>NC_056743.1:671381711-671681711 GCF_019279795.1 Protopterus annectens
ACACTTTAGAGACTGGAAGACCCATCTTGCCTTCCGCATAGGAAACAAACAGCTGGTCTGTTTTTCTGAACTGTTTAGTCCTGTCTAAATAATGCCTTAGTTGGCGATGAACATCTAAAAAGTGCAATTTTTGTTCTGACCTGTTGCCATAATTGGGGAAAAAAACTGGAAGATCAATAGTTTGATTCAGGTTTGTTTGAGAGGCCACTTTAGGCAAAAAGGATGGATTGGTACGCAAGGAAACTCTATCTTTGTGAAAAATTAGATACGGAGGACGACAGCATTGAGCATGAAGTTCCGAAACCCTTCTAGCCGAGGTGATGGCTATTAGAAAAAGCGTTTTCCAAGACAGCAATTTCATAGAACATGAAGCTGCAGGTTCAAAGGGGGGTAGAATCAAAGATGCTAGAACCAAGTTCAGATCCCATGGAGGAGGTGGATCCTTGACAGGGGGCTTAAGAAGAAAAACTCCCTTGAGAAAGGCTTTACAGAGTTTGTGGGACATGACAGAAGACTCTGACACTCCCAAATGAAAATTAGATATAGCCGCCAGTTGAACTCTGATAGTAGAAGGAGTAGAACCTGCTTGGAAAGTTCAGCTACGAAATCAAGAATGAACTGAATAGGAGCAGTAAAGGGGTCTATTTTCTTGGACACTGCCCATAAGGAGAAACGTTTCCATTTGCTGCTATAAATCTTCCGGGTAGAAGACTTATGAGAAGCTATCAGAATATCTCTGAGTGAGATATTAAGGGAAGCCTGGCTAAGGTTGGAATTGGAGGAACCACGCTGTGAGGTTCAAAGAAGGAAGGGATTGGTGCAGTTGACCCAACTGATGGATCAAGGGATCTGGAACTGGGTCCAGATGCCATGGTTGCACCAAAAGGTAACGATGAAGAAAGGGAAACCAAACTTGTCGAGGCCAATAAGGGGCAATGAGGATCATTAAGGCCTTCAGAGCAATGGCTTTCCGAATCAGCTGAGGTATCAGAGGGAAGGAGGGAAAGGCATACAGGAGCCCCGGAGGCCAATCATGAGCTAGAGCGTCTCTGATGGGATGACCTGGTAGGTGAAAGAGGGTGAAGAACTCGGTACACTTGCTGTTTTGGGGAGTGGCAAAAAGATCGCAGCAAGGATGGCCCCAAGTTCGAAAAACTTCTTCCAACACTGATTTCTTCAGAGACCACTCGTGAGGCATGAGGATTGCTCTGCTCAATCTGTCTGTTATCACATTGGACTTGCCGGTAATGTGTATTGCTATCAGGAAGCGCTGAGAAGAGATCGCCCATTGCCACAGTCTGAGTGCTTCTCGACATAAGGGGTAAGATTTGGTTCCGCCTTGTTTGTTGATGTACCACACTACGGACATATTGTTCGGCTGAATTGCTATAGTTCCCTTGGGAAGAGAGTCTTGAAGGGCTTGCAACGCTAGAAGCACTGCTCTCATCTCTAGAACATTTATGTGCAAGTGGCACTCGATCGGCTGCCACGTGCCCTGGACTGTCCTGCCCTGGTAATGCCCCCCCACCCTATCAGGAAGGCGTCCGTTGTCAGAATTGCAGCCGGGGGCGAGGGGGTGAAGGGTCTGCCTAGAAGAAGTTGGGGGGAAGTAACCCACCATAGAAGATGATTCCTGCATGACTGAGTTATGCTGATAGTGTGGGACATTGGTAGAAGTTGAAAGGACCACTGAGTGAAAAGCATCCACTGTAGAATCCTCATGTAAAAGCGGGCTAAGGGGAGGAGAGGAATAGCCACCGCCATAATCCCTAGGACTTTCAAAACCAGTCTGACCTTGACCTTGTTCTGTCGTAAGAGAAGGGAAACCTGCTTGTGAATGTCTACTACTCTTTGTTCTGTGAGTCTGGCTGACAGACTGACTGTATCTAATCTTGCGCCTCTAAAAATAATAGATTGACAAGGCGACAAGACAGACTTTTCGTAATTTACCGAGATGCCTAGAGCCTGACAGGTTCGTACGGTGTAGTCTCTGGCTAAGAGAAGAAGATGCCTGGTGGTGGCAGTCAGGAGCCAGTCGTCAAAATACGGAAACACCTGGAATCCCCGGCCCCTCCAATGAGCAGCGACCACTGCCATGCATTTGGTGAACACTCGGGGGGCTGTAGTGAGACCAAAGGGCAGGGCTCTGAACTGAAAATGACTGGCCCCTAGCCTGAAGCGGAGAAATCTCCTGGATCGTCTGTTCACTTTGATGTGATAGTACGCATCCTGGAGATCTATAGAGCACATCCAGTTGTCCTGGCCCAGAAAGGGCAGGATGGACTGCAGCGTGACCATCCGAAATTTCGTTTTCTTGACAAACTTGTTCAAGTTGCTGAGATCCAAAATGGGTCTCCAGTCCCCTGTTTTTTTTTGGAACCAAAAAGAATTTGGAGTAAATTCCGGATCCTTGTTGGTCTGCTGGAACTGGATGAATGGCTCTTTTTGCTAGCAGCTTTGAAATTTCTAGTGCTGCTTGTTCCCTTTGACTGGGTGGAACGTCTGGAAGGGATTTTCCGGACTGTTTTGGGAAGCGAGTAAAAGGGATTCTGTAGCCTTCAGATATGATAGACTGTACCCACTTGTCTTGAGTAAGGGAGAGCCAGGCTTTTGGGTACAGAGATAATCTTCCCCCGACTGCCTCCGAAGGTAGACAGTCGGGCAACCCCTCAGGGGTGCTGAAAGGGTTTGTCAGAGAAAGTTTCTCGACTACCCTGATTCTGCGGGCCCCCTCTGCCTCTAGGACGGCGTCTATTATTATTGTTCCCCCCTCTGCCTCTAGGGGGAAAACGAGACTGTGCATCCGGTAAGACTCCCTGTGGTTGTTTGCGGAACCACATCTTCCCCCCCTTCTGACCTTTGGGGTAAGGCCTAGAAGGGGTAGAAAAATGGACTCCGACGGCAGAAAGAGTCTTACCTTCTACCTCGCACCTTGTCAGAGTATCCTTCACTTGTGGACCAAAGAGAGGTGATCCGTCAAAAGGGGAGTTAGTGAAAGACGCCTTGAAAGGGTCCGCAAAGCTACATAACAGCATCCAGGCATGGCGACGTAAGGCCACCCCTGTACCTGCGGCTCTGCTCGCTCCATCAGCCGCGTACGAAATCAGGCGCATGGAGGAGTTAACCACTGAATTAAGGGTAGCCAGCTGGGAGTTCATCCTATCTTGAAAACCCGCAGCTGATGGGTCCTTCAACACTTCACTCATTTCCTTCAGCAAGTCCCTCTGGAGACGAGTGAAATGACACACGTAATTCAGCGAACGCATGGAAAAAGTCGCTGATGAAAACATCCGCTTACCGTACCTGTCCATGGTCCTAGATTCCTTATTAGGAGGATGGACAGGCACCGAAGGATCCGCTAATTCCTTCTTGGTGGCAGCAGCCACCACCATGGCATCCACAGAGACACCTTTGGACAAAAACTCCTTGTCTTTGGGGGCAGTGATAAATTTGGCCGGCCTCCTAGGGGTGGGTTCCACCGAGTCAGGAGCCGTCCAAGCCTTCCTCGCAACCACTTCCATGAGTGGGTCAAAGGGAGGGGACACCCAGGAGGTGGAAGGTCGAGAACCAAACGCCTCAGGGTACACTGATTCATCCTCTGAAGGGTTAAGGGCTGGCCAAGTCCCTCTCTGCTTCAGGATTTCCAGTATGTCTGCAAAGGAGACATCTTCAGAAGGGGAACGGGGGAACCCTCAGAATCTTCCAAATCAGTGTCAGAGGTGACAGACTCAGGGGAGTCAATGTGCTTCCTCTTGCACCGTCTCTTCCTAGGGGGTTCCTCTGCAAGATCAGGAGAGGCCTCGGAAGAGGAGGAAATTCCCACTGGGGAAACTTGAGGCGCAGATTCTCTATGGTCCAAAGCAAGGGGGTGAAAAGAAATCACCGCAGGCACTGTACAGGGAGGAGCTGTCGGAGCCAACTGTGGAGTAGAACCAGGTTCTAACACGCTCCGCATGACCTCAAAATCACCCCCATCAGGCAGGGCCAGAGGTCTCCGCTCCGAAGAGCTGAAAACCTCCCTCGGCACCAACAAGGATGGCTCCGAAGCCGATGTCGGAGCCGAACTAACCAGCGCCGAAGCACCGAGAGGGAGAGCGGGGTCGGACAAGGGTCCGATGCCACCGCCCCTCGAGCAGAGGAAGTCCGGCGCAGAGATCCCTCCAAGGAGGAGATCGGAGCAGACGACGGCACCGAAAGGAAAGGTATCGGTTCCGACGCTCCCACAGTCTCGTCTCCGAGCAGCACCGGCTCCGAACTCGATAGAGTCGGAGGAGGAATGCCTAATGGAACAGGGGCAGCCATCGACTGCTGAGTCGGGCTGTGTAAAATCTGGGCCAGTGCCTCGGACTTAAGAAGTCTACTCACCACCCTCTGCAAATCATGGTCCGAAAGTCTGGAGGACCTAGAGGAGTGTGACCTATGGCTCCATTCAGACAAGAGCGGTGAGGCTGGAGCCGAATGAACTGAGCCGATAGAAGGAGACCTGGACCTCTTCCTAGTAGTCAGTTCCGACAAAAGTGTTGGAGCCGACTTAGACTTGTCTTTCTCGGCTCCAGCCGGAGCCGAAGACACAGTATGTGTAGTAGGTCTAGAATCATCGGCTCCGGCCAGAGCCGATGGTTGAACCGTTAAAACGGTCTTAGACCCTCCAGAGGATGGCTCGGACGCTGGAGCCGACTGCCTGGAGGACTTTGAAGGTTTCCCCGACATGGACTGTGTCGGTGGACCCTCAGGCTTCAATAAGCCTCTTAAAATTAGCTTATTTTTACGTTCCTGCAGGACTCTAGGGCTGAAACCATGACAGACAGCACAAGAGTCCTGCAGGTGTAAAGGTCCCCGGCAGTATACACAAGAAGTGTGACAGTCTGTCAGAGACATCTTCTGACAGCACAAGTCACACTTCTTAAAGCCTGAGACCTTCGATTCCTTAGACATCTCTAAGAAAAACGATAGTGTAATCACTCACACTCACACACACACAGACTACACTAAAAATAAAAAGGTAATTATTTAAACAAAAAATTCCCTAAAAAAAAAAACCACACAGTCACTCCAACTACTAGGAGGGGTGGGAAGGGGCCTAAGGGAGGAACTCCTGAAAAAGTTTTTGAAAAGGGGAGAAATTGGTAGGGAGAGTACAACTATTTAATTAACTAACTACTATAGAAAAATAACTAAAAAAGGGGTCTATTTAGCAAAAAGACTATCTAAAGCAACTAACCTGCAGAGCCGGTTGGAAAGAGCAACTCGTCAGCTAAGCGGCAAACGAGATCTGAGGAGTTACCGCCTAGCATTGTGGGATATGGGGGAGCCTCAAGCCAGTGGAATTAGCTCTCGAGCTTTAGTACTGGCCGAGTCGGAGCCGAGGATCGGCTCCGAACCCATCCAGCAAGCATGAAGGCGAGATAGACAACTTAACATTTGAGGTTATCCATGCAAAATGCATGTTATTGCCCATGTTTATATTTGCACTACTTAGTGTCCATTTTATCTTTATTCCCTTCCCAGATGTGAAAAACATGCGTGCTTTCAGAAAATAACTTTCAGCCTTTAAAAAAACAGTGTTCTGGTTTTTTATTTGCCTATTATCAGCTCGTCTCCATGAAAATATACAAGAAAAAAATGCAGCCCTCAGCTGCGGGCTTTAAAGACAAACTGAAATATTTACTGCTAAAGGAAATCTTTTCATTTTATTCAATGTTCTCTTATTTACTTGTTTCCACTTAAAACCAGTTTTTAGATTAACCCAAGGGGGTCCTATACCAGACATTCACCTTTGCAAAACTAAGAGAAAATATATTGGCTCTACAAGTTATCTGTGCACTTCTGCACTCTATACCCCAACTCAGCAACCCAAGATTACAGACTATTTTACCTAGTCTTTTTTTTTTTTTGCACTGTGATGCCTATATTTCTTAACACTAAAAACAGAGAGAGAGAGAAGGTATCTGTTTTCTTTAGTAGCTTTATCACATACAACAGCAGCCAAGAATTCTTTATTATAAATCATTACGTTTATATGGTGAGAGGTTTAACAGAAATACTGTTAATCACAGAAATTGTTTTATTTGGTTACTTTTTTCCTTCCTCTTCCTCTCCTCCTCAGTGTCCTTTCAAGCATTAATGACATGAAGCAAATGCCTTTCAGTTCCCCACAAATTTAACAAAGGCAACAAAAGTCTACTCTTTACACTTTTTCTTATACAGCTGTATTTCACAAGTGTGATAGATGTGTTACAATCTCACATTTACTCACCAATTCCGGCATTGCTGGTCTTCTTTCTGCTCATCTTCATCTCCCAACTCCAGATTCTGGTTCAATTTCAAGGTACTCCAGATTCTCCTAGTAATCTCCTGTCATTTTCTCTCTCTCTCTCTCTCTCTGTCGCTCTCAAGCATTTTCCTTAGGAAGAGTGGACACTGGCAAAGTTTCTCTATGTGCTTTATTACCAGAAAAATGAAAAGCAGAGTCCCTTCTGCTTGATGCCTCACTTTTTGTTGGACACTTCTGTATGTTTTTCCTCCTCAGACTGCTCTTCATCAAAAAAGGACTTTGATCCTCCAGGAAAAAAATATTCTGAAGGCAGCTAGATACAGCAGCTTGAATCGCACACCTGCCTCTCAATGTTCCCGGATTGCTGGAATAAATGTGTTTCTCTTCTGTCTGGTGTACAGTGAATAATCCTTTTCCACAAACACTCTACTGTCTCCAACTTTTAAAACTTTGCCCTTTTAATAGTGTTTTTTCTTTCAAACACTTTTATTGAATTGTCACTTGAGACAGGCAAGTTTGCATTCATGTAGAAGTAATAAAACTGTATTAACAAACATTATACTTCACATATTTTGCTATATATCACATAACCTAAGCAATATTACATAAATTATTTAATTCCTGCCTTTTTTATCAACATTGTTGTCAGGATCAACTCTTTCTTTTGGTATGTTTGCATCTTAATTAGTACAGGTCTTGGCTGCTTTGTCAAGACCATGTATGGAGCATACAAATGGTATGCCCTTTCAATTAACAGTTTCTGTTATGGAGTAACAAGTTCAGTTGCTTATTTGTGCTTTCATAAAATTACTACTGTCTGTTCCTTCTAGTTTCTCTGGTACAGCAGAAAACCTCAGATTTTCCCTATATGCTCTGTCATCTAATTCTATCATTTTTTGAAACATCTCTGCTTGAACAGTCTCATACTCTCATTCCTTTATTTCAATCTCTAATTTTGCAGTTTTATAAGCTCATTTGAATATCTGTTTAAAACGTCCATTTTTTCCCCTCATTTCTTATTTGAGTTGATATGCTCTCTTTCACTGGTTTGTTTATTTTAATAAGCTCTGAGAACATCTGACTTCTATTTTCCTCTAGATTACTTGAAGCCATGTCCTGCATGAAAGCTGGAGCTTTGACAAGAGTCAAAAGCTTCAAAGATTCTTCAGTTTTCTCTCTGTTTTCTAGTTGATTTTTTTCAGGCTCTCTTAGTTTTTTCTTTGCTGGCATCCAGGTAGTGTACTTACTAAGAAGTAAACACATTTGCTAAAAGTGCCAGTCATTGGCTCTTGTCTTTCAGTTTTTTTTTTTCACACTGGAAGAGCTGAAGTTAAGCTAACTGGCATGCAGTCATCTCCTGTACAGGACAAAATTGTGACTTGTCCATACTGACTGTGATGCCCATCACTGAATTTGGAGAAAGGAGTACCTTGCTTGGGTAAGCAGATTCTTGGTAGGGCCGGAAATGAGTCAGTCATCCAGATACAGGAACAGCCACAACCCTTGCAGCCTGATGTACATTGCAACCACTACCATGCATTTGCTGAGCACCCAGCTGATCAGCATCTTCTCTCAGTTTATAAACCCAAAAGGAATATTGGCAAACTACTTTAAAAAACACAGTCTCACTAAATTGGAACAAACTCCTTCTCCATATTAGATCCAACCTTTCCTTTCCCTGTTTTAAAAAGGAGCTTAAATTCCACCTACTAAACTTGAAATTATGCCGTTGCCTTGATCGCACGTAGTCTTAGTCTGTCTTACTGTATAACCTGTTGCATCTCCTATCTTTCTCTGTAAATTCTGCTTAAACTAACCTCCTAAACCCTCAGCTCTACTACTATATCCCTACTATAGTCCCCTCCTTTCTCCACACTATTTATCCCCCCCCACTTCTTATTATTGTCTGTACATTTTCCTTCTTTTGAACAATTATCCTTTTGTTTTTACTCTTCTTTGTAGCAAATTTAGACCACTGCTATCAGTGCAACCCTTAATGTTGATATTTTTTTCTTTTGTTTTTTTTTCTCTAAAATTAATCTTGTATTTGCATTGTTGTTTTTTAATAGTTTTGTCCTGTATGTTTATCTTTGCTTATGCTTGCTGGGGCTCTTTCCCCTTGGGTCTCCACTGAAAATGGGCTGCTTACTAATAAATGCAATGCAAATAGTTAACTTTTTTTTTTTTTTTTTTTTTTTTTTTAACAATTACTTTGTCTTGTGATTATTTAATATTTGTATATTGTCACTTTAACTTTACTTATGTTTGCTGGGGCTTTTCCCTCGGGTCTCCACTGAAAATGGGTTTGTTTGCAAACTCAGTTTAACTAATCCGGTTAACAAATGTGAAATAAAAATAACAAAATAAATAAAATGGACTGAACAATGACCATCTGGAATTTTGACTGCTTGGCATATACTGATCAAGGTGGCTTAGGTCCAAGATTGGCTTGACGTTCCTGATCTTTTCTGGCACCAAAAAGTATGATGAGTAATTTCCGAATTCTTATTGGTCTGATGGAGCCACTTAGATGACTTGCTGGTTTAGCAGCTTTTGAATTTAGAGTACCACTTGGCCTTTGAGAGGGTGGAACAAGTTTTTTCAATTTGGGGGAAGGGACAAAGAGGGAATGTAAGAGCCTCTGGCTATTGTACTTTGCACCCATCTGTCATTTGTGATGGAGATTTAGGCTTTATGGTGCAGGGACACTCCCCACCGAATGCCACCAGAAAACAGCAGTCAGGCAACCCTTCAGAAGCACTGTTAAGGTCTCTCGGTGAAGGGACTGCTGAAGCCTTGGTTCTGCAGACCACCCTGCCTCATGGATGACATCCATTATTATAACTCCATCCACTAAATCAGGGGATGGTGCTCATCTCCAGAAGTGTCAAGAAAAAAGCTTAAGATTTCCAGAACAACAGATTTTTGTATGCCCCTTCTGGTTCCTACAGACTTTCCATCTTACTCACTCCTGTCTAACTTCAGGATCAAAGAGTGTCGACCTGTCTCGTCAAATACAGCATTAATAAAGGATGTCTAGGGGCTCAGCAAAGTCACACAAGCACATCCAGGCATGTCTCCTAACAGTAATGGCCATGCCTGTTGCTCTCAAAGCACCTTTGGTAGCAATACAGAGGAGATGCATAGAGACACTTGACAATGATTACAGGAATACGCAGAATCCAAGATTTTCTTGTCTTCTACAGAGATGGACTTGAAGATTTCCTTGGTCAAATCCCACTGAAATCTACTGTCATGTGTAAGTAGTTCAGTGCCCTGAATGCAAAGGCAGCTGCAGCGAACCTGTCCAGTGCCTAAGACTCTCTATTAGGGGGCTGGACAGAAGAGCTTTCCCCTGCAAGGTCTTTCTTGGTAACCACTGATGGAACCCACTCTCCGAGAAAGATAGAGACATCCTCAAGGAGGATCTGGGGGTCCCCTCCCCATTATCAAAAATCCATGCCTTCTGTGAAACATTCCCATGGGGGAGGGCTAATGTAGGTAGCTTCTTTTTATTCATATAAAAGCCAAAAGACACAACAACTTCTGAGGAGTCTGAGAAATACTAAATTTGTGGACTACATCCACAAAGACCTCTTCGTTCAACTTCCATTCACAAGGGTCTTCCCTTGATGCTTGGAAAGTTTGCAGGGACATTGCCTTGAAAGGCAATGTAAACTACTTGGAGGCAAAGCTTTGCTTTTATGGCCTGTTCCCATGCCAGAAAAGCCAATCTGCACAGGTGATAAGACCTTGTTTCATCCCCCCCCCTTGTTTATGCACAATATGACTGGGGTCCAGTCTGTGAAAATTCTGAGACCACCTGAATACCAGGTGTGAGAGATGACCTGCAGTACCCGAATCAGACCCACATCTCCTTCAGGTTGATGTGTTCTGTCCACTGATTTGGTAGCCACTGGGGCTGGTTTCTCAAGGAACCCATCTGTGCCCCCATGCTTCATCTAAGGCATCTGTGTGCAGCTCCTGGTGAGCTATCTGTAGCTTGAATGGGAGGGCCTGGGTTGAGGTTTACCCAAATTATCCATCACTGAAATCTACTTCTTTATAAAAGGGAAAAAGTGGGATCTGGGTGTCCAGAGGATGAGCATGCTCAGACCAGACAGATTTAGGTAACAATCTTTCTCACATGTAGTCTGGAAAAGACACCATGGGTAGGATTACTACCATGAATCCCAGAGTCTTGAGAACTTCCTATGCAGTGCAAACACGCAGGGGCAGGAAAGACTGAAAGTAGTTTGAGATGCTCTTTATGTTGTCAAGTGGTAGGAAGATCTGCATATAATGTGTCCAGTCTGCAGCCCAGAAAGACCAGGTCTTGGATGGGGTCCTAAGTGGACTTTAAGTTGATTGTGAACACAAGACTCTGAAGAAGGGAAATGGTGAAGCTGAGATGATGTACAAGGATTTGCTAAGTTTATGCCTGTACAGGCCATCCAGAAATGGGAATATTTGAATTCCCTGAGTTCTGCAAAATGCAACAACTCATGCCAGGCACTTTGTGAATACCTTCGGGGCTGTAAACAGGCTAACATGAAAAGGAAACTTTTTTTTTTTGTTTCTTGAACTGACACTTGCTTTAAGAATTTGCGGCGAGTGCCACCCTTGACATACCGCAAAGACCACACCTCTTCCCATACCATTTGTGGAATGCCCTCGGGTCCTTCTGAAATGTTAAGACAAGAGAGTCTCCTTTCTCCCCAGCATGGGCAAGGTCAATTGTATTGGATGTGCAGGAATCAGATGCCATACTGGCCTCTGGTACGGTTGAGATAGTTGGAGCCTGAGAACAGTCAAACATATCATGGATTCCGATATCTTAGGGGATACACAAGAGTCAAAAGATCAGGCCTATGCCTCTTGAATTTCTTCTCTGAAATGAGGACGCCAGGAGCCCAAGGATCCACCATTTTAAATATGGGCTATGTAGTTAGGGGTTTGGGTCTCTGCATAACTGTTAAGTGAGGCAAAGAGATGTAACATAGGGTTTTTGGTACAAATAATTGACAAATGTTGCAATTTTTTTAAATTATAGTTTGTAACTAGACAAAAGAGATGCTAGGAATGGGGATCCTTGTAAGGAATCTGCCTACGGCAATCACACTTTCCCCTCCTAGCCGACATCTGATAGTAATGAAATACCAAAACTTAAGAAATAAGGCAGGTTTCCCCAGCGGAGTACCATACATGTAGATGTTCGAGTGTATACCATGCTGCAGTCATCACACTTGGGTTATCCTGCCATCAGGCGGTCCCGCAGTCGGCCCGAATTCCAAAGTCTTGGTCCGGCATCGGTTGCTGTCGCTTTTTCCCTGACGTCAGTGCGCCAGGGGTATATAAGAGGCATCCGACGCCATTTTCTTCAGCTTTTCTTGCCCCAGATGTCAGGTGCCCTCCTAAAAGGTGGACAGTAGATAGTAGGAATAATAAAAGTGTAGCACAAACAAAACATCCCTCCAGCTATAAGCAAATACACCACAAAGGTTGTATCAGAATCTAAGGTATGGAAAGGTTTTAGTTAGATCAGAGGGGATGGAGGGAGGGTAACCTGGACTGCAGCAGGGTATACACTTGAACATCTACATTTATGGTAGGTACAAAACTGTACTATGTTCATCGTGTTACCATGCTGCAGTCATCACACTTGGGTTGAATCCCAAAGCTAAGGATGGGAGGTGGAGTCAAACAGGAGTACAGGAGGCTAGGAGGCCCTGCAAAACTGCAGTGGCAAAGCCAGCACTAGTCTTGGAGTAAAGTGGTAAGTGATAGTGTTTGGTGAATGTGTGTACTGAACTCCAAGTTGCAGCTTCCAGAATATCCTTGGTTGGCAGCCCCCTGAGGAAGGCTGTAGATGTAGCTGCTGCCCTGGTAGAGTGGGGCCTTATGCTAGCAGGAACTGAGTTTTCCATGGTGGGTGTAGCAGAAACGTATGCAATGTCCTATCCATTTGGAAATGGTCTGTTTTGAGATGGCCTTTCCTTGTGATGCTGTAGCATCGGATACAAAAAGCTGGTCAGATTTTCTGAAGACCTTAGTTTTATCCAAATAGTAGCGTAGCTGCCTGTGAATGTCCAAGGAATGCAGGAGTCCAGCATTGGAGGATTTGTTTAATAAAGCATGCAATTTGCATGCTGCCACCAAGAAAAGCAGGTGTTTTACAAAACTGAGGAATGTTGTACGTTTTTATTTTCAACCTCAGCACAGACCCAGCAGTGTTGTCTGTGGTAACCTGGCTACTGCCAAACATCTGTTTTATACCAACTCCTCTCCTCCTGGCAAGGGTAGGAAAGCTTCTCAGAGTTGGGAAAGTGCATTCTTCAACACTTATTTTTTGAATTCTAAGTTATTATGCTCATATGTTAGTTTATGGTTGCCTCTTTTGAGAACATGAGGAAGATTATGGTTTATTTTCCCTCATCTGATGAAAAAGCATATTTGTGTAGTCTTACTGCTTCTGTGTCTCAAGTGGTACCCACTGTTGTGCCTGTGAATCTGCTGATCCCACTTCCAGGGCTGCTGCTATTTTTAACTGCTATGAGCAGGCATGCTTAAGTTGCATACTTAACTTTCCTGTGAAGGTTAAGTCTGAAATTTTGAATCCTCCCTTAGACAGAGAGGTAGTCTTTGGAACTTCTGCTGCAGAGTCTTTAAAAAGTGTAAAGAGAGGCAAGCCAATTTAGTGAATTTCACAACTTTTTTAGCCTTCTTTTTCCAAGTTGTCAAGAAGATTAATGCTATCTTTACAACTTTTTTCAAAAAGCAAAATAAGTAGACACTGCAAACTTTTGGTAAATAGATGGTTAAAAATCAGTGTCAGGGAGACTCCAAAAGAAAGGGAGTCCCAAGAATAAAGGACAGTCTAACAAGTCTGATTACCCCCCACCGCCGTGCACACATGCATTTTACTAAACCTTTGATCCTTCCAAAAAATCTCAACCTCCATTTCTCACTTTAGCAATAGGTAGTCTCAGAGAAATGGGATCTAAAAGTTAATCATCATGAATACAGATGTCAGTGGGAATCATATCTCCCTTTCAAAGGATTCCTTCTCAACCACCTAATCAAACTTCTCTTTTTACCCCTTTATTAGTCAGCGTCTGCTGACTGGGAATGATTTAAGTGGTCTTTCCTTCCTTCTCAGAATGTTTTTATTCAATAATATTTCTGGTGCTAAAGTAAGAAGTTTCGTAGTGACCAGTTCTAGATGTTTCCCTTTTAAAACAGTTTGTTACATTTCCAGTTTCAAAACATTGTCTGTTCACAACCTTTAACCTCTCATTCCTGGTTTAAATTTCTTTGGTGACTAAGTTTAAAAGATGCTTATCACATTCTTGTATCTCCAAAGTTCAGATATTATTTAAAGTTTTCTGTGTATGGATCACACTTTCAGTTCTCTGCACTACCCTTTTTGTTATCCAGTGGTATTTGCAAAGTGTCTAGTTCTATGGATAATTTCTGGCTGCAGGGTTTTCACTTTTTTCCTTCTTTAGATGACTTGCTCATCTCTGCAGTGTCTTTTTCAAAATGGTAAGTGATCTTCTGCACAGACTGGGGTTTCAGGACAGAGACCTTTTTCCATAGAAAAAGTAGCTCTGTATGTAGGTCTATTCCTCCTAAGTATTTCACTTAATCACAAGCATCAGCAAGCTAGTTTCTCAAGATACTAGGTCTCATGGCATCTGTTGAATGCCCTTTCTTAGATCACTGTTTCAATATTCCAAACATTTGGGAGGGAGGTTATCTCCCCAAATAACCTGGACATTCAGCTGGGGTACCAAAGCCAAAACGTTACACAGAGCTGTAAGTCTGACATATGACCTAAACCCATGGATGTAAAGGGTACATAAGATGATGTATGAATATGAAAAGTTTAGAGTACAGGTCTTGCACCCGTCCATCTGTTTTAGGCATGTTCATTGGTGTCTTGTGACTTGACTGATTCAGGTAAGTACTCCGAATGCAGGAGTCTTTCTCCTTTGTTTTGTGGATTTGGAAAGAAAGTGGGTAAATGGATGGTTTGATTTAGAGCCACACTGGATACCACCTTAGGCATAAAAGAGGGGTTAGTTCATAGAGAAACTCTGTCTTGATGAAAAATGAGGAAAGGCTCTACTGCCATAAGTGCCTGAAGCTCTGAGACTCTTCTGGTTGAAGTAATCGCAAGCAGCACGGCAGTCTTCCATGATATAAACTTTAAGTCAGCTGAGAAAGCTGGCTCAAAAGGAGGTAATGTAAGTTTTTCCAGAACAAAATTGAGGTCCCAGGTTGGTGTTGGTGCTGGTGCTCTCCTGGGAGGTCTAATGTTTTTGACCCCTCTGAGAAACTGCCTTAGAAGTGGATGTGAAAATAAGGGAGGATCTGTGTTGTAGTGAGCTGAAATAGCTGAGGCGTGGATCTTAATAGATGAAAAAGAAAGCCCTTTGTGTAACATTTCAGTTAGATATTGTAGAATCTGAGGTATGTCCGGCTGAAGGGTATTTTGGCCTTTAGCTTGGTTCCGGGTGCAAAACCTTTTCCATTTGTCTGAGTAGGCTTTCCTGGTGCTGGGCCTCCTGGCCTCCAGAATTACATCCTTAAAAGCTTGTGAAAGAGAAGCTGGCTGGTTGCTTAGGGGATTTGCCATGCAGCCAAATTTAAGGTTTTGAGCTGGCTGTGTAGAATCTGACTGTCTTGCTGTGTGAGCAGATGAGTAATTTGTGGTAAAATCCATGGTGGGCCCTGAGCCATATTCCTTAATAGTGGGTACCAGTGCTGGCGTGGCCAGTCTGGGGCAATGAGTATCATTCGGGGTCTGTCCATCCTGACTTTTCAGCAGCACCTTTGTGAGAAGGGGCAATGGAGGGAAGGCATATACTGTCAGCATTTTCCAACTGAATGAGAGTGCGTCCACTTTCCAAGCTTGATGGTGAAATGTCCTTGTGCAAAATTTTGGTAGCTGATAGTTTTGGGGGCTGGCAAACAGGTCTATGTCTGGGAGCCCCCATTTTTGAGTTATCATTGCAAATACTTGTGGATCCAGTTTCCACTCGTGGGGATCCTTGATGTTTCTGCTTAGGTCGTCTGCCAATGTGCTCTTTTTTCCTGGCAGGAATTGATCTTGTAATTGAACTTGGTACGCCAGTGCTGTGTTCCACAAGGTCATTGCTTGCCTGCATAGAGGGTAGGAGTGTGTACCCCCTTGTTTGTTTATGTACCACATTACTGTGGTGTTGTCTGTCCTTATTATAAGCTGTCCTGGATGTAAGAGGTCCTCGAAGGCTGTCAGGGCATTCTGTACAGCGAGCACTTCTTTTTGATTGATGTGCAGATTTCTTTGATCTGCAATCCATATGCCTTGAACGCATCGTCCCTGCGATGCGTGCCCCCCAGGCATAGTCCGATGCATCTGTTGTCATAATTTGCCTGGATGGGGGTAAGGTGAAAGGCTGACCCTTGTTGAGGTGACATACCTGTGACCACCATAGAAACTCCTGCTGAAGGCAGGGAATGAGAGGTATCATTGTTTCCAAGCTGTGGCTGTGTTGAGTCCATACGCTTTTTAGGTATCATTGTATGCAGTTTTGCAAATGGTATTAGTAGTATGCAAGATGCCATGAAGCCCAAGTCCTGCAGAATTTTTCTTGCAGGGAGTTGGGTTTTTGTTGCCATTGTTTTGAAGTATTGAGTCAGTTGTAGGTGTTTGTCTGGCGTCAGATAAGCCATCTGGGCCGTTGTATTCAAGCTGGCACTAAAAAATGTCATATTTTGTGAGGGCACTAGTTTTGATTTCTTTTCGTTTACTGTGTACCCGAGGCAACTTAAAAGAAGTTTTACAAAAGCCAGATGTTGTAAGAGAATGTCCTTGCTTTCTGCTTGGATGAGACAGTCGTCCAGATATGGATATATTTGAATTCTTCTTTGTCTGCAGTATGCAATTACTGGTGCCAGGCATTTTGTGAAGATCCTGGTCGCAGTAGATAAGCCAAAGGGCAGTGCAGAGAATTGGTAATGGGTTGAACCTGCAATAAAACTGAGGTATCTTCTGCAATTTTGTCTGATAGGGACATGTAGGTATGCCTCCTTGAGGTCCAACGTTACTAGCCAAGCTTTCTTGCCCAACATGGGAAGAAGCTGCTGTAGTGTTAGCATCTTGAATTTGGGTACTTGCAAGAAGGTATTTAGAATTGAAAGGTCCAGTATGGATCTCCAAGCATTGTCCTTTCTGGGGACTAGAAAGAGCCTTGAGTAAAATCCTTGGCCTTGCTCCTGTGTAGGTACCAGCTGAATGGCTCTCATGTCCATGAGAGCTGTAATTTGTTTTTGTGCCTCTGTCCATTGATTTTGTGGAAGGTCTGGCATTCATTTTATCCTTGGCAAGGTGTGGAAATGGAATCTGTATCCTTGTGAGATAATGTCTAGGACCCATTTGTCTTTTGTGACGATACGCCAGTTGTCTGCAAAAAGTGCAAATTTTCCTCCCAAGGGAGCTGCCAAGAGAGTTTTGCTTGGCAGTTTGAGGGTTAAGTCATTGTGTTTGCCTTCTAGTAGTTTGGGACCTGTCTTCTCCTCCCTTCTGTGTTGCAGTGCCCCATTGGCAAGGTTTGTAAGGGATTTGTGCTTGTCCTCTGCCCTTGGCCTGTATTTACCCCTCTGTGGTCTGTCAGAAGCTGGAAAGGACCAATTTTTTGTTGGCCAATTTCTGCTGAAGTGTGGGGGTTGTACCTGTAAGAAATCTTTGACCGTCTGCATAGATTTTGCCTTATCCTCCATTTTCTTCAAAACCTCTTCTGCTTTAGCCCCAAATAAGACATCCTGCTGTAAGGGTGCATCTAGTAACTTTGCTTTAACATGATCAGGCAGAGTTTGTTCCTTTAGCCAAGCATGCCTACGTATAACAGACCCAGTAACAGCTGCTCTACAGGAAGCTTCCAAGGAATCAAATCCACATTGCAAAGTATGTTTGCCCACCTGTTCAGCTGCATGCAACATATCCTGCATTTCCTTGAATTCAGACTGTTGCGGGTGTGTGCTCATCTTTTGTTTTATTTGAGACATTGGGAATTGTTGGTATTTAAGCATGTGAAATTGACAATTTAGTGCTCTCACAGCTAGAGTAGCTGAGGTGTAAACCTTCTTCCCCCACCTATCTAGTGCTCTGGAGTCCCTTTTAGAGGGTATAGGATTTTTAGCCATAGAAGCCTTAGCCCCTTTGGGACCCTGGGAGATGGTCTCTGGATCAGCAACAGGGCTTTTGTAAAGGAATTTGTGTGAGTCAGGCACTCTATAGTATCTATCTGGCTTGGCTGGAGCTGGAGGCAGAGAATCTGGATTTAGACTAGATTCTAAGTAAACATCATCCACGGTGTCTAAAACTGGGGGGATAGCAAGAGGTCTGTGCTGGGGGAGTAAAAGAAACTCTCGGAGCCTTTTCTTTGAGTCAGAGTAGTCCTGACCTTCCCAGTGGAAATGTTCCCTCATGGTATGTAGGGTTTCCCCAAAGGAATAATCTTCAGGGGGAGAAGCTGAGGGAATGGAATCTTCAGCATCAGAATCTTCATAAGGGGGAAAGGAGAAATCCTGTTCCTCCGAGGAGCCTAAGGAAATAGACACTTGATCAGAGAAGGCATAATCTTCCTCTTGTCTAGGCCTTTTGTCAGGGGAGGGGGTTGGGAACCCCTGATCAAAGAAATCAAATCTTCAGCCATTTTAAGCATCTGTTTCTTAGGCATGGGGCCTTGAACTGGAGACTGAAGTGCAGTCTTTTTTGGTTTTAGAGGAGTCAAGTTTAGCATAAGATTTTATGGTGAGAGTAGTCGGTCTGAAGACACTGTCTGAAACCGAAGGTGTTTCTACAGCACCGGCTTCTCCTTCTGCAATGTTGTCGGTAGGGCCTAAAGAAAAAGGCTGCGTCGGCCTAGAACTCTCTGCTAGAGAATCCAAAGTGGTCTGGGATTCCAATTCTGTGGTAGTCAGGGGCTGCGTAGGCGCCTCACTGAAAACTGGAGAACCGGCGACCGGCCCAGCCGAGGCCTCGGAGTCTGGCTTGGATCTAGGCTGCCTGTCTTTATCTTTGCATTTTTTATGCATGCCGGTAGTCGGTTGCTCCGATGGCATAGTGTAATTAAATTTCCAACCGAAGTAGTGTCGTGCGAAATCAAAGCGTCGCTTTATAGTTCGATTATTGAACCTAGCACAAAACCGACAACCAGTGACGTCGTGGTCTGGGCCTAGGCAAGGTATAAAATAAGAATGAAAGTCCTTATGAGGTATTTGCTTCCCACAAGAAATGCAATTATTAACTTTTTCTGACATCGGACTGAGGCAAGAAAAGGTTCCCCAATGGGGTACTTAGCTTTGAAGACTTTGAACTGAAACTCTATTTGAAAATCTCAGGTTGTCGGCCGACCGGCACTTGCGAACTGCTTCTGCTTCGAGCACTGCGCAGCAAGAAAGACTGAAGAAAATGGCGTTGGATGCCTCTCCCTGGCGCACTGACGTCAGGGAAGAAGCGACAGCAACCGACGCAGGACCAAGACTTTGGAATTCGGGCCGACTGCGGGACCGCCTGACGGCAGGATAACCCAAGTGTGATGACTGCAGCAGGGTAACATGATGAACATCTGGTAGCTTATTTCACGGTAAAGTAAAAAAAGATACCCAATTTCCAGGCAAGCTGGGCAGCAGTAGTCGATGAAACAGATAAGTGTTTAAAACAGTCAATTTTTCCAGAAATAAACAGTGAAAGGCACCTTAAACACTTATTCTGAGTCTCCAGCCTCCAAAAGTAAACGTTTACCATGGAAAAAACATTTTACATTAGTTTAACAACTATTTTTCCCTCAAAAGCAAAAAGTAATGGCTCCTGTTCAAAAAATAAATAAATAAAATGACAGTCACACATCAGTCAATAAAAACACTTTTACCAAGTGAAAATATTACTTTCATGGAAGTTCAATTTCTGTCAAAAAAGTAAAAGTGGAATGTTTGTTCCCCAAAGGGAACTTGCCTGCCCAGCATTTGACATGGTTAAGTCAACAGTCAGTCCTTGAAAGCAAGAAAGCTCCAAACAATTTGGCACTTGTTTTTCAGAACTGCTCAAGTTGGTTAATTGCTTTGACAAGTGGAAGGTGCTCTTAAGCTTTGGAAGCTGGCTAGCTATTATATCCTTAGCAGGATATAACCCATACATTTAAGGCTACTGCAGCACTGATCAATATGACAAACATCTGCATAAGTCATGCCACCCTGCACAGGCAGAAGCATGAGTCTCTTGTCCAAGAGAAAACACCAACAGAAAGACAGACTATAGCGGGCCACACTGACACAAACTTATGATGTAATTTTAAAGATCTTCACAAGACCCTTCTTGATGTCTGGCAGCGTCCCCTATGTCTGATAAAACAGGAATACACCTGCAGAGATAAAGTAGACAAATGAAGGAATCAAAGCTCTAACATTGTAAACAACAGCACCCTTTTGTCTACCTTTTTCCAAAGTCTTGGAATAATCATTGTGCTTTAAAGTGGAAAGGTGCTGTTTTTTTGTGACTTGTGCTGGGCTAGAGAGATAATACAGCATTTCACATCATGATACTTGTACAATATCTCATTCCAACACACCAGATAGCTTACAGAGAGCATCTGCCTTCAAAGAAAGCAAAGAAAAGGCCAGATGTCTCAAAGCTGAAAGCACCACAGCCATAAGGACAGGTTGTTCTATAAGAAAGGAACACACAGAAGTCTAAATGTTCTTACCAACATGCTGATTTAGGTATTTAAAAGAAGCAATCAGAAGGAATACAGGAAAGGCTATGTAGGTCTTCATAAGCCTGATAAGTCTCCACACTATGACTCTTGAATGGACAGGCCTGCAAGCACTTGATGCATTAGGGGTCAACCTTGTGAAAGCAAGACCCCAGCATCAGCCAAACAGGGTCCCCAACAACAAGAGAAGCACCTGCTGGAGAGCACTGGGAAAGAAGATGATGACACAGGGCCTGATGTTAGCTTCAACCCACGTTCCATAAGGATGGACTCTCAGACATTATGGCATTTCCCACCAAAAGTCAAAAAGGTGGTAGAAATCAACATCTGCAGAGTGTCATGGGCTACCCCACTTACTATTCATCTTCTTTGGCAGTTTTTTGTTAGACACTGCCCTGATACCATGTGCCACTTGGCTTCAACACCTCAGATACCAGTTACGAACATCTCATTAAGATATCCCCCCTCTTCAACCACCCTCCCAGATACTCAATGTTATTGGCCTCTTCTACTATTTCCCTTGTATTCAATATTCAGCTTCTTCTGATTTTCCTAATTTCTGCCTTTTTCTAATCTGTAATCAGTTTCAGGTCATGTGCCTTCAGTTTTCCATTAAATTGCCCTATCATTTGCTAAAATTCATTTTCAGAATCTGTTTGTAATGTTGCATCAATCATCTACAAACAGCAAGTTGGTTGATCTGTCCCCTCCCACCAGTTCGCTAATTTAGACCATAACCAGTATGAAGAGCAATGGGCTCAGAGCTAAGCACTGATTACTACCTACTCCCACCGGAAAGCGCTTTGAATCTGACCACTGTTCTCAATGGTGGTGTCTGGTCTTGTACATAAGCCTGCACCAATTTCACCAATGGGACTTAGAACTATTGCAGGAGTGCCCAAATTAAATTTATTTTGATTTTGGCATATGCCTTCTCCAAATCTAGGAATGCCTTGTTAGACTTTTTCCCATCTCTAGATTATTCACTATTTGTCTCACTGCAAACATCCCAGTGGGTGTACTCATCCTGATCCAAATCCAGACTGCTTTCTACTATTCTGTGTATTTATCACCCTCTCCAGTGCTTTCATGAACTGTGATTAGAAGTTTGATACCTTTGTACTGCTGACAGTTGTGAATGACACCTTTGTTCTTGTACAATGGCACTAAAATGCTTAGTCTCCAGTCAGCTAGGATACACCTCTCTCTATATACTACTAAGAGTATTCTCAAACAATTTCTCCCCTACCTCATCCAATATCTAACATATCTGTTGTGTCTTAATTTGAGCCTATTGTACTCCCACACATCATTTTCCTTAGTACTGTTCTTACTTCTAGGTTGAGCTCTTTTTCCTCCTCCCTCACAGGCTGTGTATGTCACAGTACAGCTTATGTGGGTTTTTCTTCATTCAGAAGCTGCTAGAAGTATCCCTTCCAACTGTATCTGATGCCTTGTGGTCTACTGAGATTATTTTTGGTACCCCTTATGAATAGTGGGTGATGACTATCTTATTTTACTTTTTGGCTTTGCCTTAAAACCTGCCGAGTCATTTTCCAGAAGCTGGTACATTGCCTTTGACACCTTGTTCTTTGTTACAGACAACCAGGATTCATTTAAGTGGTCCATCTGGTCTCTCTCTCTCTCTTCCATTTTTTACTGCAATCCTCCATTCTTCTGATAACTTCCTAGACGTCTGCATTTCAGCTTTTGTTATGTAGCTTATTCCCATACCTGACTCAATGTAAAAAGAAGTTATGTCCTTACCATAACGTTCCATGTGGAGTGTTCATCTCGCCTTGGTTATTACACATGGGTTCGGAGCCGATCCTCGGCTCCGTGCCGGCCGACTGCAAGCTCTGCATCGAGAAGAAGCTCGAGGACATCCAATACCCACAATCCCCCTCTGCCTTTACCTCAGATCTAGTTTGCAAGCAAACCAGACATAAAGCACTCACACATGCCAACTATATACATAAAAATACATATATACAACATACCAAGAGTATGATAGTAACACTAATACTGCAACAGCAGAAGGAGAATACTCCAGACCAGGCACCAAATTGAACGTTCTTCCTGAGGGTGGGAAGGGTGGGAGTGTAATAACCAAGGCGAGATGAACACTCCACATGGAACGTTATGGTAAGGACATAACTTCATGTGAGAGTGTTCAATCTCGCCTTTGTTCTTACACATGGGTAGCGTCCCTAGCTCCATGATCCTGAGGAACTCAAGGGAGAACGTTCTTGAGCACAGTGGAACCAAAGGTTGCCCTATCCCTAGAAACCCTGTCCACTTTGTAATGAGAGATAAATGTATGTGGTTTAGCCCAAGTAGCAGCCGCACAAATAGTGTCTAAAGGGCGAGCTGCGTGAGCCAAAGATGTAGAAACTGATCTGGTAGAATGTCCTCTGGGTTTTGCTGCTAATGTTTGGTCAGAAGCTTCATAAACATAAATGATACAGTCAGTTAGCCACTTAGAAAGAGTTTGTTTCAGAACTGCAAGACCCTTTCTGCTATCAGCAAAAGCTACAAATAGTTGATCAGATTTCCTGTGATCTTCGTTCTATCCAAATAAAATCTGAGTTGTCTATGGACGTCTAGTTTGTGCAACATATACTCCAATTTATTAGAGTGGTCTTTAAAGAAGGTGGGTAATTCGATGGACTGATTAATATTACTAGAAGAACAAACTTTGGGAAGAAAAGATGGATTAGTGCGTAGGGATACTCTGTCAGAATGAAAAATTAAATAAGGATGTTTGACCGATAGGGCCTGAAGCTCAGACACCCGGCTAGCAGATGTAATGGCCACTAGAAATAATGTTTTCCATGACAAAAATTTCAAAGTGCAACTTGAAGCTGGTTCAAAGGGTGGTAACATCAATTTAGAAAGCAATAAGTTTAAATTCCACGGTGATGTCGGACTTCTGACTGGTGGTCTGATGTGAAAAGAACCTTTTAAAAAGGCTTTACAAAGTCTGTGAGCCATAATAGACGCACCACTTTCTTCTACATGATAGTTAGAAATGGCAGCTAACTGTACTCTTAAAGTAGCCGGGGAAGCTCCTTCATGAAATAATTCAGTCAAGAATTCTAAAACCTTGTTCAACGGAGCTGTAACAGGGTCCAACTGATGTGACTCCGCCCAGAAGACAAAACGTTTCCACTTACTGGTGTAAGTCTTAGTAGTGGAAACTTTATGAGAAGCTACTAAAATATCTTGAACTGCCGAAGTAAGGGGAACCGACCTGGCTAGAAAGGGAAGCGGAGCAGCCAAGCTGCTAGATGGAGAGATTCTAGAGATGGGTGAGGAACTCCTGACGAGTGAGTCAGTAGATCTGGCTCTGGGTCCAGCATCCAAGGTCCCCGAATGCGGTGATGCAATAGAAAGGGGAACCAAATTTGACGAGGCCAGAACGGAGCAATGAGAATAATAGTCCTCTGAAGGTTGTTGGCTTTCTGTAGAAACTCTGCAATCAGGGGAAATGGAGGAAAAGCATATAGGAGACCCGGGGGCCAATCGTGCACCAGCGCGTCCCTGGGGACTTCCCTGGAGGGTAATAGGGCAAAGTAGCTCCTGCATTTGGCGTTCATTGAGACGCAAACAGATCGCAGGTAGGCTGGCCCCATTTGCGAAAAATCCTTCTCGCAACTGACTGTTTGAGGGACCACTCGTGAGGCAATAGTATTGCCCTGCTCAGCCTGTCGGCTATGACGTTGGATGACCCGGGATGTGCGTTGCGATCAGAAAGCGACCGTGGACTCTGCCCATTGCCAAATTCTCATGGCCTCTCTCCTTAATTGCTAAGACCTGCTTCCCCCTTGCTTGTTTATGTACCAGACTACGGACATGTTGTCTGTCTGAACTGCAATGGTCCCTGGACGAAGAAGGGCCCCAAAGTGTTGCAACGCCAAAACACTGCCCTCAACTCCAGAACATTGATGTGCAGATTGTACTCCAGATTGGTCCATTCGCCTTGGACTGTCTGTCGCTGAAAGATGCCCCCCCACCCTATCAGGGAAGCGTCCGTGGTTATCGTCGCTGACGGTGCGGGTAGCACAAATGGTCTTCCGCTGGATAGGTTGCAAGTCTGTAACCACCACATTAGGTGTGATTTGCATGTTTTCGTTATCAATATTTCGTGAGTCAGTGGAAGTTGTTGGAATGACCATTGCGCAAAGAGAAGCCATTGTAGCACTCTCATGTGCAGTCTTCCCAATGGTATCGCAATGAGAGAAGCTGCCATGAGACCCAAAACTTTCAGAACAATTTTTGCTGGGGACTTTCTGGACGACAAAAGAAGGGAAATGTTGAATTGAAGTGCTACTATTCTTTCTGTAGGAAGTTTTAGAACTAACTGACGCGTATCTAATTCCGCTCCTATGAATAAGATATACTGTGATGGCTGTAGCAACGATTTTTCGAAATTTACTGAGATGCCAAGGTGTGTACAAAGTTGTAGGGTGTAATCCCTGGCTTGTATCAGTTGACGCCTGGTGGTGGCAGACAGGAGCCAGTCGTCCAGATACGGAAACACCTGGAATCCTAGGCGCCTCAGATGAGACGCTACCACTGCCATGCATTTGGTGAAGACCCTGGGGGCTGTGGTCAGACCAAAGGGCAGGGCTCGAAATTGATAGTGACTGGCTCCCAGCCGGAAGCGCAAATGATCCCTGGACGCCCTGGCCATTTTGATGTGGTAGTATGCGTCCTTCAGATCTATTGAGCACATCCAGTCGTCCTTCTTTAAGAATGGAAGGATCGATTGAAGCGTGACCATCCGGAACTTTTCCTTCTTGACAAAGGTGTTTAGATGACTTGGGTCCAGAATTGGCCTCCAGTCCCCTGTTTTCTTTGGAACTAAAAAGAACCTTGAGTAAGTTCCGAATCCTATTTGGTCCGCTGGGACTGGTTGGATGACTCTTTTTTCTAGCAGCTTTGAAATTTCTGTAGCTGCCGGCTCTCGCAGATGGGGTGGTACATCTGGAAGTTTTCTTTTTGGAATGGGGTTGGATAGAAATGGGATTTTGTAACCTCTGGTAACAACGCTTTTTACCCAATTGTCTGAAGAAAGGTTTTGCCAGGCCTGAGGGTATAAAGCTAAGCGACCCCCGACTGCCTCCGGAGCAGGACAGTCGGGCCTCCTCTCAGGAGTGCTGAAAAGGTTTGCCAGGGAGGTTATCCCTGTCACCTTGGTTTTGCGGACCCCCTCTGCCGCCAGGGCGGCGTCTTCCACCTCTGCCCCCTCTGCCTCTAGAGGGGCATCACCCTGTGTGTTTGGGAAAGATCCTTGGGGTTTTTGAAACCACATTTTCCCACCACGTTGCCCTTTGGGGTACGGTCTGGAAGGGGTGGAAAAACGGACTCCGACAGCAGACAGAGTCTTTCCATCCTGTTCACACCGGGTAAGGGTCTCCTTTACTTTAGGGCCAAAAAGTGTGGCTCCGTCAAATGGGGCGTTAGTAAAGGAAGACTTGAAGGCTTCCGCAAATGAACATAAGCGCATCCAGGATTGCCTACGAAGAGCAATCGCTGAAGCCGCTGCCCTACTCGATCCTTCGGCTGCATAGGATATCAGCCTCATGGATGAGTTCACAATGGACGTAAGGGTGTTGAGATGCGCTGTAACTTTCTCTGAGACAGCGGCATCTGTAGCACCCTGGAGGGTATCTCCCAACTCTTTGACTAGATCCCTCTGTAAACGTGTAAAATGAGTTAAATAGTTCAGGGAGCATGGAAAAAGCCGCTGAACTGAAAATGCGCTTCCGTATCTGTCCATGGTCCTAGAATCTTTGTTAGGCGGATGGACAGATGAGGAAGACTCGACATCTCCTTGTTCGTGGCCGCTGCCACCACCATGGCGTCTACTGGAACTCCTTTGGTGAGGTAAGCTTTGTCCTGTGGTGCCGTGATGTACTTATTCGGCTTCCTAGGGACTGGTTCCACCGTGTCAGGAGTCTCCCACGCCCTTTGGGCAATTAATTCCATTAACTCATCAAAGGGCGGAGTGACCCAGGAGGAGGAAGGACGGGCACCAAATGCCTTCAGCAAAACTGACTCATCCTCAGAAGGGGGGAGGGCTTGCCAGTCACCTCTCTGTTTTAGGATCTCCAAGATGTCAGAAAAAGAGACATCCTCTGTAGGTGACTTGGGGGACCCTTCTGACTCATCTAAATCAGTATCAGATGTCAAGGATTCTTGTGGAGAATCCAAGTGTCTCCTCTTACACAGTCTTTTCCTAGGAACTTCTTCGTGGGGAGCATCCGAAGAAGCCTCCGAGGAAGAGGGGGCACCCTCCAGGGGTGGCTGAGACACTGGTGCCAGACGCTTGGACGTGGCCGTGGGTGTAGAGGAGGATAACGGTCCTTTGTGGGGGGGAGAAGCTGTACCTGCTGATGTGGTTGTCTGGTAGACAACACCTTCCTCATGAGGTCGAAGGCCCCCGGGTCCCGAGTCGAGGTATCCCCCGGTTCCGAAGAAATGGGAAGAATCCCCGAAACAGGAGCCGAAGGCACCGACCCCAAGGACGGAACCGAATCGATCCGTGCCGAGGCCCCGAGAGGGAGCGTCGGAACCGAAACATCGGTCCGACTCTCGGTCCCGGAACCAAGGACGGATCTTCGGCCCCGAGACTCTGGTACCGGATCGAATGGAGTTGAGGTAAACTGTGCCGACCGAGAAAAGGACGGTTCTGGCACCGAGGGCTCCACAATCATCAGTTCAGCTTCTTCCGGCTCCGAAGACTGGACAGGTCTCGGAGGAGGAACAGATGGAGATAGTGGCAGGCCTTCAAGTCTCGACATCAACTGAGAGGAGACTGAGATAAGCTTGGACAGGGCCGTATGCTCCATCAATTTCTGCACCACACGGTCCACGTCGGTGTCGGAAAGGGGCTTAGAAGAATGAGTCGAAGGGATCGAAGACGGAGCCGACCTCAACAGAGTCGGTGGAGGGAGCTCCGTCACCGGTTCCAAGACTCGAGGCTCGGAAACTGCCAACAGTTGAACACTTTCGGCCCGAAGTCTGTGGAACCGGTGATCTAACTGGACCCGAAGAGCTCGGAGCCGATGACTTTGGCTCCGGCTTCGACCTTCGAGACTTGGATGCCTGGTCTGAAGCATCCAGAGCCTCCTGGAAAGAGGGTTTCAACAATCCTCTATCCATCAGTTTCCTGCGCCTATCTGTCATGACCCTCCCACTAAAAGAGTGACAAATAGAGCAGTCCTCTTGTAAGTGGAGAGGGCCAAGACAGTAGACACAGGAACTGTGGTTGTCTGTGACCGACATCTTTTGGCCACACTGACAACGTTTGAAGCCAGATTTTATTTTCTCAGACATACTGACAAATGAAAGACAGTCCAGTCCAGTAAAAGTCAAATCCAGTAACAGTGTCAAATCCGGTAATAAAAAGTCCGTTTGATAATAGCTTAAAAAGCAAGACTACAACAAGTTTCTAGTCAAAAGTGTCAAATCCGGTGATAACTGCTTAAAAAGCAAGACTACAACAAGTTTCTAGTCACAAGTGTCCAAGTAGGGGTGGTAGGCCCCGAAAAACTCTATACCCGAAAGTTAACTAAGTTAAACTTATTCTAAGGTACCGAGAATTCCTAATCCACTCACACACCTAACTCTTATACTTTAAGTAACTAGATTGAAAGAAAATTTTCGAAATTTAAACAGAATAGATAAAAATCTTATCTGTAAAGCCTCGAGCTAGTCTCCAGCGATGCGTATGCAGCAGCGGCAAACTAGATCTGAGGTAAAGGCAGAGGGGGATTGTGGGTATTGGATGTCCTCTAGCTTCTTCTCGATGCAGAGCTTGCAGTCGGCCGGCACGGAGCCGAGGATCGGCTCCGAACCCATGTGTAAGAACAAAGGCGAGATTGAACACTCTCACATTATCTGTTTCTACAGTCTTCAAATATGCTGTTTTGAGGCACTGCCATTCTTCAACTCCATCTATTACCTCTTCTTCCTGAGAAGCTAGAGCTCTAAGTACTTCCTTTAAAAATGTGTGCTTTCATTCCAGTTCCAGGCCTTCAGCTTAGTCTCTGTTGACCTTATTGCATTTTCTGACTACTGCTTGCAGATGTTTCTGTCTGCCAGTGCTTTATACTGGGGTTGACTGTTTCACATGGGATGAATTTGCAATCTCTGATTCTACCGCAGTGCCCTTTCCTAAATAGGAGGCAGTCTGCACAAGTTTCATGTTGGCTACTCTTGTATGTGACTGCTTCTCTTGGTGAGCCATGTGCTGGCCATCATCAAGCTATTTGTCAGACAGAAGTCTAGAATAGCCTCTCCTTATTTATTCCTGTTGCTCCACCCATGTGGACATAAAGGCAGTCCTTGCATCCTGTTCTGTCTGTCCCTATACAAAACAACCAGGTCCCTCATTATCAGCACCTGCTCGTGCTGTTCTGCTCTATCTAGTAGGTTCTGCAATTGACGCCGGATTTAATTCTTCTCCTCACCATTCCAACTTAGCTATGGGGCATAGGCTGAGATGTATGAATACTGCCCTATCTTTACAATGGTCTGATTGCCATGAGCCTATCACTAATTCTGATGACATTTCTTGTTTTCTTTAAAAGACTCTTACCACAATTTCCACACCATTTCTAGAACATTCTTACATGAGTATTAGACTCTGGATCTCAAGCTAAGTGGCTTTTTTGCTCTGCTCTTCCACCTTGTCTCCTGGACACAAAGGTTGTCCAGTCTCCTCCTTACCAACATTATGTCCACTTCCACACTGTGTCTTGTTATTGAACCTATATTTTGTGTAGCAATCCTTAGTTCATTTTTGGGAGGGTGACTGACTTTACGTCAAGTTTTCACTCAACAGAGCTACCCCAGGTAACCAGACAAATGGACAATGGCCAGTCATTAGCTTAAAGACTGAGGGCTGCTTGGCTTTATAAGCACATACTGGCAAGTAAACTAACATGGCTCCACCCACCCTTCAGTGAAAAAACAGACTAACCACACTGACTTTCCTGCAAAGAAGCATGTTTCTAGCAATCCAGATATAAACATGCAGCTTGTGCTGGGTGGGTCTTCAGCTACAGTTATAAAATACCACACAGACCAGAGTAGCTGTTATAACAGACAGTCCTCCATTACTGGTAGCTAGATAACATGTTTTCATCATCCCTGTGTGATCTTCAGGCACCTCCGCTCACCTGTACAAGATATTCTCTTGAGACCTTCACTTTCTGCTTACCTGCTTAAAAGTGTTTTGCACAACACATCATATACAACACATTATCAATGTAGTCTACCATTCTACTAAAATATGGTCTTTTGTTTCTCTTCAGATTACCCACAGCCACCCAACTTTTCTTTAAAATCTTACCTTACACACAGGCTAGCTAACCAAGTTACCAGGATTGATTATGAGCTGACTGACTGGATTTGTGAGCCAGAAGTGTGGCTTTTTGCTACCCAGCCATGCAACTCACATTTATATAGTGTCTAAGCCTCAACCATATTTCTCTATTTATCAACAAATAACCTCAATGCACAATATGTTAATTCTCACTGACAAAAGCTCTTTTAACATAAACCAAATAAAAGTCTTCCCTTACTACAACTTACTTTTGTCATCCAGCCCTGCTCACATACTTAAAAGTAACCATTCCTTCTAGCTCAAACTGATTTTTGGGAGTTTACACATCTAGTCAGGCCCATCCAATCGACAACCCTTTAATTAACTTACTATATCAGTCACCTTCACTCATCCACCCCTTCCTAAACCTGCTGTTTAAATGCACTTTTCACCATCACTCACCTCTCTTCCTGTGTACTTTCCCCATTAAACATTACCTACACCACCAAAATACTCCCAACATTCCCATTTCCCCTTTTCTTTCAAACCCACTTCCATTATTTTAAGCCAAGCCACATCCTTTTGTATTCCATCTTCTACATGTATCAAGCAAAACTCTACTCTATAAGTCATTTATTTAGAAGTCAACAAGCACTATTACAGAATATTAGCCCTCAACTGCCACTTACTAAATACCCAAAATTCTATAAAACTAAACTACCCAACAGTGAAGAGGAGAGGATCTGGTGAGGAGAATAGGAAGGAGCTCAACTCTGTGGGAAGGGGAAAAAAAAACCTGCGCTTGTATGACCTCTAATGGATACCAGGAGTCTTGCGCGTAAAGAAATGACCTGGGGGAAGTGACACAATGTCCTTTACCTGGTGGGTGCACAAACCAGGCATGTTGATATGCAGTGACATCAACATAGCTGGCGCACAAACCAGGCATGATGACATCACTGTATATTCCTCCTCCTTGAAAAGGAGATGTAGACGAGCCACCACTATACGATGGCTACTGTAGCTCCCCAGTGAGTCCTCATTTTCTGGCTCTTACAATTATATCACAATAACCACTTCAAGAGAAGTAATGGGGTCAAGTCCAGCAAAAGGACATGTCCAAGACTTCTGGAAAAGAAATACAGAGGTACCCAGGGAGAATGAGGGATTGGGATAAGCCAAAGGCCAAAAGAGTGTTGTGCTGAGAAAGGAGAAATTCAAAAACATCCTTATAAAACTAATGCTGCCACTTCTTTATTTTTACTTTTAGAAAGCAAAACAGAATGCAATCCAGGTAACTACCCATATGCCTCCTGTCCATCTTCATTATGACAAAAACTCACTTGCCACAATCCTGCACCTAAGCTTTGTCCTTCTGAATGCTGTTAGCATTAACAAAACTGAACAGCTTGACACACCTCTTCTAAAACACTCTCCTGGTCTAAAAAAAAAAAAAAAAAAAACAAACACTGAATCCTGGATTAAAGACACCAACCATAGCCACTACTTTCTTGATTATGCTTGTATCTAATACATGTTCAAGAACAGGTGGAAGTACAATTACTTTATAAAATCTAACATATACCTCACTGACCAAGTAAAGTTCAATAATGACTATAACAGTAAATGTATCTCTGTGCAAAATACTACACACCAACTTGCCGCAGCACACCCTCCTATTCCAGTAACACCAATAAATTTAAAAAAAGTCATCTACTCCTCTCTTGACATTAAGCACAATCATCTTAATTTTCAATATTAACCTCCACAGCCCAATAAAGAATGAAAGACATGGACTTCAACAGTGATCACAACATAATACCAATTCTGAACTGCCCTATTGGACTCCACATCAAAACAAGTAATCACTCACTTCCTGAACTAACAAAGACACCCCAGACATACTTATAGGTCTGGCGCATACCATTACAGATCATTCTTCCATTACATTAAAATTTACTGCAACATTTACAAAACGCTCAAAGTAGTCACTTTTCTTTCAAGGAAGAAATTAAAAAATTCTGACCTAAAACTAATTCTGAAACTACAGGAAGACAGCAGAGCTTCAGGCTGCACCAAAACGGAGACTCAGACCGACAATAATGGAAATGCACATACAACACAAACTAGGGACACATTCATATCACTAAGGAATCTAACCAAAAAAGCTTAAGAAATCTCAGGACAAGTCCAGCAAACTTCCACTTTCACTTATTCAAAGAATTTTTCAGAAATCAATATAGCAAGTAAGTGCCTATTCTCAAAACAGATCAGATGAAAGTGGGTCCATTTATGCAGGCTAAGGGCAGACATCTTCAAATATCTTCTTAAAAATGTGCTCTCCTCACTATAACTAAGCCCATTCCTCTTCTCCCTCCTTCTATCCTCTTCTTTATATTCCATCAGTTTACTTTTCTTTAATTAAACAAAAGGACATTGCACAATTTTTAGGCATCATCACAGATTATCTACCCTGCACTGACAGCTATTAAGGTTTACTGTTCTATATCATAAACACAGCGTCCCCTTCTCCTCCATATTATCAACCTCTGCACTGCCACCTTCACAAACATTGAGAAGCAAGTTCTAATTACCTCTTTACCCAAAATTCCTCACACATAACGAATCTTCTGAATATAACTCATTCTCGAGTCTCCCAACACTTGGGGAAACTCCTTAAAAAATTGTTTACACTAGCTACATACAAAATGTGATCTCCTTATCAGGTCATCTGTATGGCATTTTGTGTTGGCTGAATTATGTATTCTGACCATCTTTTACCGTTTCATGACATTCTGCTCAAGATGGAAAAAAAGGCAACATGACCAGCTTAATTTTCAATGACCTCACAAAGGCCATTAACTTAATCTCTTAATGAACTGACTTCTCTCCGGCAAAGGTATTAATATAAAAGTCCCTGTCAGGTTTAAACGCTTTCTATCTAGCAGTCACATTAAAGTTAACATAGGTTAATACCCTCATCAGCTACAATTCTGACAAAATGTGTGTCACAAATGTCTTATTTGTTCACTATTCTGTGTTTGTATTAATAACCTCTATTATGAAGCATCACAGCTACCAATAATCTTATAAGTAGATGATAGGGTGACCTACAGATCTGGCCCCTCACTTTCCAACATTAAAAAGGAAATAATGGACTTTAATCAAGTCACAACTTAACTTCACAAATGAAATTACTGGCAGTTGGTGCAAAGTACTAAAGCTATAAGCTGTTAATGAGCTGTTTCTTGCATCTGGGATACAGAGTTTGATTCCTTCCACCTTCATCTGCCTGCTGTTGACTCTGAACAAATCATTTGCTCCCGGGTCAACTCTGAAGACAGACAGGTGTGTCCAGTGGGCTTATACAGTCAAGAAATAGAGAACAATAAATACGTAAAATAAAAGTAATATTCTTTAGACATCCAGAGAAAGAAAACAGTTTCCCCAGTCCATGATAAAGATAACATGCAAAAGCTTAAAGAACACTTCTGCAAGTTAGTATTGAGATTGAACCTCACATTTTCAGCAACATTTAAAAATAAGAAAAGCAAAACTTAATAAATGTCTTTACTGAGACAGAAAATATCACAATTTTCTTTCCCCTTTAGGTAAGGATGCCATTTGGGAAAGACATTTTACTCACCCAACTTAAACACAAGCCACCGATTATGCCTGTAGCCTCCAAGAAAAAGGCAACAAACTTTACTGAAAATATGCAGTTGCAGATTTATAACCCTCCCACCAAAGGCAAGGTATCTAATGTTTGATCCTCAACAAAAGTTAAATGGCTGCCAGTCAGAGACCACACCTCTTCCCAAGAGCACTTCCTTTTTAAACTTCTACAATTAGAATCCTTTCCACTTCTAGCAAGCCAGCCACCCACTATAAGGAAATTCACATTCCATCTTGGCTCTCTTTCCACCATCATCAGTGTCCTTCACCCCCCTCACAATAAGCCCATTGTGGAAATCACAGTTTCTAGATTCCGAGCCCAATGTTTTTGGAATTCCTCTCATCCAGGTTAAAAACTCCCCTCGTGCCCTCAAATTCTAAACTGAAAAAAAATTCATAAATGAAGCCAGATGTTTATGGTTTCAGGTAGCTCGGGATGCGAGTGAGAAAGGATCATGTGTAACAGCATGGATACCACTAAGAAATAATTTTGTAGAGTAAGGATCTGCTAAAATAAGGTGGTCAACACCCATTAAAGTTATACCACTTTTCAAAGTAAAATCTAAATCTTTGATAATTTACTTCTAAACATGGCATTCATGCAACATTTACTTTTTTATTCTGCAACATATTTTTATGTTAAATAAAACAGTAACAAAGCTAAACATTACATGTTTCCTTACTTTACCTAAATCTGTACTAAACGGTTAAAAATTAAAAACTTACCCACAACAACTGGCTGCATAAGAAGTTGGCCAACCAAACCACTGATCATCTGAGCTAAGGAAGCATTTGGCCCAGCACCAGTCTGTCAAAAAATATATAAACAAAATTTAACAATTTATTTCATGTACTTGTATCCATTTTTAATGGAAACCATAAAACTGCTCAGGGGGAAAACATACAATGTTTATGTTCTTGCCTGATGTCCACAGTTACACCACTTCTATACTTGCTAACAATAAAAAAATTTAGCCCTTCAAGTGTAATCACAGTATGACACTTAATACAGTATTATTTATTTTAAATATGTTTCTTTGTCAAGCAATGCATTCTCTGTAAACAAAGAATAGTTGTGTAAGAACTTACCTTAACCTTACATGTCCTTCTCTTCCATGTTGCAGTATTCATAACAGTAGGGAGGTGGCTGCCTGCAGCACCAGACATCCGGCCAGTATAACAAAATCTTAGGATCAGAGGTATGTGCAGCGTCTGATGTCAAAGCCATAAACTGACGTTGGCTATAAGTGTGAAGTCTGCACGTACTCACTTCAGAAAGGACTGCCGCATACAGTAGTACCTTTGGTAAGCAAGAAGGTAAAGAGAGAACGCAACATGGAAGAGAAGGACATCTAAGGATATGGTAAGTTCTTACACAACTACTCTATGTCCTTCTCTTCTCATGTTGCAGTATTCATAACTGTAGGGAGAGTACCAAAGCTTCTAGGTATGAGCCTGGGAGGAAGGATGTGGTCCCCAAGTCTATGAGACCATGTAGGATTGAGCTAACAAATCCAGTTCTAGCTCTAGAAACTAAATCTAGTTTAGAATGCTTGGTAAGTGTATGGAATGATGACCAGGTAGACTCGAAGCATAGTCTACTCCCCTGAAGAAGGCCGTTGAAGCAGCAGCTGTCCTGGCATGAGCTTTCACATTTCTAGATAGGACTTTTCCATGAAGGGAGCAACATGCAGAGATGGCCTTTGAGATCCACGAGGATACAGTCTGTTTCGAGACTGCCTTCCCCAAGGCCCTTGAGTGGAAGGAGACGAATAGCTGGTCAGACCTTCTAAAGCTTTGTCTAAATAATACACAAGTTGTCTGTGGACATCTAAGGAATGTAAGGTCCTTTCAGAGGAACTTTGAGGTTGAGGGAAGAAGACAGGAAGCTTAATGGTCTGATGTAAAGACAGCTCATTAACCACCTTAGGCATGAAGGAAGGGTTAGTCCTGAGAGAGATCATGTCTTTATGGAAGATGAGGTATGGGGAGGTGACCATCAGGGCTTGCATTTCTGATGTCCTTCTGGCAGATGTGAGGGCCACCAGCATAACAGTTTTGCATGTGCATAGCTTCAGTGATGCAGAATGAGCTGGCTCAAATGGCGGTAAGGTAAGTTTTTCAAGGACAAAAGTTAAGTCCCAAACAGGAGGTATTGGCTTCCTGGGGGGGGGGGGGGGGATATGGAGGACCACTTTCAAGAATAGCTTAACCTCTAATCTGGATGCAGGAGGAGGTACCAAAGGCAGGCAAGCGGAAATGGCAGACAACTGGACCTTAACAGACTAATACGTCCGTCCTGAATGTAGAAGCTCACACAAGCAAGAAAGGGCCGGAGGTACAAGAATGAGTAAAAGGTCCTGTTTTTTTCTTTTGACACCATCTGGAGAATCTTTTCCATTTTGACCCAATTTCTCCTTGTACTAGGTTTCCTGGCCTACTGCCGAATACTGGGTACGTCCTCTGAGTACAGGTGTCTGAAGCAGATCAGAACCCTATCACCTATAAAGTGAGTTTGAGATTGGTAACCTGAGGGTGTATTAGGGATCCCCTGTCTTATGTCAGTAGGTCTAAAAGGTGGGGTAACCTGTGCTGATTGCCCTTGGCTAAAAGTGAAGGGGAAACCAATGCTCTCTTAGCCAGTAGGAAGTCACCAGCAGGATTTTCAGTTTGTGTCTCTGTATCTTCAGAAGGACCTTCTGAATCAGTGTGAAAGGGGGGGGGGAGGCATAAAGATATATCCCCGCCCAAGAGAAAGAGAAGGCATCCACTTTCCAGGCTTGGGGGTGTGTGGATCCCTTGTACAAAACAGAGGCATCTGTCTGTTCTGGGAGGAGGCAAACAGATCTGCCTGAAGAATATCCCACCTGTGTATAAGATCCAGGAACACCTCTCTGTGAAGTATCCATTCGTGAGAGTGTGCAGAGGTTCTGCTGAATATGTCTGCCACTGCGCACACTGCTGAAGGGATATACACTGCTTGCAGGTGGATATGGAGTACTGATGCTAGGGTCCAGATGTGTATGGCTAGGCTGCAAAGGGGGTACAACCTTGCCCCCCCCCGCTTGTTTATGTACCACAAGACAGTCATATTGTCTCGGACTACTTTCAAGGTGTCGGGTAGCAGGACCTGTCGAAAGGTCTGTAATGCTAGGTAAAGGGCCCTCATCTCTTTGATGTACTACTTCACAAACGTTCTTATTGTCGCTGTTTCTATTTCTTCGTATAAGAACTTTGGAAGTGCTAACAATATCTACACAGCACAGCCTTTGAAAATGAATCGGGGACTGCTGTTCGATTAAATCCACTCTTATCCACGACTAAAACATCAGTGCAAAGACAAGAAATGAATTCAACAACTAATATACCTGATGAATTTTTTCAACAGCTAACCTTGTTGGAATGGAAGGTAAAGAAATATAAAGTTTAACAATGGCAGCGTTTTAGTTTTATGGCATACTTAGACTTGAGGATAGTACCCTCAAGGTCTGAGAATTCTAAAAATGCCTTCGTATGGCAATTCTTATCCCTCATTATTTAGAGGATGGCAAGAGATGAATCTGAAATTAAGTCTAGACTATATGACTAATGAATGTCTTTTTCCAAAAAATAGAAACTGAATTATGTGAAGAAATTAATATAGCAGAGAAGCAAACTTCTTCACTATCTACTTTTTCAACTCATGTTGCTGAATATAATAAAATGCTAGACAGAATTCAAAGCTATGACCGGTATCTTGAGAATGGGAAACGGAAGAAACTAAATAGGGACTTGAATGACTTCTCTAATGGGCATATTTTTTCTTGGCCCAAAGACAATCAAATTAGGAAATCTAAAGATGTCAGCAAAGAAACTGAACAACTCTACGTATTCTCTGGATGATATATCTGTGCCTTTAATTCAAACACAAGCATCTACAAGTTATTCAAATGTGGCTGTGAGGATTGGGGAGAGATGGGTGAAGGCTGCCAGCCTAGTCAAATAGAATTTGATATACAATTCTGGCATTTGTAAATACATTTAAAATACAGGCATGTTTTCTTGATAATAAATGTAAAATACAGGCATGTTTCTTGAGTGTAAAGAATACTGTGAAATGTGGAACTGCAAAATATATGACAACATTGCACTCTACTGGCCCAGTGAAGCATGTTGTACTCTTTCATGTTAGAATTCGGCTCCAGGGCGGCTGGATGAAGACCATTGTTTTACAGCTAAAGTTTATGACTAGAATTTAGATGTGGAAGGTGCTTTATTGCTCTAGTTTTTGTTAGAATATACATGTGAAATGTCTTGTATTGTTGTAAGTTTCTGAGGAGGTGTTAGATTGCTAAATAATGCAGTTTGTGGCCTGAGAACTCAGACCAGGTGTTAAGATGATGCAATATGAATACTGGGAAAACCCAAGTGTCAAAAATTATGTAATTTTGGGAGGGCCTTAGAGACATGTTTGTTAGCAATGTTTAAATACTATTTCTCACAAGAGACCTGAGAGCATTTTGATCTTGGATATCTAACTTATCAGCACTCTGCCTTGTGCTCACATGTAAATTTTAGCACTGTGATTTCTTGTAAGAATAGTTAAAGCTAGTAAAGATTAATTAGATATTTTTCTTTAAAAATCAGACCTGTCCTACTGTATTATTTTAAGTTTCTGTGTGATCTCTGAACTCTTAAGATATCTCAGTGGTTTTGTCTTGTGTTTTAATTATGTATTATTAAATATTTTTAACACCTTCTACCTGTGGCTGATTTGTGTAGAGATAAGCTCTAGAGTACACTGCACATTTATAGAGGTTATTGTAATAGACCACTCTAAAGTAAGCCTTGACTGTTAGTCATACTACCATTGGACATCAATTATTACTGTGCAATATTAGACACCCTTTTAAGGGCCCTTTAATAGCCATTATTAACTGGGTGGTGGCAGTAATTACTACCGTATAGTCTGTGTAAAGGGGCACAGTTGGAGAATCTGTGTCAGCCTTTCCCAGTAGTGTCTGTAAAGTTGCATAAATACTTATCTCAAAGTGTGTGTGTGTTGTGTCAGCTGCTTGGCAGGGACGCGAAGCACTGGTTGGACAGAGAAGGTACTGGAGGTTTTATCTTGCCCAGTTAGGCTGAGACCTGGACCCTATAGCTGTGCCAGTTGGAAGTATTATTGGGGACCTGGTGAGCAAGGGAGCAACCAGCCCAAGACTGACTGTGATCTCTGTGTGCACTTAAGGGAAATTGTACTTTACTGTGTGTATTAGTTATCCTTTTCTCTTCTATGAGACGACCTCCCTGGTGTTACTGGTGAGGACTGAGGCTCCTTGATTGCTGGGCCAGAGCACGGTCGTCACAGTGGCAACCAATGAAAATGCTTTGAATGTAACGCAAACCACTTCTGAGGCATCTACTCCTGTGACATGTGTTCCAAATACTTCCGGTTCTGTAACAACGGTTTCAAGCAACACTAATGCACCGGATTTTCGGCAAAGTACTGTTATATTCCAGCTAAAACTACTGGAGGTAGTTCAAAGAAACATCTTCCCTCGAATGGTCTTTCATTACAAAGGAAGCTGGGGAGGTCTCACAGCAACCAGAGAATGATTAACAAGAAAAAACAACAAATACATTAGTATGTGGTTCTGTCATTAATTGTGCTACATCAGATTTGTCTGTAGCAATTACATCTGAAAACAATGCTGTTGTGAATTTACCAGAATTAATATTAACTAACTCGATCATTGCTAAACAAAGGCTTGAAATTTATACCTGCGACTGTAGATTATTTAACTACTGCCTTAACTGATTTGAAAGTGTTTTGTCATAATATTAACCTTAAACTTATTTTTAAAGATTCTGTGATGCTAGAGAATATCCCTCTTAAATGTGCTAGTACATTTATTCCTTTTAGCCACCCTGTGATGACAGCTTTTCATGATATTTGTGAATCACAATTACGTGAATATTATAAAAATGATCGTAACTTTAAAAAGTTCTATAACCTATCCAATGATGAAAGGCAAGCCCTACAGCTGCTATGTAAAAATTATATTATTATTATTATGAGAGAGGCAGATAAAAGTGGGGCAACAGTCCTCATGGATAGGGATAAATACCTAAAAGCTATGTATTTAATTTTGTCTGATAAATCTGCCTTTAAGGAAATATCTAATGTGAACAAAACATGCTGGAGGGATAGGTTCCTGACCCAGAGACTCCCCATACTCTGGAACAGACTGCCCATATATGTCAAGCAGAGCGCCTCCTTGGCCCTCTTCAAAAGAAACCTCGACAATTGGATGGGAGATAGGAAATTCACCTTGGGGATCACGTCAGTCGCCCTGCTAGACAGGGGTCCAGGGAAGTAAATACTGTGGGAAGAAATATCCAGGGAATTGCTATGGCTTGGCTTGTATAGGCCCTAGGGCCGATAGCCTTGTACCAACCTATGAACCTAAGTGAAAAGAATTATTAGTAATTATCAATGTATCCATATTTGATTTACAAGCTATGAATGATATAAATACTGAGATATTCCACTGCTTTTCTGTTCCTTGTCCTATAATAACAATACTTTATGGACTTCCTAAAGTCCACAAATCTATTGTCCAATCACCCATGAGACCTATAATATCAGGAACAGGTTGGTCCACTGAACTAATTTCATTATATTTACAAAATATTTTGTCCAGTTATCTTAAGTATGCAAAAAGTTACATTAAGGGTACTGGTGATTTTTTGGAACAGCTGCAGCATTTTTTTTGCAAGCAGAGAACACAAGCCTTTTATGTTTGTTTTACTTGATATAAAAGTGACTGTTTAAAGTGATTCCCAAGGAATATGGAATACATTCTATTAAGAGGAATAGTAATAAACATGGATTGCTGGGTAGACAGAAACTGTTTGTGAATTACTTAAGCTTGTGTTAGATAATCATACTTTGTATTTAATGATAAATTTTATCAGACATCAGGAGTGGCAATGGGTACTCCCATTGCCAATACTTATGCATACTTGATTTTAGATAAATGGGAGTCAGAATTTGTGTATAATGCTCCGTTATGTTATAGCTCTAAAGTGGCTTTTTTCAAAAGATTTGTGGATGATGTATTTTTCATCTGGGAAGGTGGCTACTATGAGTTGAATTAATTTGTGGAATTTATGAACAACAATGATAGCTTTTTACAAGTCTCTATGTCTGCCTCACCAAATAATATTCAGTTTTTGGATGTTGATTTATTTATGAATATAGAAAATATACAGACATCTGTATACAACAAAACTGTCCATAAGAATAAATACCTCCACTATACCAATATGCATGCCCCACATATATCTAGGGGAATTATTAGGGGGCAATATTTGCGTATATGTAAATTGCATACTGATAGAGAAAAATGTATTGAGCAGATGAACGGAATCACTAACAAGCTATAGGATAGAGGTTATGAAGAAAATTTGTTAAATAGCATAAGGGAAGAAATTATTACTATAAGAGATGTACAGATTCGACCTTATGTTATTGCTAATAATATTCCAAATGAGAATGATAAACAAAAAATGAAGAATATACTTCAATATCTTACTACCTTTAGTAGATGTACAGATGGTGTGAAAAGAATAATGGAATTTAGAGTAGTTTGAAAAGTATTCCAGAATTAATAGATATTATTTGTGATAAACCTAAATTCTCTTTTCGGAATTGTATGAATTTAAAACAACTCTTACGCTATAAAGATATTTGATGTAAAACTAATGGTAGGAAGTTTACAAAATAAGGCACCTTCCCATGCCATAACTGAAGCTGCTGTTCTTCCAAAAATAGTGACTACAATTTTAAACATTCTATTATTAACAAAAAATATGTACTTAAATGTTTTGCAACTTTCAACACCTCTAACATAGTCTACTTAGCAACATGTAAAGCATGCAAAAGTTTTTACATAGGCAAATCTACTAGACGCCTTAGAGATAGAATTATAGAGCATAGATCTGATATAAAAAGGAATAACAAATTAATTGGCTAAAAGTGAAAATGATGCTAAACACGCATTCACCTTTAGAGTTTTAACTATGAGTATAAGAGGGGGCGACTTAAATAATAAACTTGAATTACAAGAATATGAATGGATTTTATTACAGGCAGATTCCTCCCCAGGAATTAATATGATGGTTACACTAAAACCCATTTTAAGGGACAGAGAGATTAATTTAAAATAAATTATCTAAGATAGAATGAATTATTTAAAGACTTGTAATTATATATATTTTAAATATATGTTGAATTTCTTAAAGTGAAGTTTTTTTTAAACAATCTTTTAATTAACGTTAACAATTTGCTTTTTCTTATTTCTATTTCTGTGCTTAATATTCTTTGAAACAAAGTTTCTTGTAGTTGGTGAAGTGCACCAACAGGCACCAAAGAGAAAAACTGAGAAAATGCTAAGTGCACACCACGGTGAAGTAAGTGAAACTTTTATAAATAGACATAAAAGGCTACAAAACAATAAAACAGGCACAAAAGGTAAGCGCTTTCGCTACCTGCCAGGTAGCTTCTTCAGACCTAAATCATTACAGTCAAACCATCTGTATTTAAATGCAATGAAGCCAATCAGAAAAAAGAACTGATTAAGACATCAATCATCATTTAAAAACGCAGTGAACCTAGTATAAAAATTTATTGGTAATGATGCTTACAAACATTGTAAAAATCTTTATATATATTAAGTAAATCTTAACCTCAATAATTCTACACCTCACAAAATTCAAAATGTATCCAAAAATCATTAAAAACATATTTTTAAAAATTATACAAAAAAAAATGCAACATAAAACAACATACTCAATGCTTCAAAGGGCATAGCTTCAGGTGGGGTTTCAAGGAGACTCATTCATTAATGCCTAGAAACTTAGCTTCCAGGTGTATAATCTATTGCTATCTCTCTCCAGTGAAAGTCTTAATGAAACCTCCTCTCATATTCTTACCCATCACTTCCAACACTTGAAATTTAAAACTGTGTTCATTACCTTTCTCAATTAAATGAAGTGCCAACACACTCTTAGTTCTCTTATTCCTTATACCACCCGCATGTTCTAAGATGCGTTCTCTGAAACTCCTGTTGGTCTTACCTATATAATAAACATAACATTCAACACAATATGAAAAATAAATTAAATCATTTGCACCGCAATCAGCGTATAGTGATGTCTCTACAACAACACCCTGACGTGGGTGCTCAAAATAGTTACCAGAGCAGATATATCTACAGGCTTTACAACGTCTACAAGAGAAGGTACCCTTCTCTTTGTGACTGGAGTGAATTAAGTACAGTTGTGTACCTACCATAAATGTAGATGCTCTGAATGTATTCACTGCTGCAGTCATTACAATTGGGTTATCCTGCTGGCAGGCTACCCGCAGTCGGCCTGAATTCCAAAGTCCTGGTCCGGCGTCGGTTGCTGTCATCTCCTCCCTGACGTCAGTGCGCCAGGGGTATAAAAGATGCAGCCAACGCGTTTTTCTTCAGTTTTTCTTGCCCCAGATGTCAGGTGCCCCCAAAACAGTACGCTAATTTATGCCAATAAACATGCATGCAGTAAAGTAAACTCTTCCTACATCTACAAGCAAATACACCACATAGGTTGTATACATAGGTTGTATAGAATAGAGACGTACAGATAAGTCCCAGCAAAGAAAAGGGGGATGGTGGGTAACCTGGACTGCAACAGTGAATACACTCGAACATCTACATTTATGGTAGGTACACAACTGTACTATGTTCATCGTGTTTTACTGTTGCAGTCATTACAATTGGGTTGAATCCCAAAGCTAAGGTTGGGAGGCTGGGGCTAAATAGAATTAGGAGAGGCTATGAGGCCCTGCAGAACTGCAGTGGCAAAGCTTGCCCTGGATTTAGAGTAGAGAGGTAAGTGATACTGCTTTGTAAAAGTATGCACTTAACTCCAAGTTGCAGCCTCTAAAATGTCTTTGGTTGGTACTCCTCTGAGGAAGGCTGCTGAAGTGGCTGCTGCTCTGGTTAAATGTGGCCTAATGCCCTTAGGCACTGCTTTGCCATGCTGTGAATAGCAGAAATGAATGCAGTGGCCTATCCACTTTGAAATAGTCTGCTTTGAGATGGCCTTTCCTTGTGATCCTGCAGCATATGCCACTAGACGTTGTTCAGTCTTTCTGAAAGCTTTGGTTCTGTCCAAGTAGAAGCGTAGCTGCCTGTGAATGTCCAAAGAATGCAGCAGTCTCTCACCCTTAATCTGTGGGTTTGGATAAAAGGTAGGCAAATGAATTGTTTGGTTCAGGGCCACACTGGACACTACCTTAGGCATAAATGTCGGGTTTGTCCTCAGAGAAACCCTGTCAGGATGGAAAATAAAAGGTTCCACAGCCATGAGAGCCTGTAACTCAGAGACTCGTCTTGCAGAGGTTATTGTTAGGAGCAGAGCTGTTTTCCAGGATAAGAATTTTATATCAGCTGTAGAAGCTGGCTCAAAAGGAGGCAGTGTGAGTTTTTTCCAAGGCATAATTGAGGTCCCATGCAGGTATTGGTGCTCTCCTTGGAGGTCTTATGTTTTTGGCCCCTCTGAGGTACTGCCGTAGTATTGGATGGGAAAAAATAGGTGGTTCTGTATTGTAATGAGCTAAAATGGCAGAAGCATGAATTTTGATTTATGAAAAGGAGAGGCCTTTGTACAGCATCTCAGTTAAGTATTGCAAAATCTGAGGAATATTTGGTACAATCATGTTAATTCATTGTGCCTGGTTCCAAGCACAAAATCTCTTCCATTTTTCTGCATAAGATTTTCTGGTGCTAGGCCTCCTGGCCTCCAAAATGACATCCATCACCGCTTTAGAGAGAGTTACATTATCCGCCATGCTTCCAGATTTAAGGTCCTGAGTTGGCTGTGCAGAATCTGTTTTTTTGGGTCAATAAGTGAGGAATTTGAGGTAATGTCCAGGCTGGGTATTGAGACAAGTTCTTTAGGATTGGGTACCCAGTGCTGGCGGGGCCAGTCTGGGGCAATCAGTATCATTTTTGGCTTCTCTTGTCTGACCTTTATGAGTACCTTGGGGAGGAGAGGCAGTGGAGGAAAGGCATATACTGTTAAGTTTTTCCAGCTGAAAGATAGAGCATCCACTTTCTATGCTTGCTTGTGATATGTCCTTGTGCAGAATTCTCTGTAGTTGGCAGTTGTGAGGGCAGGCAAATAGGTCTATGTCCGGGCATCCCCAGTTCCTTATTATCATGCTGAAGACTTGTAGATCCAATTTCCACTTGTGGGGATCCATTAGGTTTATGTTAGTTCATCTGCCAGAGTATTTACGTTTCCTGGCAGGAATTGTGCTTGCAGGTGTACTTGGTAAGTCAATGCTGTGTCTCTCAAAGTTATGTCTAGTCTGCAGAGGGGGTAGGAATGTGTGCCTCCCTGCTTGTTTATGTACCACATGACCATAGTATTGTCCGTCTTTATCAATAGTTGTCCTGGATGAAGTAGATCCTTGAAGGCTGTCAGGGCATTGTGAACAGCTAGCATCTCTTTTTGACTGATATGTAGATGCATTTGGCTTGTGGACCATGTGCTCTGAATACATCTTCCTGCCATACGGGCCCCCCAAGCATAATCTGATGCATCTGTTGTTAATGTCTGCCTGGCTGTGGGTTAAGTGAAAGGCTGTCCCTTGTTGTGGTGACAGGCCTTTGCCCACCATCGAAACTCCTGTTGCAGGCAGGGAATAAGGGTAATTATTGCTTCCAGGCTGTGGCAATGTTGTGTCCAAACACTTTTTAGATACCATTGTAGTTTCCTCATATGCAGTTTTGCAATTAGCAGAATGCAGGATGCCATGAAGCCCAATGCCTGCAGAATTTTTCTTGCACATAACTGGGTTTTTGTTGCCAACATTTTGAAATAAGTAGTCAGTTGTCTTTGTTTGTCTGGCATGAGATAAGCCATCTGGGCAGCTGTATTTAAGCTTGCACCTAGGAATATTATCTCTTGAGCGGGTACTAGTTTTGATTTCTTTTCGTTTACTGTGTACCCTACGCATGTTAGTAATCTTTTCACAAACGCCAGATGCTGTAGTAGAATGTCCTTGTTCTCTGCCTGAATAAGGCAGTCGTCCAAGTAAGGATATATTTGTATTCCTCTGTCTGCAAAATGCAATTACTGGTGCCAGGCATTTTGTGAAGACCCTGGGCGCAGTAGATAAGCCAAAGGGCAGTGCAGAGAATTGGTAGTGCATTGAGCCAGCTATAAATCTGAGGTATCTTCTGCATGATTGTCTGATTGAGACATGCAGGTATGACTCTTAGGTCTAAAGTCACAAGCCAAGCCTTTTTGCCCAGCATGGGCAGAAGCTGCTGCAGAGTCAACATTTTGAATTTTGGAATATCCAGAAATGTGTTTAGAATAGACGGGTCCAGTATAGGTCTCCAGGCTTTGTCCTTTCTAGGCACCAAGAACAGATGAGCAAAAACCTAACACTTGCTCTTGCTGTGGTACTCGCTGGATGGCCCTCATGTCCATGAGGGATGAAACTTGTTTTTGTGCCTCTGTCCATTGATTGTGTGGGCAGGTCTGGCATACCGTTTGCCCTTGGCAGGGTGTGAAAATGGAACCTGTAGCCTTATGACACTATATTCAAGACCCATTTGTCCTGGCTGATCATGTGCCAATTTTGTGAAAAAAGTGCTAGTTTCCCCCCCAAAGGAGCTGCCAGAAGATAAGTGCTTGGTGTTGGCAGGGGAAAGTCATCGAGACTGTTTACTGTATGGCTGTGATTTATCTTCTCCGCTTTAGGAGGTAGAAGCACCCCATTGTTTAGTCCTGTATGAGCCTTGGGGCTGGGATCTGCCTCTGGGGCGTCTGTATCTGCCTCTTTGTGGCCTGTCTGACACTGGAAAGGACCAATTATTTGTAGGCCAGTTCCTGCTAAATCTGGGAGGCTGTACCTGTAAGAAATCCTTGACTGTTTGCATACATTTTGCTTTGTCCTCCATTTTCTTCAAGACCTCTTCTGCTTTAACACCAAACAAGGTATCATGCTGTAATGGAGCATCTAATAATTTTGCTTTAACATGATCAGGCAGATTCTGTTCCTTTAACCAAGCATGCCTACTAATGACAGAACCCGTAACAGCGGCCCTGCAGGAGGCCTCCAGAGAATCAAAACCACACTGCAAAGTATGCTTTCCCACTTGTTCAGCTGCATGCAATAAATCCTGCATTTCTTTATTTTCTACACATTCAGAATTTGTCAACATTTTCTGTTTAAGAAGTTTTCTGTTTAAGAAGTGACATAAGATATTGCTGATATTTAAGCATATGAAACTGACAATTTAAAGCCCTTACAGCCAAGGTAGCAGAAGTGTAAATCTTTTTCCCCAATCTGTCCAGGGCCCTTGAATCTCTATCAGAGGGGATAGGGTTTTTTGCAGTGGAAGCCTTGATCCCTTTGGGACCCTGAGAGATAGTTTTTGGGTCAGCAGCAGGGTTTTGATAAAGAAATTTATGAGAGTCAGGAACCCTGTAGTATCTGTCTGGCTTAACAGGAGCTGGTGGTAAAGAGTCAGGAGTCGGACTGGACTCTATAAATACATTATCTACAATGTCTAACACAGGAGGAATAGCAAGGGGCCTGTGCCGAGGTAGTAAAAGAAAAATCTCTGAGCCTTTTCTTAGATTGTGAGTAATCTTGGCTCTCCCAGTGGAAGTGCTCCCTCATAGTATGCAGGATCTCCCCAAAAGAGTAATCCTCAGGAGGAGAGGCTGAAGGGATAGATTCTTCAGCATCGGAATCCTCATAGGGAGGAAGAGAGTATTCCTGTTCAGAAGAGGAATCAGAGGAAATGGAAACCTGATCTGAAGATTCATATTCTGTCTCTTGCCTAGGCCTCTTATAAAGAGGGGGATGGGAACCCCTGATCAAAGTAATTAGGTCTTCGGACATTTTAAGCATGTTTTTTAGGCATGGAGGCCTGTCCAGGGGAATGTTGTACTTGTTTCTTTGTCTTTAGAGGTGCTTTAGTCTTTGCCTTTGAAGCTGAAGTCGTTTTCACATATAACTGTGTAGGTCTGAAAACACCCTCAGAAGCCAATGCCTGCTCAGCGGCTCTGGACCCATCTAAGGGAATAGTTTCCGAGGATCCAATACCTTGAGTTTCCAGCGGCATAGTCGGCTCCATGTGGGAGTTGGAAGCGGCCTGTGGCTCTGAGGTAGCGGGAGTCAGAGGCTGCAAAAGTGCCTCACTGAGAACCGGCAACTGGCCTAGCCGAAGCCTCGTCATCGGTTTTGGACCTTGGATGCCTGTCCTTTTCTTTACACTTTTTATAAATTCCGGTAGTTGGTTGCTCCAACAGAATTATATAATTAAATCTTCTGCCAAAATAATGAAATGCAAAATCGTACCGACGCTTAATAGTGCGTTGGTTAAATCTAGCACAAAACCGACAACTAGCAATGTCGTGGTCAGGGCCTAGGCAAGGAATACAGTAAGAATGAAAATCCTCATGAGGTATTTGCTTCCCACAAGAAATACAATTAACTTTTTCTGACATCGGTCTGGAGCAAGAAAAAAGTTTCCCCAATGGGGTACTTAGCTTTAATGAAGACTTCGGATCTGAAATTCGAATTTGAAAATCTCAGGAGTTGGCCGACCGGCACTTGTGAACTGCTTTTGATTCGGGCACCGCGCGGCAAAAAAGACTGCGTCGGCTGCATCTTTTATACCCCTGGTGCACTGACGTCAGGGAGGAGGCGACAGCAACTGACGCCGGACCAGGACTTTGGAATTCAGGCTGACTGTGGGTAGCCTGCCAGCAGGATAACCCAATTGTAATGACTGCAACAGTGAAACACGATGAACATCCCTTGTTTTCACTCTTATAACACAGCTGTCTCTTCGGACCTACTATTTCTAAAACCATATTGTGGTCTAGCTCCTATCACCTGTCTAACTTTCTCATTTGTATTTGGTATCCCCTAATTCCTGTTGACAATTTCACAAATATTACTACTATAAGTGAATGTCAACCTAGTGACTGCACTACTGTTTTGACTATCTCACTATGAGAATCGGGTCTGTCTGAGAAATAAGGGAGTCCCCTAATACACCGTTCACTCAAAGCTTCAGCTAACTTGGCATCAACCTCTTTTCCATTATACCCTCAGTACATAAACTCATTCCTTAACTCACCCAATGCTGTCTTCCTGTCTTCATCATTAATGTGTAACCTCATCCTTCGCAAAGCTTGACTCTTAATAACATTCCTGTACATTGAGTATGTTGTTGTATGCTGCATTTTATTTTGTATATATTTTTTTAAAATAAGTTTTTAATGATTTTTTGATACATTTTGAATTTTGTGAAGTGTAGAATTACTGAGGTTAACATTTATTTAATATATCAAAAGGTTTTTACAATGTTTGTAAGCATCATTACCAATAGATTTTTATACTAGGTTCACTGTGTTTTTAAATGATGATCAATGTCTTAATCAGTTTTTCCTGACTGGCTTCATTGCATTTAAATACGGATGGTTTGACTGTTATGATTTAGGTCTGAAGAAGCTACCTGGCAGGTAGCGAAAGCACTTACCTTTTGTGCCTGTTTTATTGTTTTGTAGCCTTTTATGTCTATTTATTAAAGTTTCACTTACTTCACTGTGGTGTGCACCTAGCGTTTTCTCAGGTTTTGGCTGTGCTTAATAGACTGGTGTACTTAAATGTGAATGTAACTTATTTTATCCTGCACTGATGAAGGGTTCCTGAACCGAAAAGCTTTGCTTTTTTGTCATTAAATTCTTCACAGTACTTTGTTCCATTTGTTTTTTTTCTTGGAATGAGGGGGTGGGGGGGGGCAGCAGATGCAAGGTGAGTAATTTTGAAGGTGTGAACCTTGAGGAAAAGGTTGAGGACAGACCGATTCAGGACTGGTCTCCAAGGACCACCTTTCCTTGGTACCAGGAACATCCTGGAATAAAACCCCCTTTTTATCTGTTGTGGTGGTACTCTTTCTATGGTACCCTGAGCCTGTAATTGATTGAGAATAGAAGGGAAGAGATGAAGCTGGCTTGGAGGGAGTTGGGGTATCTCCTGGAAAGGGGGCAGTGTCCACCAAGTCATAAAATAACCTTTTTGAATGACAGAGAGGACCCAGTTCTCTGACGTGATCTTCTGCCAGGAGGGTAGGGAGAGGATGAGGCGAAGGGACAGGGGATGGAAGGAGGTAGTAGTTTTAAGTCACAGTGGAGGGGGTCTGCACGGGTCAGACTGCTTCCAAAAGGGAGTGATAGTGGCAGAGGAAGGAGGTCTAGGAGTTGAATGTTTCCTACTTTGTTTCTGTCCCTTAGTCTAAGGTGGAGCAGAATGAGCTGACTTGTCTCCTAACAAAGGTTGTCCATTGAGGATAACTCCTATGGTATCTAGGAATTGGTGAAACCAGCAAATGTATTAAATTTTGCAACTCCTTTTCCTTTTCTTGTAGGGATTTGAGGATTTCTGCAGAAGTTTCACCGAAAAGGGCCTTAGTAGCTACTGGAGCATTAAACAACTTGGCCTGTACATCCATAAGAAGAGGTTGGAGCCTCACCCAGGAGTATCGCCTCAGGACAGAGGCTGAAGCTGCAGATTTTGAAGAGGCTTCCACCGCATCGTAACTGCACTTAATACAGTGCCTAGTCATCTGTGAGGTGGTGGCAAGTAGGGTATGAAGTTGGGTCTTTGCAAGCGAGTCTGGTAATTCAGCTAAGAGACCTGAACCTTAGAGGGTTGTCCAAAACAAACCTGGCCATGTGGGTTTGGTAATTTAGGGCTCTAACGGCAAGAGTAGAAGAGGTATAGATCTTCTTGCCTAGCCTATCCATGAACTTGCTGTCCTTGTCAGTACGCAATAGAGAGGGTGAGGGGAGCTGTCTGGAGGATTTGTCAGCAGAGACTGCTATGACTGCTGCGTCTGCAAGGGTTTTTTTTTCTCTCCAACATCTTTATTAAACTTCCACATATGACAAAGGCAATCTTATATTTATATAAATGAAAAACATACACATATCACTTTAATTGTAAACAATTTACTTCACAGACACCATTGAAACAACTGTAGTTGTAAACAGAAATCATTTATAAACCTTACTATCAGTCAGTTATACATTATACAGTTCATTCAAATCCTGCCACTTAAACCTCATTCCTGCTCTGCGTATACTTTTCCCACAATTCCCATTTTTTTCTATGTAGTTTGCTCATTCCCTTTTCTGAAGATCCCAATTCCAGTTGTTTTATCTTTGGTACTATATTCACTACTTCTAGTAAAGTTGGTGTAGACTTTGAATTCCATTTTCTAGCAATTTCTTTTTTGGCAGCCACCATAATTAGACTCAGCAAGTCTTTACTATGTCTAGGCAATTCCGATTCTGTAGCATAACTCTACAAAGGAGTTCTTGTACAGGTACTGAATGTCCTGAGGAAATTTATAGAAATTGTCTGGGCATTTTGAAGCAAGGGGGCTGAGAAGCAGCCATAAAGGCATCTTGAAAGGCCAGAAGCAAGGGAGGTAGGGGAGGGCAGATCCATTTGTAATAATTCAAAGTACTTTTTTTTTGTTTCTGAAACATCTAAGGCCTGCCATTTAAAGTGTTCTCTCATGAGAGAGACAGTATCCCCAAAAGTAAATTCTTCCCATGGTGACTCAGGGCTGATGGTGCCCTCTTCATCTGGGGTGATAAAGTCCTTGGGGGATTCAATTTGAGAGCAGTAAGTCAGGGATTCTTTAGAGGAGGAGTGTTCTTCCTCTGATTCTTCTAAAGTCTGCACAGTAAAAGGGCAGAGTGAGGGACCTGTGACTGGACCTGGAATGCCTTGAAGAGACTTTGTGAGAAAACATCCCACTCAGGTGCAGGTTGCTGTTCAGCATGTTAAATTTCATTTTCCTCTTTAGAGAAATAGAAGGAAGGGTCGATTTAGAGACAGACGTCTGGGAGGATGGCAGAGCAGGAGTAGGTCCCTCCGATGCCACGAGCCATGTTTCCCCCCTCGGCATCAGGAGCTAATGGCTGGTTTACCTCAGAGGAAGTACTTGGCATTTCCACCAAACTGGTTTCCATTGCAGTTCTCGATTCAGGCTGAGAAACAGACAAATTATGGGACCCTGCGCGAACATCTACCTCAAGAGTCTCACCGGATTCCTAAGGTGCAGCATGGGCATCTGGCCAAAGTTTTTTTGGCCTTCTTCTGAGGTGGCTGGTCGGAAGTACCTACCCCGCCGCCCTCCATACCTAATGCCAATTGTATAGTCTCTGGTTCTCGAGATACAGTTTGAGTGCAGCCTGACTGATGCATAGAGTTTTAGGCACAAACGACTTACAAATTTCGCAAGATGTATGGTCATGGGCCTCCCCTAAACAAAATATGCATTTGTCATGCATGTTCTTGTGAGGAATTTGTCACCACAAACACAGTTCCCCTTTCTAGTTGACATGTACATCTGAAAAACTAAATAATAGATAAGTAGAAAACAAAAGGGCACTTATCTGTAGTGGGCAGCCGAGACACATGAATGAACTGCTTCCCGAAGCTGGCGATCGGAGGTCCAAAGATCACTGCGGCAGAAAAGTTCTGAAGTGGTTACGTGCCGACCTCACATTTATAGCCAACGTTGCTGTATGGCTCTGACATCAGACACAACACGTATCCTTGATCAGTTATGAATACTGCAACTGAGACTAGAAAGTACAGTTTTGTACCTACCATAAATGTAGATGTTCGAAGATCCACATTGCTGCAGTCCTTACACTTGGGTAGTCCGCTGTCCTCGGTCGGCCCGAATATCAAAGTATAAGGCTGACGTCGGTCAAGGCGCATTTGACTGACATCAGGACGTCAGGGTACAAATGCGCATGACCGACGTCATATCCTCAGTCTTTTCTTGCCCCAGATGTCAGAAGACCCTAAAAATAAAGGTCAAAACCAAAAGACAGCAAACAACCAACCAACCATGCTAGCACTAAAAATATGTACAATATATACAATATACACCCTATTGACAACCCAACCCACACAACCGCCTCTAACTACAGAGGGGAAGGAGGGAGGGTAAATTGGACTGCAACAATGTGGATCTTCGAACATCTACATTTATGGTAGGTACAAAACTGTACTATGTTCTTCATCTCACATTGCTGCAGTCCTTACACTTGGGTAGAATCCCAAAGCAGAGGTAAGGGAGGATGGCCAAACTATAAGGAAGCAGGAGCTGCCAGAATGCCCTGCAAAACAGCAGTGGCAAAACCAGCCCTGGATTTAGAGTAAAGTGGTAGGTGATAATGCCTAGAGAAAGTATGCACTGAACTCCAAGTAGCTGCCTCCAAAATATCCTTAGTTGCCACCCCTCAAAAAGCTGTCAAGTGGCAGTAGCCCTAGTGGAATGAGGCCTAATCCCAGCTGGAATCTCCTTGCCATGATGGGAATAACAGAAAGCAATGCAAAACCCAATCCACTTAGAAATAGTTTGTTTTGACACAGGCTTGCCCTGAGAACTCAAAGCAAAAGAAACAAATAACTGCTGAGACTGCCTGAACCCTTTAGTTCTGTCCAAATAATATCGCAACTGCCTGTGTACATCTACAGTGTGCAAAATCTTTTCCCCTTTATTTTGGGGATTTGCATAAAAAGTAGGCAAATGAATAGTTTGGTTTAAAGCCACACTAGAAACCACTTTAGGCATAAAGGAAGGATTAGTACGTAAAGATACCCTATCCTTATGGAAAATTAAGAAAGGCTCAACCGCCATAAGGGCCTGCAACTCAGAAACCCTTCTTGCAGAGGTAATAGCCAACAAAAAAGCAGTCTTCCATGATAAAAACTTTAATTCAGTAGTGGCTGCAGGCTCAAAAGGTTGTAGAGTGAGTTTCTCCAACACAAAATTGAGATCTCCAACACAAAATTGAGATCCCAAGCAGGAGTAGGAGCTCTTCGTGGGGGTCTTATATTCTTTGCCCCTCTAAGAAATTGCTTGAACAAAGGATGAGAAAACAATGGTGGGTCACAATCATAGAGAGCCGAAATTGCTGCAGCATGAACCTTAATAGAAGAGAAGGACAAACCTTTGTCCAGTAACTCAGTAAGATATTGAAGAGCCACACTTAAATTAGGCTCAGAAACATCAAAATCTTTTGCTGCACTCCAAAATAAAAATCTCTTCCATTTATCTGCGTACACTTTCCTTGTACTAGGCCTTCTAGCTTCCAAAATAACATTCAAGACTTGCTGTGGAAGTGGAGGCCCACTATGGTTCAAAACAGAATATGCCAGGCTGTTAGGTGCAGAGAGTGAAGCTTGACATTGAGCAAATGACTGTCCTCCTGAGACAACAGGTGTGGAATCGAAGGCAAAGGCCATGGAGGCTTCCGTACCAGGCTTCTCAATAATGGGTACCAATGCTGTCGAGGCCAATCTGGAGCTATCAAAATCATCCTTGGCTTGTCTTGTCTGGCCTTCAGTAGTACCTTTGGGAGGAGAGGCAGAGGCGGAAAGGCATACACATGAAGATTGCTCCAAGTGAAAGAAAGAGCATCCACTTTCCAAGCTGTGGGATGAAACCTTTATGTGCAAAACTTTGGCAGCTGGTGGTTTAGTGGAGAAGCGAACAGATCTATGTCTGGAGTTCCCCATGACACTGTCAATTTCTGAAATACAAGAGGATCCAATTTCCACTCGTGGGGATCCACAATTTGTCTGCTCAACACATCTGCTAAGGAGTTCTGTGCTCCCGGCAGAAACCTTGCCTGAAGATTTAGCTGTAAACTGAGAGCAGTCTCCCACAAAATCATTGCTTGCCTGCATAGAGGATAAGAATGTGTTCCGCCTTGCTTGTTGATGTACCACATGACAGTTGTGTTGTCTGTTAGAATCAACACCTGCCCTGGAAGAAGTAAATCCTTGAAAGCTATTAATGCAAACTGGACTGCTAACATCTCTTTCAAGTTGATATGTAGATGTTGTAGTCTGGCAGGCCACTTGTCTTGTATCCACTTTCCATTCAGATGAGCTCCCCAAGCTTTGTCTGAGGCATCTGTCGTTAGAATCTGACTCGCCTCTGGCCGGGTCACAGAGAGTCCCTTGTTTAGGTGACATTCCTGAGCCCACCACAACAATTCCTTTTGAATGCAAGGTATTATTTGAATGACAGTGTCCAAATCCTGGCAGTGCTGTGTCCATACATTTTGAGATACCATTGTAGCTTCCTCATATGCAGTTTGGCATTGGGAAGCACCAGAATACAAGATGCCATGAACCCCAAGGCTTGAAGGACTGTCCTTGCAGTCAGCCTGGACTGATGAGACAACTGATGAAAGTAAAGGGAAAGATTCTTTTGTTTGTCCGGGGTCAAAAGGCCATCTGGGATGCTGTATTCAGTCTCACACCCAGAAAGCACATGTCCTGAGAGGGTACTAGACTGGACTTTATTTCGTTCACAGAATACCCCAGGCATCTTAGCACTGCTATCACATAATCCAAATGATGAAGAAGCTCGTCCCTTCCTTGAGCCAGAATCAGGCAATCGTCCAAATAAGGATAGATCTGTATTCCTTTTAACCTGAGGAAAGCTATCACTGGAGCCAGAACTTTCGTGAACACTCTGGGCAGTAGATAAGCCAAAGGGCAATGCAGAGAACTGATAATGAGAAGTCCCAGCTCGAAACGCAGATACTTCCTGCAACTCAGTCTGATAGGAACATGAAGATAAGCCTCCTTGAGATCCAAAGTTACCATCCAATGATCTTTGCCCAGCAGAGGTAAAAGCTGCTGTAACGTCAACATTTTGAACTTGGGAATGTCCAGATAAGTGTTGAGGATAGGTAAGTCCAAAATTGGTCTCCACGTGTTCCCTTTCTTTGGTACTAGGAACAGGCGAGAATAAAATCCTAGGCCCACTTCTGGCATAGGGACCGGCTGAATGGCCCCTATTTGGAGTAACAGAGAAATTTGCTTGTGAGCCTCTATTCTTTGTTGAGGAGGAACGTCTGGCATGCCTTTGAAAGGAGGCAAGGTATGGAAATAAAACCTGTAACCGTGGTGTATGATATCCAATACCCATCTGTCTTGGGTAATTAAACTCCAATTTTCTTTGAAAAGTGCCAACCTTCCTCCCAAAGGTGCTGCCAGGCGAGAAGGCTCTGGCAGCTGAAAAGGTAGGTCATTGGGTCTGTTTACGAAAGGACTGACCCCTGCCCTCACCTGAAGACTGTGCAGGAGAACTCCCTGTTCTAGGCCTGAAAGAGCCCTGAGCTCTGCCCCTACCACGTCTAGATCTACCCCTAGACTGGGAATCATAAGAAGGATAAGTCCACCCCTTAGTAGGCCAATTTCTACTAAACTTTGGAGGCTGAACCTGCAAAAAATCTTTAACAGTCTGCATAGGCTTAGCCTTGTCTTCCATTTTCTTTAAAACTGCCTCAACAGGAGAACCATACAACACATCCGATTGTAAAGGAGCATTTAAAATCCTTGTTTTAACATGGTCAGATAAATTCTGATCCTTCAGCCAGGCGTGCCTGCGAAGAACTGACCCAGTGGCAGCCACCCTAGACGAGGCCTGTACAGCATCAAAACCACATTGCAAAGAATGCTTACCCACCTGTTCAGAAACATGTACTAAATCTTGTAACTCTTTACAATCAATACCTTCCGCCAGAGCATCAACCTTAGACTTCAATTGTGAAAGGAGATAGTTTTGGTATTTCAACATGTGGAACTGGCAATTCAAAGCCCTCATAGCTAGAGTGGAAGAAGTATAAACTTTCTTTCCCCATCTATCCAAAGCCCTGGCCTCTTTATCTGTAGGAACCGGATTCTTGACAACAGAAGCCTTAACACCTTTAGGCCCCTGACTAACAGTTTCTGGGTCTGCCCTAGGACTCTTAAAAGATACTTATGAGCTTCAGGCACCCTGTAATACCTATCCGGTTTAACAGGAGCAGGAGGCAAAGAATCAGGATTAAGAGAAGCCACTGTACAAACATCTTCCACCACATCCAAAACAGGAGGTATAGCCAAAGGCCTATGCTGGGGTAAAAACAAAAATTCCCTAAGCCTTTTCCTGGAATCAGAGAAGTCCTGACCTTCCCACTTAAAATGCTCCCTCATGGAATGAAGAGTTTCTGAAAAAGAAAAATCCTCAGGAGGAGAAGCAGAAGGAGTAGAATCATCCACATCAGAATCAGAATAAGGAGAATACTCCTGCAAGTCTTCAGCCGAAGACTCTGAAACATCCGAAGCCTGCTCAAAACTCCCTAGCTCAGGCTCCACCCTAGGTCTCTTATCAGGAGGGGGCAAAGAACCCCTAATCAAAGTAATCAAATCTTCTGCCATTTTAAGCATATGCTTCTTGGGCACAGTTCCAGAAGAACTAGGGGTGATACCAACTGAAGCTAAACCTGGCCTGCCTCTGGGAGAAGCCTTGGGAACAGAAGGAGAGGGCCTAACCACCCTAGGAAGGGAGGGGAGTATAGTAACCTGAGAAGCCCCTTCAGCCTGACCTGCCTCCTGAGAGGCCACATCCTGCAACAACAAAGTCTCTCCCTGGGAACCCAAAGAAACCTCCGGTGGAACCACCGGCTCCACCGACACCTCTAAAGAACCGGCGTCCGGTACGGACGGTTCTTCTAGCCTAGGCTTAACTGCTTTGTCCTTGCGCTTCTTCGAAGAAGCGGGCGTCGGAGCATCCGACGGCATTTTATAATTGCACCGCTTCCCGAAGACTAACCTGGCACAATCCAACCTTCTCTTTATAGTGCGCTTATTAAATCTAGCACAAGAGCGACACCCAACAACGTCGTGCTCAGGCCCTAAACAAGGAATACACAAAGTATGATAGTCTCTATGCGGTATCTGTTTCTCACAAGAAATACAATTATTCACTTTTTCTGACATCCGGTAAACCACTGAGGCAAGAAAAAACTAAAATATTCCCCAACGGGGTACTTAGCCAACTTTGACTCTGTCTGAAACTCCGAAATCGAAAAATTTCAGAACGCCAACCGGCACTTGCAATGCTGCTTCTGCATCGGACCATGCGGCAAAAAAGACTGAGGATATGACGTCGGTCATGCGCATTTGTACCCTGACGTCCTGATGTCAGTCAAATGCGCCTTGACCGACGTCAGCCTTATACTTTGATATTCGGGCCGACCGAGGACAGCGGACTACCCAAGTGTAAGGACTGCAGCAATGTGAGATGAAGAACATGGACATCTGTTACAGTCTCTACAATCAAACAGGTTGCAGACACAATGAAACATTACAATACTACCAATATTTCCTTAAAAGATGCAATGCTATTTTTTCTTTACTAAATATAAGTAAACTGAAAACTTTCCAGTATATTGAACATTATGTGTAAAGTTTACGAGGTATTCATTACAATACCAGATGGCAAACTTCACTTTTTAATTAGTAACTACACATGAGCAGCATCAGTTAAGCAGGTGCCCTCCATGGGCACAAATTACAGTAGACAGCTATCTGTATTCATATCACAGTTTCACAAGAAAGCAGCGGAGTAATAAGTATAAAATTATACATCTCAAGGAAATAAGCAGACTAGACTATGAATGCCCAAAGTCAAGACCTTTGGTATGCCTGTAAGTAGAAACAAGTGTGTATTAAATAACCCAATCTCAACAATGGTTCACTAGTGTGATTTTAGAAACTTGCTTAAGGGTTAACTGTCTTTCGGCTTTTCCCGGTTAGGGGTCGCCACAGCGGAACTCCGGTCCGCTAATGATTGGCAGTAGATTTTTAAGTGCTGGCTTGCCGGGCCTAACGCACAACCTTCAACGAAGGAACGCCCATTCACACATGTCGACACACAAGACGCTCTAACTGAGAATCGAGCGTACAAGGTCTAACTGTGAGGTGACAACACTACCGCAGCACCACCACCGCAGTCTGCTTAAGGGTTAACAATTTTTTTTTTTAAACATCTTTATAAAAATCACAGTTTGCACGATGACACTGGTACTTATATACATTAATATAAAAGAAAACAAATCACTGTGAAATTAATTTGATGCAGTACACATACATGTTTCTTTTCCACTTGTGATGTTACCATATAGTAACATAAGCTACATCCATAGACTTTAATGGGGCACCTTCTTGCATGTGCCATGGTGTGCCCATTGAAATCTATGGATGTAACAAACACTTTGCCTATGCCACTGAGGTTAAAGTGCCTTTCATTTCCTCAATGAGGTCAGTGCAAGGAAATTGCAAATTTAAAAACAATTTTGCATAGGAATGGGATGACCAAAATGTTTCCCGATGGGGAAATTGTTGTTCTGGAGTTCATGCACTGCATGCAGTAGTGCTAAGATACACTTAAAAATATCAGCAAATCACTATTTTAGATGTTGAGACTCATCTTCCTCTAACCTTGGCATAATCAAGTATTACATAAATATTTCCTTTTGTGCTTTTTCATGGTATCAACATTCTTCTATTGTATACAAATTTTCAAAAAATGTCCAAAGTATCTCTTATACTGCTACAAGATCTTTGGTTATTTTTCTTGTCATAGCTGCCTACGTTTGTCAGTGCAAGGAAATTGCAAATTTAAAAACAATTTTGCATAGGAATGGGATGACCAAAATGTTTCCCGATGGGGAAATTGTTGTTCTGGAGTTCATGCACTGCATGCAGTAGTGCTAAGATGCACTTAAAAATATCAGCAAATCACTATTTTAGATGTTGAGACTCATCTTCCTCTAACCTTGGCATAATCAAGTATTACATAAATATTTCCTTTTGTGCTTTTTCTTGGTATCAACATTCTTCTACTGTATACAAATTTTCAAAAAATGTCCAAAGTATCTCTTATACTGCTACAACATCTTTGGTTATTTTTCTTGTCATAGCTGCCTACGTTTGGCAACAACCGTTTCTACCTTCTGCTGCCAAAGTTGCTGTTCTAAAAGTTTATATGAACTGGTGTTATAAACAATAGTTACAGCAGTCATGCTAAATTCATGCATATTATCCAAATACTCCATTTTCATGTTATCCTTCTCACTAACTATTCCTTCTGAAGAAATTTACATCTTCCCTAATAACTTTCTTAAATTCTCCTATTTTTAACAGGTAGACAGTAAAGCACTAGTCTCTCACTTTTATTCTCTTACACTGTATTGTTATCTTCATCAGTCCATGATCTGAGAGATACTGGATGTGTGCTGAAGCTTTCAATTAAATGCATTTGTTCCTGTGAAATAAACTTTCTATCCAGTCTAGCCCAATTATTGTACCTTGGGGAATAAGTAAATTCTGTCAGAGTTGCTAACACTGAATTCAAGTCTTCCACACCAAATATTTCCATAACTTTCTTCAGAAATCTACACTCTCAGTGGTTATATTTTCCTGTCTAGATTTCCAAACGCATCCTTAACTACTGCAAATCAAGTTCAAGTCCCCAGCAGTAAGTAATACTCCCTGTTGAAAACTGATTTCTTCTGAATGAATCTTAAGCTCCATAAATAGAAGTTATGTCCTTACCATAACGTTCCATGTGGAGTGTTCATCTCGCCTTTGTTCTTACACATGGGTTCGGAGCCGATCCTCGGCTCAGTGTCGGCCGCTTGCAAGCTCTGCATCGAGAAGAAGCTCGAGACAACCTAATACCCACAATCCCCCTCTGCCTTTACCTCAGATCTAGTTTGCAAGCAAACCAGCAGTCAGAGAGAGACACATTCATGCCAAAACTCACATAGACACAAAAAATACTTCTATCTATATATATATATATATATATATATATATATATATATATATATATATATATACATGTATATCATATATACAACAACTGCAATGCAGAAGCAGAATAACCCAGACCAGGCACCAAAATGAACGTTCTTCCTGAGGGTGGGAGGGTGGGAATGTAAGAACAAAGGCGAGATGAACACTCCACATGGAACGTTATGATAAGGACATAACTTCTATATGTGAGAGTGTTCGATCTCGCCGTTTGTTCTTACACATGGGTAGCGTCCCTAGCTCCATGTTCCTGAGGAATTCACGGGAGGACGTTCTTGAGCACAGTGGAACCAAAGGTTGCCCTGTCCCTAGAAACCTTGTCGACCTTGTAATGAGAAATGAATGTATGTGGTTTAGACCAAGTAGCAGCCGCACAAATAGCGTCTAATGGTAGGCGAGCTGCATGAGCCAGGGATGTAGACACTGATCTTGTAGAATGTCCTTTGGGTTTGACAGATAAAGCTTGATTTGAAGAATCATAAACATAGATAATACAATCAGTTAACCATTTAGAAAGAGTTCTTTTAGTAACCGTTACACCTTTCCTGCTATCAGCAAAGGCTACAAAAAGTTGATCAGATTTTCTGTGATCTTTTGTTCTATCCAAGTAAAATCTAAGTTGTCTGTGGACATCCAACTTGTGTAACATATACTCCATTTTATTGGAGTGATTCTTGAAAAAGGTGGGTAATTCAATGGATTGATTAATATTATTAATAGAGCAAACTTTGGGAAGAAAGGATGAATTAGTGCGAAGAGATACTCTGTCAGAGTGAAAGATTAAATAAGGGTGTTCAGGGGCGGCTCGTGGCATCGGACTGCCGGACTGCAGCCCCCTCAGTTGTTTTTGGTAGTGTGTATATGTTTAATTTAATGTAAAAAAAAAAAGAAATCTTTTTTTTTGTAGTTTAAATTTCGAGTCCTGACTGAAGTACCCAAGATGCGCACCTTACCATGTGATTGTAAACAGCTTTTTTTTTTTTGTTTTCTTTGCAGCCCGGAGGAGCACATAAGGCATCATTGTGATGCCCAGAAGTCTATGCGGCAGCGGTTTCAAACCGCATAGACTTGGAAGGGGCTCAGACTGCGACGTCCGCAGGCACGTCAGTCATGACGTGCCTGCTGGGTTAAAGCCTAAATGTTGCTGATTGGTTGTCGCTCTCTTCCCGGGCTTTTTGTGCTGGGAAGGGAGCGAGAATCAGTCAGTTCAGTTTAGTTTAGGGTTAGGAATCGAGCTTTCTCTTTTGGGAATTGTGATCATCATCAGTTGTATTTTTTTTTTTCCCATTTGTATTTGGAATCGTTTTTTTTGGGTGGATTATCGTCTGTAGCAGAAGAAAGAAGAAGAAGATAGAAGAAGAAAGTACAGGGTGCTGCATAATTAAGTAAGTAATTATGACGGACTCTTTCTTACTTGGTTCACTTCATTTATTTGTGGTTTTAATGTGTGATTACATGCAATCATGAAATACTTAGAGGCTAGAGCAGATCTCATAGTACCATCATTATGTGCTTAATATTTAAAAAAAATGTAATCTTATTATTTGCATATAGTGTGTGTGTGTGTGTGTGTGTGTGTGTGTGTGTGTGTGTGTGTCTGCGTGTCTGTATGTGTTCAGTGCAGGAAGACAAATGTAAATACAAAATGATCCACTTTGGTTAATAGAGGAGAAACAGAAGCAGTTTTTCTCATAAAGGTACCATAGTTTCAAAGTCACTTACCAAATTGGGGGGGGGTTAAAGATAGAAAATGGTTGGACTGGACTAGAAAGGAATTTTGAGGGGAGCTGTATATTGTAGAAAGCTGATCATATTATGTTTTTTTGCATATTATCCCTACAGCCATATATGTTTCCTTAAGTCATTCAGATTTCCTCTCACCTCCTAAAACATGGTACTTAGTGGCTATTTTAAATTATTACTATATGCAGTCTTTACTGTTGCAACTGAGTCCTGGGCTTTGGCTATAAATGAGCTGCAATGGTAGTCCACCTACCCAGTTCATCAAATAATTCATAAATTAAAATAAACTTTCAAAAATTGTTGTAAATTAGTATGAGACTAATGCCATCCAGCACTGATGATGATTATGAGGATTATTATTACCATTATTACTATAATTATTTTTATTGCTTTTAAACATTCTGAGATAGATCAACAGTTGCATGAGGTTTTGTGGAAACATGTTGCTTGTAACAAGGTAAGACAATTAACTTGGCAAGGGATGCCCACAATTCAAAAGTGGTGCAGAAAGTGACTGCAAGTCCATAAATGAAAAAGTAGTAAGTCAAGATTATATAATAAGAATTTAGAAAATGTCTGTGTTCTTTTTGCTTCCTAATTTCCTTGCAACTATCAAGCCCATCCCCAGTTATTCATTTGTCCTGCTGTTCCTGGCATCCATGTACACTGAACATGGGAGGTAAGAGTTAAGGACTATGTGTGTCAGAAGGTTTTGCCAGGTTTCATGTCTTAAATGAGCTTATTGCAGGGTAAGATTGTCTGCTTGGTGTTGTCTGCAGCACCTGGCAAAGAAGGTGGTGTGTGTGGAACACTTATCTTGCCAAAATAAGTAAATAGCCCACTTATGTTTCAACATGTGTTTTGACAAAATACTGATCTAATGAATATATTGTTTTGTTTTTAGTGCACAATAATAGCATATATTATTGCTACCCAATTTGAAATAATTATCTTGAAGGACAGCAGGTGGAAAGGGCTTAGGTGTTAGTTTGGGATGGTACGTGAGAGATCAGTTTGGAGGCCCCACCAAAATGGTCCAAATTGGGCCCAACAATTGCTAAAGCTGTTTTTTCTGATGGTGACACTGACTAGAACAATGACATCCTCACTGGAGTCAAACTTTTTTTCTTCTGGGAAGTTACAGCAGTTATATAAAAATAACAGCAGGATATAAATAGACAGAGAAAAGATAGCATATCTTTACAGTGTATTGACCGTGTTTCTCTTTGTGTGGAAATGTAGTTTGTTTTCTTGCACTGGAAAATTTCAAGTCAGCTTATGCCATGTAAGCAAACTGTTCTTTGATAGTGAAAGATGCAGATTATTCTGTATACAAAATGTCTGTGTGTGTTTAATGCCCCAGAGAACAGATGGTGGTGGGTGGAGATGCTCAGGCTTGAACCATGTACCTTGTATGCAGGTGTTAAGGACCTGAATTCCCTACCCACCACCATTTGTAAAAAAAAAAAAATTGCAGATTTTTGCCTCATATTTCATCTGATCTGTACCTCATAATATCTGTGGTTTCTAAATATCGTGATGCTTGATAGTTGATGGTGCACTGGTAGCATTGTTGCTTTACAGCTGCAGGTTCTTGGGTTTGATTCTTGGCTGGGGTGCCTTCTGTGTGGGGTCTGCATCTTCTCTCTGTGTTTGTGTGGGTTTGCTTTTGTGTCCTCCCATGTTATAAAGACATGTCTGCATTATTTCTTCCTGGGCCTCTGCTGAAAATTGTTTTTTTATTCCAAGTCAGATTGTCCTGATTAACAAATGTTAAATCAAATTGACAGGCATTTGAATTTCAGACTTCAGGTTTCTGAATGTTTAATTCCTTGCATATTTTATTTGATGGTGCAGTGGTAGCATTGTTGCCTCACAGCTATAGGTTTTCTGGTTTGATTCCCGGCTGGTGTGCCTTCTGTGTGGAGTCTGCATCTCATCCCTGTGTTTGTGTGGATTTGCTCTGGTGTCCTGTCATTTTACAAAGACATATTCCTGCAGTATTTCTCCCTGGACCTCTGTTGAAAATTGTTTTTATTCCGTCAGAAGTAAAATTGACAGGCATTTGAATTTCAAACTTCATATTCTTCAGAAATAGCAATTTTCTAAGTTTATAAGATGAATATTTGAAATGTGTCCTTTTTTTTGGACTGTATTACCCCATTATTGGCTTTGTCCAGGTTTCTTTGTGCTAAGGTTGACAACTATGGCAAGAATTGAATTCACTGAATATGTCTGAGGGCTGTATTCCCTCATTACTGGGTTTGTCCAGGTGTTTTGTATGAACTGAATTCATTAAATGATAGCCAATTAAGTTTCAGTCTTCCTCTCTTTCACAATGCAGCTGATTTGGTGTAGGGGTATGTTGCTCTGACTGTTTTGCACAGGGACCTTGGCAGTAAAATATATGGTGTTAACACAGCATTCTTCTTTCACAAAGCAGGTGATTTGGCATAGTTGTATGTTGCTCTGACACAGCATTTTATTCTAGCGAACTTTCCAAGATTATACAAGCAATGTTTAACGTGTCCCTGGTTTTTGGCCTTTTGACCCCCCCCCCCAATAAATTTGGCTTTTTCCATATTTCTTGTGCTGCGAAGTTGAGATGCAGTTAAGTATTGAGTAGATTTTACAAGGAGCTGAGAGCTGCAGGTGTAGAGAAGTTTAGTGCTGCTTATGATGTCAACAATACCACTATGCCAAATTGTATACTTGCTTTTGATGCAGAAGGTTGTTGGTTCTACTCCCACAAGGGGTGAATGCTGCCGTACTGAAAAAGTTAAGATACTAACTATGAGCCTGTTATCAGTTTGCCATCCATTTCCTATTGCAACATTACTAGCTTATCATGTTTAATGTAATGTACGCAATTTATTCCTCAGGGGCATCAGACACTATTTTTCGATGAAACCATGAAATATAAAGGTGTTTGCTAGCAGCAACCTCTTCATTAGTTACGGATTTATTTAATGTGGAATTATTTAGATGGCTTTTTTACTTCAGCGATTGTGCATATTTACTGATAATGGTGGACTGTAGAATTGTGCATATTTACTGATAATGGTGGACTGTAGAAGTTTGAGTATACTTTTATGATGGAAATGTTCTGAATTGGGCAGTTTTGTCATTATTGGTGCATGTGTTTTGTTTCATTGTTTACTGGAAAAATGTTCAAAACAATAGGAAGGTGTATCAAAGAGCACATGTATGTTTCATATGCAAGGGGCCTATGATTTGAAAACAGCCCAGAATTAATCTTTATCTGCCACTGGTAAAATGTATTTTCTTTGAATGTGGTTTCAATGCTGTTTCAATGAATGTGAGTTTCAAGGGAAGAAAAGTTTTACTGCTAAGTTTGTTTAGCAGATGGCTTACTGTTTGTGCTGTAAAATGCAAAATAATACTTTCAAATGAAGTCCAAATCATCATAGAGGTAAATCAGTATGCACATTAGTGTTTATGGTAAATGGAGTGAAATAGTTAAGTAATGGATCATTGGAATGGCTGCAGGGGGAGGCTCCATTTGACCATGATTTTGACGGGGAAGGGCAGCAAACTTAGACAGCCCCAGCTGAACTATACCTCCCAACTGTCCAGATTTTCAAAGAATGAATAGATGTTTGCTTATTTTTGGTTTGTTCCTCATAAAATTTGTGGCTTTCTGGTAAATCATTTAGGAATTAAGTCACTAAATAATGACACACTGAGTTTCAGACTTCATAACCTTCAGAAAAATGCATACTAAAGTAAGACCTGTTGTTCTCTCAACTGTCTAAGTTTATACAAGAGCAATTTTTAGTACTGTTTGTATGTTCCCCCAATATATTTGGCCTTGTCCAGATTTATTGCATTAACAGGTTGAGAGGTACATGCAAATAAATTGCTTTATAGAATTAGGCATAGCCAAACCTCTAAACTGTCTCTGATTTTGGCTCAAATAATAATCCCTCCGCAAAATAGCAATTTCGGAAGAAAACATGGAGGATTTACAATTTAGAAATAACTGTAATAATTAGAGTTATAGATAACTTATTTCAGAAATGCATGTAGATTATTTTATTTTGTCAGTTGCTCAAGTTAGCAGTACTAATATTAAAGTGTCCCTTCTTTGACAGGTTCCCAGCTGTATTGTGTGGCTATTTAATATTTTTACATCACATTTTTGGTCCATTTTTTATAAAATTGTTGTTTTTTTGGCAAATCATTAAAGACTGAAGTTAGAAAATAATGACAGACATTTGAGTTTCAGGTTTCATACCATTCAGAAAAGTCATACTAATGCAAGACCTATTCTATTATCTAAGTTTATAAGAGCAATATTTTAAAAATTGTCCTTATTTTGGGCCTTTGTCCCACTTCTTTGTATGGCTTTGTCCAGATTTCTTACTCTGAGGTTGAGAGGTATGGCTAATGTGTCAGGGTCATCACAGTCAGCCAGAGACATTTCAAATTGTGACATACTTGTTGCACCCCACTCCCCCATGTAGTGACTCTGGATGTGTTGAAGCAAGGCAAGGAGTCGTTATGCAGTGTAAATGTGCAGGGTATCCACCCATCCAAGGTAGACACAAGTACTAGAGTGGCTTTTCATCTGTCCTTGAGTTTTGCAGAATGGTCTGGTTTCTGTCATTTTTTTGTACTGTGGATTTATGCTTATTACTCAGATTGCCTGTTGCTTTGTGTTTAAGTAGCAATACTTTAATGACCATCAGGTGCAGCTTGGTTGAGATTGTAAGATGCAAGTAAGCTTTAATAAGCATACTGTTAAAGAACTGCCAACATTGAAAGCCTTTCTGTTGTTGCCATGTATAGAAAACTTAACTAGATAATGTATAAGCCTTGGGTATTGAAATGCATATGACAGTATTTGTAATAAAGGACAGGATTACATTATTTTAAGAAGCTCATTACACTTGGAGACTTCCAGTCATCTCTGCAGGCTTTACCCGTAAACTAAACAGAATGCCAATCGTGTGGTCCATAACCTGTACAGTAATCCTTTTAAGCAATGTTTCTTGAGCTTATTTCTTGTTTGCTTTTCATTTTTTACTTTGATCATGTTTTCCCCATGAAACAAGTAGATAGTTGTCAGGCAGCAGGTCTTTTCTTGGATAAGGAACATGTTTACAAGTGGGGGCATCAGAGATTTCTACTTTCAGCATGTTACTTGGTACTTTAATAAAGCTGAATATAAATTATAATTAGAACTGTAGTGCAATAAGTGGTTTGAGTTGAGTGCTGCTCGTTTTTCTTGTACTTGATTTTGACTGGCATTCCATTAATGTATTTAAAAATAATTTATTTTTTCATGCCTCACAACCTTTTTGTTTCCATCTAGATATTAAGTAAGCTGTCATGCAGCCAATGCATTGAAATATTTTTATTCTTCTACACTTCATTTTGTCTTGATTGGACTCATAATGACGGTTTGGCACCCATGGCAGTGTATTTAGTTAGTTTTTGTGGTTTTGAGCATAGCTCCTCCCCTTTCTAGTTGGCCACACCCCTTGCCATTGACCCCACCCATTCAGCTGTCTCCTGCAGCCCCCCTTTGTTTTGAAGTCACCAGCCGCCACTGAGGGTGTTTAACGTAGAGAGCCTGAAGCTCAGATACTCGCCTAGCGGATGTAATGGCTACCAAGAAGAGGGTCTTCCACGACAAATACTTCAATGGACAAGAGGAGGCTGGTTCAAATGGGGGTAACATCAATTTAGATAATAAGAGGTTTAGACTCCAAGGGGATGTAGGAGATCTAACTGGTGGTCTAATATGAAAAGACCCTTTTAAAAAGGCCTTACAAAGTCTGTGGGCCATAACAGGAGCCCCACATTCTTCCACATGAAAGTTGGAGATGGCAGCCAATTGCACTCAAAGTAGCAGGAGAAGCACCTTGGTGGAACAATTCTGTTAAAAACTCCAAGATTTTGTTTAAAGGAGCTATGACAGGGTCCAATTGCTGTGTATTTGCCCAGAATACAAAGCGCTTCCATTTACTAGTGTAGGTCTTAGTAGTGGAAGCTTTATGAGAAGCCACTAGTATATTCTGAACTGCAGGTGAAAGAAGATCAGACCTGACTAAGTAGGGAATTGTAGCAGCCAAGCTGCCAGATGGAGGGACAAGAGCGAGGGGTGGGGAGCCCCTGACGAGTGAGTCAGTAGATCTGGCTTTGGGTCCAGGATCCAGCGTCCCCGAATGCGGTGTGTCAGAAGAAAGGGGAACCAAATTTGACGGGGCCAGAATGGGGCAATGAGGATGATCGTCCTTTGCAGGTTGTTGGCTTTCTGCAGAAACTTGGCAATCAGGGGAAAAGGAGGAAAAGCATACAGGAGACCCGGGGGCCAATCGTCAACTAGTGCGTCCCTGGGGACTTCCCCTGGAGGGGGTAACAGGGCAAAATAGCTCCTGCATTTGGCGTTCATTGGAGACGCAAACAGATCGCAGGAAGGCTGGCCCCATTTGCGAAAAATCTTCTTCGCAACTGACTGTTTTAGGGACCACTCGTGCGGCAACAGGATTGCTCTGCTCAGCCTGTCGGCTATGACGTTGGATGACCCCGGGATGTGCGTTGCTATCAGAAAGCGACCCGTGGACTCCACCCATTGCCAAATTCTCATGGCCTCTCTGCATAGCTGATAGGACTTGGTTCCCCCCTGCTTGTTTATGTACCAGACTACAGACATGTTGTCCGTCTGAACTGCAATAGTCCCTAGAGGAAGAAGGGGAGCAAAGTGCTGCAATGCTAGAAATACTGCCCTCAACTCCAGAACATTGATGTGCAGATTGTACTCTAAATTGGTCCATTCGCCTTGGACTGTCTGTCCCTGAAAGATGCCCCCCCACCCTATCAGGGAAGCGTCCGTGGTCACCGTAGCTGTCGGCGTGGGTAGCACAAATGGTCTTCCTCTGGAAAGGTTGCAAGTCTGAAGCCACCAGACTAGGTGCGACTTGCATGTGTTTGTGATCAGAATTTCGTGTGTCAGAGGTAGATGTTGGAAAGACCATTGTGCAAACAGTAGCCATTGTAGAACTCTCATGTGCAGTCTTCCCAATGGTATCGCAATGAGAGAAGCTGCCATGAGGCCCAAAAAGTAGTTTTGTACCTACCATAAATGTAGATGTTCGAAGATCCACATTGCTGCAGTCCTTACACTTGGGTAGTCCGCTGTCCTCGGTCGGCCCAAATATCAAAGTATAAGGCTGACGTCGGTCAAGGTGCATTTGACTGACATCAGGACGTCAGGGTACAAATGCGCATGACCGACGTCATATCCTCAGTCTTTTCTTGCCCCAGATGTCAGAAGACCCTAAAAATAAAGGTCAAAACCAAAAGACAGCAAACAAACAACCAACCATCCTAGCACTAAAAATATGTACAATATATACAATATACACCCTATTGACAACCCAACCCACACAACCGCCTCTAACTACAGAGGGGAAGGAGGGAGGGTAAATTGGACTGCAGCAATGTGGATCTTGAACATCTACATTTATGGCAGGTACAAAACTGTACTATGTTCTTCATCTCACATTGCTGCAGTCCTTACACTTGGGTAGAATCCCAAAGCAGAGGTAAGGGAGGATGGCCAAACTATAAGGAAGCAGGAGCTGCCAAAATGCCCTGCAAAACAGCAGTGGCAAAACCAGCCCTGGATTTAGAGTAAAGTGGTAGGTGATAATGCCTAGAGAAAGTATGCACTGAACTCCAAGTAGCTGCCTCCAAAATATCCTTAGTTGCCACCCCCCTCAAAAAAGCTGTCGAAGTGGCAGTAGCCCTAGTGGAATGAGGCCTAATCCCAGCTGGAATCTCCTTGCCATGATGGGAATAACAGAAAGCAATGCAAAACCCAATCCACTTAGAAATAGTTTGTTTTGACACAGGCTTGCCCTGAGAACTCAAAGCAAAAGAAACAAATAACTGCTGAGACTGCCTGAACCCTTTAGTTCTGTCCAAATATCGCAACTGCCTGTGTACATCTAAAGTGTGCAAAATCTTTTCCCCTTTATTTTGGGGATTTGCATAAAAAGTAGGCAAATGAATAGTTTGGTTTAAAGCCACACTAGAAACCACTTTAGGCATAAAGGAAGGATTAGTACGTAAAGATACCCTATCCTTATGGAAAATTAAGAAAGGCTCAACCGCCATAAGGGCCTGCAACTCAGAAACCCTTCTTGCAGAGGTAATAGCCAACAAAAAAGCAGTCTTCCATGATAAAAACTTTAATTCAGTAGTAGCTGCAGGCTCAAATCTTGCTAGAGTGAGTTTCTCCAACACAAAATTGAGATCCCAAGCAGGAGTAGGAGCTCTTCGTGGGGGTCTTATATTCTTTGCCCTCTAAGAAATTGCTTGAACAAAGGATGAGAAAACAATGGTGGGTCACAATCATAGTGAGCGAAATTGCTGCAGCATGAACCTTAATAGAAGAGAAGGACAAACCTTTGTCCAGTAACTCAGTAAGATATTGAAGAGCCACACTTAAATTAGGCTCAGAAACATCAAAATCCTTTGCTGCACTCCAAAATAAAAATCTCTTCCATTTATCTGCGTACACTTTCCTTGTACTAGGCCTTCTAGCTTCCAAAATAACATTCAAAACTTGCTGTGGAAGGGGCCCACTATGGTTCAAAACAGAATATGCCAGGCTGTTAGGTGCAGAGAGTGAAGCTTGACATTGAGCAAATGACTGTCCTCCTGAGACAACAGGTGTGGAATCGAAGGCAAAGGCCATGGAGGCTTCCGCACCAGGCTTCTCAGTAATGGGTACCAATGCTGTCGAGGCCAATCTGGAGCTATCAAAATCATCCTTGGCTTGTCTTGTCTGGCCTTTAGTAGTACCTTTGGGAGGAGAGGCAGAGGCGGAAAGGCATACACATGAAGATTGCTCCAATTGAAAGAAAGAGCATCCACTTTCCAAGCTGTGGGATGAAACCTTTTTGTGCAAAACTTTGGCAGCTGGTGGTTTAGTGGAGAAGCGAACAGATCTATGTCTGGAGTTCCCCATGACACTGTCAATTTCTGAAATACATGAGGATCCAATTTCCACTCATGGGGATCCATAATTTGTCTGCTCAACACATCTGCTAAGGAGTTCTGTGCTCGGCAGAAACCTTGCCTGAAGATTTAGCTGTAAACTGAGAGCAGTCTCCCACAAAATCATTGCTTGCCTGCATAGAGGATAAGAATGTGTTCCGCCTTGCTTGTTGATGTACCACATGACAGTTGTGTTGTCTGTTAGAATCAACACTTGCCCTGGAAGAAGTAAATCCTTGAAAGCTATTAATGCAAACTGGACTGCTAACATCTCTTTCAAGTTGATATGTAGATGTTGTAGTCTGGCAGGCCACTTGTCTTGTATCCACTTTCCATTCAGATGAGCTCCCCAAGCTTTGTCTGAGGCATCTGTCGTTAGAATCTGACTCGCCTCTGGCCGGGTCACAGAGAGTCCCTTGTTTAGGTGACATTCCTGAGCCCACCACAACAATTCCTTTTGAATGCAAGGTATTATTTGAATGACAGTGTCCAAATCCTGGCAGTGCTGTGTCCATACATTTTTGAGATACCATTGTAGCTTCCTCATATGCAGTTTGGCATTGGAAAGCACCAGAATACAAGATGCCATGAACCCCAAGGCTTGAAGGACTGTCCTTGCAGTCAGCCTGGACTGATGAGACAACTGATGAAAGTAAAGGGAAAGATTCTTTTGTTTGTCCGGGGTCAAAAGGCCATCTGGGATGCTGTATTCAGTCTCACACCCAGAAAGCACATGTCCTGAGAGGGTACTAGACTGGACTTTATTTCGTTCACAGAATACCCCAGGCATCTTAGCACTGCTATCACATAATCCAAATGATGAAGAAGCTTGTCCCTTCCTTGAGCCAGAATCAGGCAATCGTCCAAATAAGGATAGATCTGTATTCCTTTTAACCTGAGGAAAGCTATCACTGGAGCCAGAACTTTCGTGAACACTCTGGGCGCAGTAGATAAGCCAAAGGGCAATGCAGAGAACTGATAATGAGAAGTCCCAGCTCGAAAACACAGATACTTCCTGCAACTCAGTCTGATAGGAACATGAAGATAAGCCTCCTTGAGATCCAAAGTTACCATCCAATGATCTTTGCCCAGCAGAGGTAAAAGCTGCTGTAACGTCAACATTTTGAACTTGGGAATGTCCAGATAAGTGTTGAGGATAGATAAGTCCAAAATTGGTCTCCACGTGTTCCCTTTCTTTGGTACTAGGAACAGGCGAGAATAAAATCCTAGGCCCACTTCTGGCATAGGGACCGGCTGAATGGCCCCTATTTGGAGTAACAGAGAAATTTGCTTGTGAGCCTCTATTCTTTGTTGAGGAGGAACATCTGGCATGCCTTTGAAAGGAGGCAAGGTATGGAAATAAAACCTGTAACCGTGGTGTATGATATCCAATACCCATCTGTCTTGGGTAATTAAACTCCAATTTTCTTTGAAAAGTGCCAACCTTCCTCCCAAAGGTGCTGCCAGACGAGAAGGCTCTGGCAGCTGAAAAGGTAGGTCATTGGGTCTGTTTACGAAAGGACTGACCCCTGCCCTCACCCGAAGACTGTGCAGGAGAACTCCCTGTTCTAGGCCTGAAAGAGCCCTGAGCTCTGCCCCTACCACGTCTAGATCTACCCCTAGACTGGGAATCATAAGAAGGATAAGTCCACCCCTTAGTAGGCCAATTTCTACTAAACTTTGGAGGCTGAACCTGCAAAAAATCTTTAACAGTCTGCATAGACTTAGCCTTGTCTTCCATTTTCTTTAAAACTGCCTCAACAGGAGAACCAAACAACACATCAGATTGTAAAGGAGCATCTAAAATCCTTGTTTTAACATGGTCAGATAAATTCTGATCCCTCAGCCAGGCATGCCTGCGAAGAACTGACCCAGTGGCAGCCACCCTAGACGAGGCATGTACAGCATCAAAACCACATTGCAAAGAATGCTTACCCACCTGCTCAGAAATATGTACTAAATCTTGTAACTCTTTACAATCAATACCTTCCGCCAGAGCATCAACCTTAGACTTCAATTGTGAAAGGAGATAGTTTTGGTATTTCAACATGTGGAACTGGCAATTCAAAGCCGTCATAGCTAGAGTGGAAGAAGTATAAACTTTCTTTCCCCATCTATCCAAAGCCCTGGCCTCTTTATCTGTAGGAACCGGATTCTTGACAACAGAAGCCTTAACACCTTTAGGCCCCTGACTAACAGTTTCTGGGTCTGCCCTAGGACTCTTAAAAAGATACTTATGAGCTTCAGGCACCCTGTAATACCTATCCGGTTTAACAGGAGCAGGAGGCAAAGAATCAGGATTAAGAGAAGCCACTGTAAAAACATCTTCCACCACATCCAAAACAGGAGGTATAGCCAAAGGCCTATGCTGGGGTAAAAACAAAAATTCCCTAAGCCTTTTCCTGGAATCAGAGAAGTCCTGACCTTCCCACTTAAAATGCTCCCTCATGGAATGAAGAGTTTCTGAAAAGAAAAATCCTCAGGAGGAGAAGCAGAAGGAGTAGAATCATCCACATCAGAATCAGAATAAGGAGAATACTCCTGCAAGTCTTCAGCCGAAGACTCTGAAACATCCAAGCCTGCTCAAAACTCCCTAGCTCAGGCTCCACCCTAGGTCTCTTATCAGGAGGGGCAAAGAACCCTAATCAAAGTAATCAAATCTTCTGCCATTTTAAGCATATGCTTCTTGGGCACAGTTCCTGAAGAACTAGGGGTGACACCAACTGAAGCTAAACCTGGCCTGCCTCTGGGAGAAGCCTTGGAAACAGAAGGAGAGGGCCTAACCACCCTAGGAAGGGAGGGAGTATAGTAACCTGAGAAGCCCCTTCAGCCTGACCTGCCTCCTGAGAGGCCACATCCTGCAATAACAAAGTCTCTCCTGGGATCCCAAAGAAACCTCCGGTGGAACCACCGGCTCCACCGACACCTCTAAAGAACCGGCGTCCGTGCGGACGGTTCTTCAAGCCTAGGCTTAACTGCTTTGTCCTTGCGCTTCTTGAAGAAGCGGCCGGAGCATCCGCCGGCATTTAATAATTGCACCGCTTCCCGAAGACTAACCTGGCACAATCTAACCTTCTCTTTATAGTGCGCTTATTGAATCTAGCACAAGAGCGACACCCAACAACGTCGTGCTCAGGCCCTAAACAAGGAATACACAAAGTATGATAGTCTCTATGCGGTATCTGTTTCCCACAAGAAATACAATTATTCACTTTTTCTGACATCCGGTAAACCACTGAGGCAAGAAAAAACTAAAATATTCCCCAACGGGGTACTTAGCCAACTTTGACTCTGTCTGAAACTCTGAAATCGAAAAATTTCAGAACGCCAACCGGCACTTGCAATGCTGCTTCTGCATCGGACCATGCGGCAAAAAAGACTGAGGATATGACGTCGGTCATGCGCATTTGTACCCTGACGTCCTGATGTCAGTCAAATGCGCCTTGACCGACGTCAGCCTTATACTTTGATATTCGGGCCGACCGAGGACAGCGGGCTACCCAAGTGTAAGGACTGCAGCAATGTGAGATGAAGAACATCCTTTAGTACCAGTTTTGCTGGGGATTTTCTGGCTGACAGAAGAAGAGATATGTGTGTCTGAAGTGAAGCTATCCTTTTTGGAGGAAGCCTTAGAATTAACTGATGCATATCTAATTCCGCTCCTATGAATAAGATACGCTGTGATGGCTGTAGTAAAGATTTTTCAAAATTTACGGAAATTCCGAGGTGAACACAAAGTTGTAGAGTGTAATCTCTGGCCTGTATCAGTTGACGCCGGGTGGTGGCAGAAAGGAGCCAGTCGTCCAGATACGGAAACACCTGGAATCCTAGGCGTCTCAGATGAGATGCTACCACTGCCATGCATTTGGTGAAAACCCTGGGGGCTGAGGTCAGACCAAAGGGCAGGGCTCGAAATTGATAGTGACTGGCTCCCAGCCGGAAGCGCAAATGATCTCTGGACGCCCTGGCCATTTTGATGTGGTAGTATGCGTCCTTCAGATCTATTGAGCACATCCAGTCGTCCTTCTGTAAGAATGGAAGGATCGATTGAAGCGTGACCATTCGGAACTTTTCTTTCTTGACGAAGGTGTTGAGGTTGCTTAGGTCCAGAATCGGCCTCCAGTCCCCCGTCTTCTTTGGAACTAAAAAGAACCTTGAGTAAGTTCCGAATCCTATTTGGTCTGCTGGGACTGGTTGGATGACTCTTTTTTTCTAGCAGCTTTGAAATTTCCATAGCTGCTGGATCTCGCAGATGGGGCGGCACATCTGGGAGTCTTGTCTTTGGAATGGGGGTGGATAGGAATGGTATTCTGTAACCTCTGGTAACAACGCTTTTTACCCAGTTGTCTGTAGTAATGTTTTGCCAGGCCTGAGGGTATAAAGCTAAGCGACCCCCGACTGCCTCCAGAGCAGGACAGTCGGGCCTCCTCTCAGGAGTGCTGGAAAGGTTTTCCAGGGGGGGTATCCCTGTCACCTTGGTTTTGCGGACCCCCTCTGCCGCCAGGGTGGCGTCTTCCACCTCTGCCCCCTCCTCTGCCTCTAGAGGGGACATCACCCTGCGTGCCTGGGAAAGATCCTTGGGGTTTTCGAAACCACATTTTCCCACCGCGTTGCCCTTTGGGGTACGGTCTGGATGGGGTGGAAAAAAGGACTCCGACAGCAGGCAGAGTCTTTCCTTCCTGTTCACACCGGTAAGGGTCTCCTTTACTTTTGGGCCAAAGAGAGTGGCACCATCAAATGGGGCGTTGGTAAAGGAAGACTTGAAGGCTTCCGCAAACGAACATAAGCGCATCCAGGATTGTCTTCGAAGAGCAATCGCTGAAGCTACTGCCCTACTCGATCCTTCGGCTGCGTATGATATCAGCCTCATGGATGAGTTAACAATGGATGCAAGGGTATTGAGATGTGCTGTAACTTTCTCTGAAACAGCAGCATCTGTAGTACCCTGGAGGGTATCTCCCAACTCTTTGATTAGATCCCTCTGTAGACGTGTAAAGTGGGTCAAATAGTTCAGGGATCGCATAGAAAAAGCCGCTGAACTAAAAATGCTTCCTACCTGTCCATAGTCCTAGAATCTTTGTTAGGCGGATGGACAGATGAGGAAGATTCCGACATCTCCTTTTTCGTGGCCGCTGCCACCACCATAGCGTCCACTGGAACTCCTTTTGTCAAATAAGCCTTGTCAGGGGTGCAGTAATGTATTTATTAGGCTTCCTAGGGACTGGCTCCACCATGTCAGGAGCCTCCCGCCCTTGAGCAATCAGCTCCATTAATTCATCGAAGGGCGGAGTGACCCAGGAGGAGGAAGGGCGAGCACCAAATGCCTTCAGCAAGACTGACTCATCCTCAGAAGGGGGGAGGGACTGCCAGTCACCTCTCTGCTTTAGGATCTCCAAGATGTCAGAGAAGGAGACATCTTCTGAAGGTGACTTTGGGGACCCTTCTGACTCATCCAAGTCAGTATCGGATGTCAAAGATTCTTGTGGAGAATCTAAGTGTCTCCTCTTACACAATCTTTTCCTAGGGACTTCTTTGGGGGGAGCATCCGAAGAAGCCTCCGAGGAAGAGGGGGCACTCTCCAGGGGTGGCTGAGACACCGGTGCTCGACGCTTGGATGTGACCGTTGGTGCAGAGGAGGATAATGGTCCTTTATGGGGAGGAGAGGCTGCTTCTACTGATGTGGTTGTCTGGGTAGACAACACCTTCCTCATGAGATCGAAGGCCCCCGGGTCCCGAGTCGAGGTATCTCCGGTTCAAGAAATGGGAAGAATCCCGAAACAGGCACGAAGGCATCGACCCGAGGACGGAGCCGAGTCGATCCTAGCCGAGGCCCGAGAGGAGAGTCGGAACCGAAACATCGGTTCGACTCGGTCCCTGAACCAAGGATGGATCTTGGCTCCGAGACTCGGTACGGATCCGACGGAGTCGAGGTGAACGGAGCCGACCGAGAAAAGGACGGTTCTGGCACCGAGGGCTCCACAATCAGTAGATCAGCCTCTTCCGGCTCCAAAGACTGGACAGGTCTCGGAGGAGGAACAGATGGAGATAATGGAAGGCCTTCAAGTTTCGACACCAATTGGGTGGAAACCGAGATAAGTTTGGATAAGGCCGTATTCTCCAGTAATTTCTGCACCACGCTGTCAACATCGGTGTCGGAGAGGGGCCTGGAAGAACGGGTCGAAGGAATCGAAGACGGAGCCGACCTCAACAGTGTCGGGGGAGGGAGCTCCATCACCGGTTCCAAGACTCGAGGCTCGGAAACTGACAACAGTTGAACACTCAGCCCCGAAGTCTGTGGAACCGGTGATCCAACTTTAGCTGAAGAGCTCGGAGCCGATGACTTGGGCTCCGACGTCTTCGATTCCTTCGAGGATTTGGATGCCTGGTCTGAAGCATCCAGAGCCTCTTGAAAGGTAGGTTTTAACAAACCCCTATCCATGAGTTTCCTGCTCCTATCTGTCATGACCCTCCCACTGAAAGAATGACAAATAGAGCAGTCTTCTTGCAGACAGAGAGGGCCAAGACAGTAGATGCAGGAACTATGATTGTCAGTAACTGACATCTTTTGCCCACATTGGCAACGCTTAAAACCCGATTTAGCCTTTTCAGACATCTCACTCTAAATAACTGAAAAGTCAAGTCCAGTAAAGAAGTCAAATCCGGTGAAATTGTCAAATCCAGTAAGGAAGTCAATCCGGTAGTCAAATCCAAGTAAGGGGTGGTAGGCCCCGAGGAGAACTCTAATAAGTTTTAAATAAACTTAACGGAACCGAGAATTCCTCAACCTTACCACACACACACACACTATGTCACTAACAAACTTTTTATAATGAAATTACTAAGAAAAATACAAGAATAAATTCTTAATCTTATCTTAGGTGCTCGAGCTCGACCCAGTGATGCGAACGCTGCAGCGGCAAACTAGATCTGAGGTAAAGGCAGAGGGGGATTGTGGGTATTAGGTTGTCTCGAGCTTCTTCTCGATGCAGAGCTTGCAAGCGGCCGACACGGAGCCGAGGATCGGCTCCGAACCCATGTGTAAGAACAAACGGCGAGATCGAACACTCTCACATCACCAGTTTTTGGTGGAAGAGAAATACAAGCCATAGTAAGCCTCCTCCCTTGCCAATAACCCCTTGCTATCACAAATCTACTATTACTGTCTCCCTCCCATTCTATCACTACTGTAAGTCCCTCTTGCAATCAGCATTACTTCTCCCGTTTTTTCTGAATGTGTGTTTTCAACTTTTGTCTTACACTTGTGCACGGTTTGACATTTTAAGACCTTTTGGTTTACTGAAAACCCACTAACAAAAATACATTTTCATAACACCCCAACTAACCTAGAACAATTACTTAAAACTATGTACTTTTCGCAAAATGAAGTTTAACCTTCTAGACAATAATAATTCCCCCGAATCAAGAGCTGCACCTGCAGGCATTACCTATTCTAAAATTAAGGCTACTCATGCTAAAGAGCATGTTACAACCTCTTTCCACTTAATACTTACTGCTGTTATCTCTGTTGTCCTTCCAGATGTGAAAAACAGCTTGCATGCTTTCAGAAAACATTATTTTTTAGCCACAAGAAAAAGTACACTGCCGAAGAAAAGAAAAAGTGCACTGGCTGCAGATGGAACATACTTTTACCTGACGTTGTCCTTTGCATTCATTCCTCAATGGATGGAGCAGAATCCCCAGCTACTGAAACCTTGAGTGGCCCTCATGGAAGGAAGACTCAAAAAAAAGGGGTAGGTGTAGCCTTAAACTACCCCTAGCACAATTACCCTACTCCCATATCCCAAATCCATCCCCTCCTTTTGTACCACCGAACTTCTCAGCCACCTTAAAATTACCACCACAAAACAACTATGCATCGCAGTCCTATATATATATATATATATATATATATATATATATATATATATATATATATATATATATATATATATATAAATTCCACCAGAAAATAACATCCCCATACTAGAAGACACCCTATCCTGGACTTCCCCAAAATATTTCTATAGAAACCATCATCATGGGGGACACCAACATAAACTGGCAAAATCTAAACTCTGACTACACCACCAATAACACCAACCTACACTGATTTACTCAACTCATCTCTACTGCAACTAGAATTCCAAAAAATGACCAAGGAACCACTCTTGACCGGATTCTAGCTTTAAATCCCTACAAATACACCAAACTAAGGAACTCTTCCAAATAATTTAAGTGAGCATCTACCCACCTACACAAACAGAACCATAACCCACACCACCAAAATCCACGCCTACAAAATCTCACGCAATTTGTCTAACTTCATCCAACTCCAATTTAACAATACTAAAATCAATAAACTGCTCCATACTAAAAAACCCTAGCACTAGGTGATGCCATCAACCACTTCAACAAAATATTCCCGGATACCAATAATCACCTAGACTCTCGCAATACAAAGAATAAAAACTAATCATGCTCCCTGGCTAACCAGGTCTACCAAAAACTTACTAGTAACAAGAGACAAAGCCTGGCAAGAATGGAAAAAAATAAAAAAGTGATCTAAATTACCAAAAGTATAGACAGCTACAAAGCCAAGGAAAAAAAAAAAGATAAACAATAAAAAGCACTATTTCTCCCACCAGCTAACTTCCCACAAAAGCAACCCAAAAAAAGTTTTGGCAAATTATATTTCAGCTCCTCATCCTTGGAACCAAAGAAATTCCTCCCCCGATATAAAACCCCCCCATTCGAAATAGCAGAAGATTTCAACACACATTTCATAGATAGCATACGCAACTTAAATCCTTCCAACAAACCCACAAACTCCCACCCCATGCATAATTTCAGCCCCTCCCAAAATATTACTAAAGACCCCTCTTCATCTTCCTTTCTCACACAAGACACAACTGCAACTGACCAACATCCTCCTCTCTTTACTCTACAACCTGTACCAACTCACCACTTATGTAGGTTATTACTTAAACTAAAACCCTGTTCCCTCTCCGTTGACAACCTTCCACCAGAATACTTAAAATATGCCATGGATGCTATAGCGTATCCAGTCAGCACACTCGTCAAATGATCCATCTCAGAATCCTACATCCCTACCATTTGGAAAAAGAAAATCCATAACAACCCCCCTAAACATAAAGGCAGCAAGTCCAATGACATAACCAATCACCCTATTGCTATACTATCCCCCTATCCAAACTGCTAGAAAAATGCATACATAAACAACTTAATGATACCCTGCAAAACAATTTACTTAGCCCCACCCAACATGGCTTCAGACCTTTACATAGTACTACTACTACTGCATTAATCTCCTTCACAGATACAGTCAACAAACCCAGGGATGCCGGGACTACTAACCTCAGTAATACTTCTTGATCTATCCAAGGCCTTCAATACTGTCTCCCACCCAAAACTACTATAACAACTCTACCCTTGGGTCTTTCCCTCAACAGTGGTTCAACAGATACTTAACCGGCAGATAATCTGTAAAATAGCAAGGAACCCTCTCAAGCTACCAAACAGCACTGGAGTCCTTCAAGGGTCTATTCTTGGACCACTACTCTAACATTTTCATTAACAACTTTCATTCCATCTCCCACCATAGTTCCCTAATACAACATGCTGATGATTCTACCGTCATCTCCTCCACCGACAACATAAAACACCTTCAGCAGCTAATCCAAACTGCCTTCACTTCCACAGAGACCTGGTTAAACAAAGCACAGCTCCTGCTGAACCCAAATAAAACAAGACAACTCCTTTTCACTCCCCAAAAACCTCAACACACTAAGATCACTTCACTTAACAATACTTAACTAGAAGTTGTTTCCCAAGCCAAACTACTAGGAGTGACCATAGACAAACGTTCCTTTGATCTACATATTCACAATGAAAAACTGCAAACTAGGAATGCTATACTGGCACAAAAACTTCATGAACATAACCACCAAAACCACCTTGACTTATACTTACCTGCTCCCCTCTCTCCTTTACAGTGTTCCCATTCTGACAAACATTCAGATTACCCTAAAAACAAACTGGAATCCTGTTATAATAAAATTGATAAATTTGCTATAAACGCACCCCATAACGCACATCACTGCACAGTTCTCAGTGTCCTTAACTGGCTCAAGCTTCCACAGCTCATAGACCACCTACAGCTCAATACGGCTCACAAAGTTGTATATCAACCAGATAATTGCCCAGCTCTCAACTCGCTCCTCCCACCTTACAAATCCACCAGGTCCCTCCTACCTGAAGACAAGCAACTAGTAATCCTACAAAGGCCAAACAAAAAAGCTGGACAATGTCAATACTCCTACACTGTAGCAAAACTCTGGAATGCCTTATCAACTAACATCAAATCTATAGCAAACCACAAAAATTTTAAACTCGCACTAAAAAAAAAAATCACCTCTGAGATGCAAGCATTTGCCTAAGTTCCAAAACAACCTAGCACCCCCCCCACCTTCCACTCCCTTTACTCATCTACAACTGCCTCAAAAAAGCAGCAGACATATTATTAAGCTCCCCATTTCTCTCTGCATATTTAGCTACTAATCTTACTGTTGTTAATTACCTAACCCTTCTTTTAACCCATTTTCCATAGGTCTACCTGAAGTCTACCTAAATATCATTGCACATGTCCACCAAACTGTACAACTTCAAAACAATGTGTGTATCAACAGCCTTCTGATAGTATAAGTACACAAACTATTATCTCTATTCTCTTATTTCTTGACTGTAAATATTACTGTTGCATATGAATACCAACTGCCTGTATGTGAATTGCACCACGTGTAACTTATTGAAAGTCACACTCCCCCATGTTAATGCAATTATCACTGTACTGCTTTTGTCTTTTACTTTCTAGAGCTTTTCTTCCCAGGCCTCCGCTGAAAATGGGGTCCTAACCCAGTCGGACTTTCCCGGTCAACAAATGTCTAATAAAATAATAAATACATATTCCAGAGTGCTGCAGAGCCAAAGGCCACTCTCTTCCTAGAAACCAAATCTAATTTGCAATGAGTGATAAAAGTGAGAGAATTAGTCCAAGTTGCAGTTGCACAAATGTTATTTAAGGAAGCCCTTGACCAAAAAGCTGAAATGATTGCCACAGACCTTGTGGAGTGAGCTCTAGGAGGCTTAGGCAAGGATAAACCTTTTCTACCAAAGACAAAGGAGATACATTCAGTTAACTATTTAGCCAATGTAACCTTGGAAACTGGTTTGCCCAATCTGTTAGGAGAAAAAGATATAAACAGCTAGCCGGTTTTCCTAAGTCTTTGGTTCTATGGAGACAAGTGAATTGTCTATGCACATCCAATAGATACAGCAAATACTCTTCCTCATTTGAAAAGTTTGCAAAAAAGACCGGTAGATTAATGACAGGGTTTATTGGACTCGGAAGCTATTTTAGGCAAGAGATGGGTTGGTCCACAAAGACACCTTTGTCTTTGTGGGAAACCAGGTAAAGAGGTTTAGAAGATTAGAGCATGGAATTCATTTACTTATCAAGCTGATGTGATAGTGACCAGAAAAATGTTTTTCCAAGACAAAAATTGCCCTGGCTAATAGTTCAAGGGAAGTCTGGGTTAAGGCCTGAAGCACAATAGTTAAATCCCAAGGAGGAAAAGGATCCTTTAACTGAAGTCCAAGTAAAAATGCTCCTTCGAGAAAGGCTTTACATAACTTAGAAAAAGCTACAGTAGAGTTAGCTTCACACAGGTGGAAATTAGAAATGGCAGTCAAATGAACTTCAACAGCTGAAAAATTAGCACCTTCATTGAAAACTGAAGCTAAAAATTCATGAGCAGATGGCACAGGTGCTGAAAAAGGATCCAGTTCCTTTTGCTAAAGGCCCAGAAAACAAACCCCTTCCACTGACCTTGCAAATCGTTCTACTAGAAACTTTCTGACAAGACAAGACAGACTAAGGATAAGAGCTTGGGCTGTCTAGCAATCAATGGAATTGAAAAAAATCACACGGTCAGGTTGAGGCCTGTCAAGTCCAGATGTGTCATCCCTGACAGAGGAGACAGGAGGATTGGAGGTGGATCCAGTATCCAGGGCAGATGTTGAAGGTGAAGCCAGAGAAAGGTGGACCAAATCTGATGAGGCCTTAAGAGGGCACAATGAGGATATCTGCGCTCTTCAACTGGAATACTCTCCATAGAAATTTGGGGATGAGAGTAACAGTAGGCAAGCATAAAGGAGACTGGACGGCCAATCATGGACTACAGCATTTCTCAGTGACTCCCCTGTTGGAGGAATCGGGGCAAAGAACCTGCTACACTTGTTGAGGGGAAACACAAAGAGGTCACAGCATGGCTGGTTCCACTGATGGAAAATTCTCTCCACCATTTTGACACTGAGGGCCCACTCATGAAGCATCAGAATGAACCTGCTTAGTTTGTCTGCAATCACTTTGGATTTCCCCGGAATGTGAGTTGCTATTAGAAAGTGACAGGAAAAGATCACCCATTGTCACACATGATAAGTCTTGGTTCCTCTGTGTTTCTTGATGCAGCAGACCACTGACAGTCTGGCTGAATGGCAAATGTCCCAGATAGAAGAACATCTTGAAAGGTCTGCAACACAAGGAAAAAAAGAAGTTACTCACCGTAACGTTCCATGTATGTTGTCCATCTTCTCCTTCATTCTTAACAGGTTGGGTTCAGATCCGATCCTCGGATCAGTCTCTGCATTTATACACAAGCTCGAGGTCTTCTGCCAGCTCGGAGCTACACCCTATCCCAGGATGCACTAGAAACCCTCCCCAGATCTTGTCTGCCCTTATAACAATAATATGAATGTCCAACAAGGAGAAAACTGCTTCCAGTGCCAATAACTAGTCCCCGACTCCACAATTGTGTAGAAAACTTCTTGAAAAAACAAAAAGGGTCAAGTGCTTTCGTCAAAAATGACTTCATCAGAACAGTAAAATGATACACAAAATCTCATTTTATACATTTTCCTTAATGACTCAACCAAATCAAACAATTAACATTTAAAAAGACAGTCATATAAAAATCTTTATAAGGGAATTGTAACACATCTTGTCCTATAAATACATATAAATAAGAAAAAAGAAACAAGGAAAAAAAACAATATGTTGGAACTAGTTTAAAACTTAATTAAAAGTTGTTTAAAAATATTATTTAAATTATAATTTACTAGCTCTAAACTTTAATTCAGGTTTGATGCTGATAGCATCATTTATACCAGGAAACTCAGCACCATTTAACCTAAGTTGCCATTTGGTTTCAATCCTTAATAACTTGTTAGTCCAATCCCCCCCCTCTAAAATCCACATAAACCACTTCCAGAATACCAAATTTAAAACTATGGGAGGGATTAGATTTAATGTGCTTAAATAGAGCATTCCTTTCATCCTTTTTCCCAATAGTATAACAGTGCTCATGGATTCTACAATTTAATTTCCTTTCCGTCTTGCCAATATAATAACATTGACAAGACGTACATAGGGCTAGATAAACACCAGTGGTGGTACATGAACCTGTTGCAAAAACTACTTCAATATCAAAAGGACCCAATTTTACCTTAGGGCCCTCAAAAATGTAACTACAATAGTCACATGTTCCACATTTATGGGTACCTTTCCTTCTATTTTTCATTATAGGTTTGTTCTCCAAAATATTTTTCAGGTTGTTACTAACTCTAAAAGTAAAAAGGGGTTCAGGACCCAAAACATTTAAAACATCCCTATTTCCCTTGAAATGCAGATTTTCCAGTTTGTAAAGATCTTTTCCATCTTTTAATGAAGGAAATGAAATTTGTATCCTCCACTAGGGATGAAAGTAGTAAAATTTTAACTGATTTCAAGATTTTTGTTAGAAAATTAAACCTAAAACTTTTGAATAGAGAAAAAACAAGTTTAGATGTCATAAGAAATTCTGTAACATATAAGAGAAGTTGTTATAATCCCCCCCCCCCTTGTGCCCATTTTGCATTCCTTTGAAAATGTCAGTTGTCAGGAGATTTTTAAGGCCTTACGGACACATTGTTATAGGAGACATAACCTCCCTTTGGCTGAGAAAAAGTTACTTTCAGAGTTAAGGGATAACCAGAACGTCAGGTTTATGAAACCTGACAAGGGTGGGGGTATGGTCATTACGAATGTGGAAGATTACAACAACAAAATTACCAGTATGTTGAATGACAACACTAAATACGAAGTAGCCTCTAGGAATGAAATTCATTTGAGTTATAGAAAGATAAAATTTCTTTTGGAAGATTCCTTATATCAAGGAGTCATTAATGAAGAGGCATACAACTTCCTTCATGTGGAACATCCAGTCATACCCATTGCTTTTGGAATCCCTAAAACCCATAAGAACTTGGAAGACCCCCCCCCATAGGCTCATAATCTCTGGACATAATAGTATAACTTACCCATTGGGTGGTTTTATTGATCGGATGGTTAAACAGGCCTTGGCACCTATAGACCATGTACTTATAGATTCATGGGATTTCCTGAGGAAAGTGAAGAAAGATTTTTTTAGTAACGATATTTATTTTTCAACCATAGACGTAGTTGATCTTTTTACTTCCATTGCTCACGATGTAGGACTGGAATTTTTTTATGAAGTATTAGTGAAAAAAACTAACCTAAGTGGTAATATGATCAACTTCATCATAGAATTAATGGAGATTGTGTTGAAAAATAATTTTTTTCACTTTTGAGGGGGAATTCTACAGACAAGTAAAAGGGGTAGCTATGGGTAACAGCTGTGCCCCCATTTTTGCAAATTTAGTTATGTATTTTTGGGAAAATCAGTTTGTGTTTAATTCCTGTTATAAAAATGAATGCTGTTTGTATCTAAGGTTTTTAGATGATTTATTCATTTTGTGGAAAAATGGAACATTTTTTGAACCCTTTCTCGAGTATATTAATAACATCTGTGATTATTTTAAATTCACAGGTAACGGTAATTCTAGGGAGATTAACTTCCTTGATGTAAAATTATTTAAAGATGTTTATAACAATTCTTTTCAATCTAGGGTTTATAGAAAACCCACTTTTTCTAATGATTATCTTGAATATTCGAGCAACCATCCACCTTATACCAAGAGGAACATAGTTAAGGGACAATTGGTTAGGGTAGTAAGGATGTGTTCCCAGCATAACCCTTGTGGAAGATGAAACTAGGTTAGTTATGGACCTGTTCCTCCACAGGGTCTACCCATTTGAATTGTTAAAGAAAATCCGAGATCAAGTGATGAGTGAACGTTAGATACAAACCATTATTGGGGGCTAGTGAAAAGGCAGTAACTGACTCATAGTGAACCAAAGGATTTTTCTCAAACTATGATTTTAACTTATGGTGAAACCTCTAACGAGGTGAAAAAGATCATTAGGAACAACTGGGCTATGTTCAAGGGAAATAGGGATGTTTTAAATGTTTTGGGTCCTGAACCCCTTTTTACTTTTAGAGTTAGTAACAACCTGAAAAATATTTTGGAGAACAAACCTATAATGAAAAATAGAAGGAAAGGTACCCATAAATGTGGAACATGTGACTATTGTAGTTACATTTTTGAGGGCCCTAAGGTAAAATTGGGTCCTTTTGATATTGAAGTAGTTTTTGCAACAGGTTCATGTACCACCACGGGTGTTGTTTTATCTAGCCCTATGTACGTCTTGTCAATGTTATTATATTGGCAAGACGGAAAGGAAATTAAATCGTAGAATCTACGAGCACTGTTATAGTATTGGGAAAAAGGATGAAAGGAATGCTCTATTTAAGCACATTAAATCTAATCCCTCCCATAGTTTTAAATTTGGTATTCTGGAAGTGGTTTATGTGGATTTTAGAGGGGGGGATTGGACTAACAAGTTATTAAGGGCTGAAACCAAATGGCAACTTAGGTTAAATGGTGCTGAGTTTCCTGGTATAAGTGATGCTATCAGCATCAAACCTGAATTAAAGTTTAAAGCTAGTAGATTATAATTTAAATATTTTTAAACAACTTTTAATTAAGTTTTAAACTAGTTCCAACATATTGTTTTTTTTCCTTTTTTCTTTTTTATATGTATTTATAGGACAAGATGTGTTACAATTCCCTTATAAAGATTTTTATATGACTGTCTTTTTAAATGTTAATTGTTTGATTTGGTTGACTCATTAAGGAAAATGTATAAAATGAAATTTTGTGTATCATTTTACTGTTCTGATGAAGTCATTTTTGACGAAAACGCTTGACCCTTTTTGTTTTTTCAAGAAGTTTTAAAATTAAAGTGTTATTCTACACAATTGTGGAGTCGGGGACTAGTTATTTGCGCTGGAAGCAGTTTTCTCCTTGTTGGTTGTTTGTTTCTGCTTTCGCACCTGCTGGTTTTACAATAATATGAATGTATCACAGGAATAACTCAGAGATAAGACGAAGAAGGTCACAGATTAAAGTAATCCAATTGTACAGACTCAGTCTTCCAGGAGTAAAAAAAAGGTTGGGGGAAGGAGGGTGGGATGCAAGAATGAAGGCGAAGATGGACAACAGATATGGAATGTTATGGTGAGTACATAACTTCTTTATGTGATGTTGTCCTATCTCACCTTCATTCTTACTAGGTTGGGACAGCATCCCTAGCACAATTCGTCTTGGGTGACTGAATGGAGAATATTCTTCAGAATCGTGGAACCAAAAGAGGCCCTGTTCCTGGCAGCCAAATCAACTTTGTAATGAATGTTAAAGGTATGTGGATTTGCCCGTGTTGCGGCAGCACAAATAGTATCAATTGGTAGTTTAGCCAGAAGCGCTGAAGAGGTTGCAATGGCTCTTGTAGAGGGGGCTTTAACCCTTCTAGGGAGATCTCTGTTTTGAGACTTACAGATGAATGTTATGTATTTTGAAAGTGCTACCTTAGACACCAGGGTACCTTTCTTTGAGTATGAAAAGGAAATAAATAAATGATCAGATTTTCTGAAGTCTTCAGTGCTGTGTAAGTAAAAACATAACTGTCTGTGCACATCCAGCTGATGTAACATGTAATTGTTTTTGTAATTTGGGAAGAAGACTGGCAGCTCTATAGTTTGGTTCAAATTTGATTTTGAGCAAACTTTGGGCAAAAAGGAAGGGTTTGTTCGTAAGGACACCCTGCCCCTATGGAAGAGCAAGTATGGGGGTTTTATAGACAAGGCTTGGCATTCTGACACTTCTAGCAGAGGTGACTGCTATCAATAGAATAGTTTTCTATGTCAAATATTTGAGTCACAAGATGATGCTGGCTCAAAAGGGGAAAAAACTAAATGGACAGGATGAAATTCAAGTCCCATGGTGCTGAAGGGTCTCTGATAGGTGGTCTTAGTAATTAAGTGCATTTAAGAAATGCCTTGCAAAGTCAATGAGACAATGTTGAATCCAGACTCACCTAGATGAAAACTGCAGATCGCTGCTAGCTGAACTCAAATGGTAGTGGAAGTTTTGCTAGGAATTCTAGAATGGAATTGACTGGGGCAGAAAAAGGATCAATGTGGTTATGAGAAGCCCATAAGGAGAATCTTTTACATTTGCTTATATATATCTTTCTTGATGAAGCCTTATGAGAAGAAATTAGGATGTGTTTGACTAATGAAGAGAGATTAGGAAACCTGGCTATGGCTGGAACCAGAGCAGCCATGCTGTCAATTTGAGGGTCTGAAGGAATGGATGGAGCGTCCCTGACGCATGAGTCAAAAGGTCTGGAACTGGGTCCAGAATCCAAGGCTCTTCCTGAAGATGAGGCCACAGGAAGGCGAACAAAATTTGATGAGGCCAGTATGGGGCGATGAGTATCAAGTCCCTTCCCAAGCAACTGGCTTTCTGAAGTACTTTGGGTATTAGTGGAAAGGGGGGAAGCATAAAGGAGACCCGAGGGCCAATCGTAAACAAGTGCATCCCTTGGTGACTTCCCCCGGAGGGGGGATAAGGGCAAAGCAGCTGCTGCATTTGGCATTCATGGATGTCGCAAAAAGGTTGCAGCAAGGCTGACCCCATTTGCGGAAAATCTTTTCCTCTACTGCCTGTTTTAGGGACCACTTGTGAGACATTAGGATTGTTCTGCTGAGTCTGCAATCACGGTGGATTTCCCCAGGATGTGCGTTGCTATCAAAAAAGGTTGGGAGGAGGTTGCCCACTGCCATACTGTCAGGGCCTCTCGACAAAGGGGTTAAGATCTGGTTCCTCATTGTTTGTTTATGTACCATACAACTGACATGTCTGTCTGTACTGCAATAGTTCACAGCGGAAGTGTGTCCTGGAATGCTTGCAATGCTAGAAGCACTACTCTCATCTTTAGGACACTGATGTGCAAGTGGGCTTCATGATCCTGCCAAGTGCCTTGGACTGTCTTTCCCAGATAATGCCTTTCCCACCCTATCTGACAGGCGTCCGTGGTCATTGTGGCCAGTGGTTGGGGAAGTACAAATGGTCAACAGAACAGTTGTGTAAAATCTTACCATAACCATAGATGTTCTTCTCTTCCATGCTGCAATATTCTTAGTGTGGGATTTCCTGACTCAGGCGACCCGAAAGTTGGTTCCTATACAAAAGCTTAAGCCTGGCTGATGGTGTGTTGGACGTCACACATAGGGCCACAGACCAGGGACCTTAAATGTGAATGCCCAGTCAGACAGTCCAGTAGACAGAGCCAACTGATGTCAACAAGAGGTGCAAAGTGACATTTCCTGGCTAGTCTGACCACAGTTTAGAGGGTGGATGAGGGTGCCCTTTAGACAGGTCAATAGGAAAAAAAGAGGGATAGGTGGTGGGGAAGGAATACTGCAACAAGGAAGAGAAGGACATCTTTGATTATGGTAAGATTTTACACAACTATTCTATGTCCTTCTATTCCTATGTTGCAGTATTCTTAGTGTGGGAGAGTGCCACAGCTTAGCTAGAGGGAAGGGTGGAGGTAGAGGTAGCCACTTCCAGAAAGCCCTGCAGAATTGCCCTAGCAAACCCTGTGCTGGCTATGGAGATGTGATCCAATTGTAGTGTCTGGAGAAAGTGTGTATGGTGGACCAGGTGGCTGCTTCCACAATGGAGGCTGTGTCTAGGCCTTTGAGGAAGGCTTTGGAGGATGCCTCGGCCCTGGTAGAATGAGTTCTTACTCCCTGGGGTAGGTCCTTGCCATGGTGGGAGTAGCAGAAGCAGACAGTTTTTCTGATCCAGCAGGAAATTAAATGTTTTGTCTGGAGACTGCCTTGCACAGGGCTCTGGGGTGGAAGGATACAAAGAGTTGGTTGGATTTTCTGATGGACTAAGTTTTGTCTAAATAAAACTGTAGTTGTCAGTTCACATACAGGGAATGGAGTATCCTCTCTGTCATTAGTGAGAGAGGGGAAGAAGGTGGGCAGGTGAATGGATTAGTTTAAGGACAGTTCATTGACCACATTTGGCATGAAGGAAGGTTTAGTGCGCAGGGTTCACCTTACCCTTGTGGAAGGTAGTGTATGGTGAGCAGGCCATGAGAGCTTGCAACTCTGACACCCTTCTAACAGAGGTAAGGACCACCAGCAGTACAGTCTTCCATGTGCACATCTGGAGCGTTGCAGCACTGGCTGGTTCAAATGGAGGCAGTGTGAGTTTTTCTAGGATGAAGTTCAAGTCCCAAGGAGGTGGGACAGGTTTTCTAGGTGGTCTGATGTGCAAGACCCCTTTCAAGAATAATTTAACATCTAGCCTGGCTAGTAGAGGGGGTGCTAAGGGTAAATAGGCAGAGATTGCAGATAGGTGGACTTTCACTGAAGAGTATGAAAGGCCAGCCTTGATAAGTTCACACATAAATAAGGACTAGAGGGGTATCCACTTGAAAGGGATCCCTGTGCCTTTGGAGACACCACTGGAAGAATCTTTCCCATTTTGACAGGTAGGATGTCCTTGTAGTAGGTTTCCTGGTCTCCATCAGGACTAAAAGTACATCCTCAGAGTAGTGGTATCTGAAAGGAATTAAAAATTTATCACCCAGAGTGTTAGACCTAACATCTGTAGGTCAGGGTAAATGAGAGATCCCTTCTGTTGTGAGTAGATCCACCTTGTGGGGTAACTTGTGGTGATTGCCCCTGGCTAGTGAGAGTAGTAGGGGGAACCAGAGCTGCCTTGGCCAATAAGGAACCACCAGCAAGATTTTGGGTTTGTCCTTCCTGATCTTCGGGAGGACTTTTTGAATGAGATGGAAGGGTGGAAATGCATACAACCCGCCCCTTCCATGGAATGCTGAAGGCATTTACCCTCCAGGCAAGTGGAGAGACATCCTTGGTGCAGAATTTCTTCAATTGTCAGTTCTGGGGGTGAGGCAAACAAATCTACCTGCAGTGTGCCCCACCTGTGGACAGTGTCTAGAAAAATGTTACTGTTCAGCATCCACTCGTGCTAAAGAGAGGATGTTCTGCTTGTTGGTTGCCCTGGGAAGGAATGTATGTTGCCTGCAGGGATAAGTTGTTTCTGGAGGCAAAGTCCCAAATTTGGATAGTTATCAGGCAAAGGAGGTGACGACTGCGGTGGTGAAGCAGTTAGCGTTGTTGCCTCAACAAGAGGTTCTCCGGTTCAATCTTCAGCTTCTGTGCGGCGTCTGCATGTCCACCTGTCATGGGTTTCCTCTGGGTGCTCCGGTTTCCTCCCACCTCCCACATCCCCAAAGACATGCTGCAAGTGGATTGGACATGCTAAAATTGGCCTTAGGCGTGAGTGCGTGCGTGTGCCTTCCGTGGAAGGTTGAGCACCGGGCTGGCAACTCAACATTGTAAAAACTCCACTGCCAATCATGAGCAGACAAGGTGATCCGCTGTGGCGACCCCTAACCGGGAAAAGCCGAAGGAGAGGTAGAGAGATCAGGCAAAGGAGGTAGGACTTGGTCCCTCCTTGTTTGTTGAGGTACCACATGACTGTGGTATTGTCTGTGAAGATCTGAAGGGGTCCTGGTTGTAGGATTGGGAAAAAGGGTTAGAGAGTCAAAAGGACTGCTGTCATTTCCCTCACATTAATATGCTTTGTTTGGAGGGTAGGATAATAGGTCTCCTGTACCATGAAGCCCTTCATGGTAGCCTCCCATTCTAGGTCTGATGCATCTGTATGCATGCGCTGGGTTGGGGTGGGGAGTTGAAGTGGAAGGCCTGGGTTTCCTTAGTACTTGATGAATCCACCACCTTAGTTCTGCTTTGAGGTAGGGCAAGAGTATAATCTGAAATTATAGAGGGTGTTCATGTTGGGACCACACATTCTTAAAGTACCACTGCAGTTTTCGCATATGCATTCTGGCCAAAGGTAGCATAAGGATGGTGGCTGCCATTAGCCCCAGGACTCTCAAAAATTGAATTGCAGATATCTGTTGAACCTGCATTAGGTTTTGGAAGTGGGTAGAGAGGGAGAGAACTTTGTCCTGAGGGCGGAATGCTCTGAGAGTAGATGAGGGCAGGTCTGTTCTGATCCTGCAGCCCAGAAAGATTTTGTCCTGCTTGGGGGGGGGGGGGGGGTAGGGATGATTTTTGGATGTTGAGGGTGAACCCCAGGTTCTGAAGCAGGGAAATGGTTAACTTCAGATAGTTTTGTAGGGTGTCCTCTCTTTCTGCTAGAATGAGGATGTCGTCCAGGTAGGGATAAAGTTGGACACCTTTGGTTCTGCAAAAGGCTATAGCTAGGCATTTTGTGAATACCCTGGGTGCAGTAAATAAACCAAAGGGCAAGACTGTAAATTGAAAATGTGTACAGGTCCCAGTGAAATGCAAGTATTTTCTGTGGGAGGGTTTTATGGGGATATGGAGGTAGGCCTCCTTGAGCTAGAGTGTGGCCACAAAGGCCTGGGCTGGCAATAGTGGAAGAAGGATTTGTAGGGATAGCATTCTGAATGATGGAACTTTCTGGAATAGGTTTCGAAAAAGCAGATCCAGTATTGGCCTCCAATTGGAGCAGAAAAGGTGGATGCAGTAGGATCCGAAGCCCTCAGGGTTGGATCGGACAACAACTTGGCCAGCGCTGGTGTCCTCAATAGCCTCTGTACCACCCCGATCCATGTCGCCATTAGACAGACTTCCTGGAAGACTGAGTCATGGGATTTGGAGACTTCTGCAAAGCTGGTGATCTGAGTGCAGGAGAAAACAGCTCCAATGCTGGAGACTGGCTCCGTATCTCAAACTCTACCAGCACCGAAGCAGATATCTGTTGAACCTGCATTAGGTTTTGGAAGTGGGTAGAGAGGGAGAGAACTTTGTCCTGAGGGCGGAATGCTCTGAGAGTAGATGAGGGCAGGTCTGTTCTGATCCTGCAGCCCAGAAAGATTTTGTCCTGCTTGGGGGGGGGGCTTTGGATCCGGTGTGGAAGTTTTACACACTTTTTTTTTGACAGTTCAGCTAGGGTAGAAGAGGAAGATCTCTTCCCAGACTTGTCAGATTTGTCTGACTTTGAGTCCTTATTTGATGTTTTTAACAGAGAAACACTAGAAAACTAGAAACACTAGAAAAAATAGTAACTAATTGGATAAGAAAAAGAAAATTAACAAGTTTTGACAGCTTATTTATTTTTTAACCGACTCGCTAACACCAAAGTTATTTAAAGAAAAAAGGGGAAACCAAGGGAATTAGAGGGAGGTACAACCCTCTACCTTAGATGGGCTACTGCCCAGGAGACGGAAGAAGGGAAAGAAAAGCCCACTAACTTAAATGGGCTAAAGGGAATGGCAATTCTCTAACAAACTTTCTTAAAAGGGCTTCAAAGAATAATACAAAGAACAGGAATAAAAGTCTTCTAACTTAAACGGACTATTTATCTTTGAAAGGAAAAAGCCAGGAGAGGGACACAACAAGACCTGAATGAACAACGGAGGCCAAAAGCAGAAAACCGCCACAAAAAAACAGAAATAAATTTATTCAGTAAATCCTATGTAAGACTAAATAAAAGACAAAAATTACTTTCTTTTAAAGGTTAAAGTAGAGAAACAGAAAATACTTAGCCAGGGCTAGCAGAATGAGCACCCGATCTTGTTTAGTGGCAAACAAGATCTGGGGAAGGTTTCTTGCTCGGTGTAACCATGAGCTGGCAGAAGACCTCGAGCTTGAGTACAAAGGCCGAGAAGGATCCAAAGATCAGCTCCAAACCCAACTTAGTAAGAATGAAGGTGAGATACGACAACACATCTCTCATATCTAGGACACTGACATGTATCTTGGCCTCTTGGGGGGGGGGGTCCACATACCTTGGACCGTCCTTCCCAAGTAATGTCCATTCACCCCTACTGGGGAAGCATCCATGGTCACCATGGTCGCAGGCAGAGGGAGAACAAATGGGTGGCCTTACAATAGTTTATTCAAATGACTTCATAAAGAAGATACTTTCTGCATGCCTGTGTGATGTTGAGTGGAGTTGTTAGAGGATGCTGAAGAATGGACCACTGAGTCAAAGTCCACTGACATATTTACATTTGAAAACTGGCTAGAAGAATGAAGGTGATAGCAGCTGCCATGGTTCCCAAGGCTTGTAAAATTAGTTGTACTGGAAGAGAAGTATTCTATATTACCTTCCTGACCTGGGATTCCAGTGTCTGAATTTGAGAAAAGAAAGAGAGGCTATCTGACTGTGTCCAGATAAGCACCTATGAACTCCAGACTCTGCAATGTGCACAACTTGAGATTTGTTGTAATTGACAGTGATGCTTAGCTGGATGCACACCTGGAGCAAGTAGTCCCTTGCCTGCAGGAGTCAATGCCTGGTTGGGGCAGTTGAGAACCAGTTGTCTAGGTGTGGAAACGCTCAGAACCCCAGCAGTTTAAGTAAGCTGCTACCACTGCCATGCATTTGGTGAACACCCTGGGTGCTGTGGTGAGACCAAGGGGCAGTGCTCTGAACTGGAAATGACTGGCTCAAAACTAAAAGTGAAGATATCGTCTTCATTTTGATGTGACAGTACACATTCTGAAGATCTACCAAGCAAATCCAATCATCCCTTTTCAGTAGTGGTAAAATGGACTGATCAGTGACCATCCAAAACCTCAAATATTGTACAACCTGATTTAGTTTACTGAGATCCAGAACTGGTCTCAAGTCCCCCTGTCTTTTTTGGCACCAAAAATAATCTTGAGGAGGTCCTGGATACTCTCTGATCTGGAGGGACCTCTTGGATACTCTTTCTAGCAGCATTTTTATGTCTATTGCTGCTGCTTCCCTCTGATTGCATGGGATATCTGTGATTCTTTTCATTTTGGTTGGGGTTTAGGGAAAATGGTATAATATAACCTTTGGGTAGGATTCTCTGGACCCAGGAATCATCCGTTATAGATAACCAGGCTCTCTGGTGCACAGACAAGCATCCCCTGACTGACACCAGAGGCAAACAGTTGGGCCTCCCTTCAGGAGCACTGATGGGGCTTATCTGAGAAAGAATCCTGGAAGCCCTGGTTCTGTGGGCCACTTCTGCCATGAGGAAATCATCTTCCATTTAAGATCCCCCCCTCTGCCTCTGGGGGAACTATCTCCACACGAGTCTTGAAAAGGACCCTGGGATTTGCAAAACCGCATTTTTCTACCTCTCCGTTGATTCCTTGAGAAAGGTCTGTGAGGAGTTGAAAAACATATGCCCACAGCAGACGAGGTCTTTCCCTCTTGCTCACATCTGGAGAGTGTGTCCTTCACCTCTGGGCCGAACAAAGAAGATCTATCAAAAGGCACATTGATGAACAAAGACTTAAAGGGCTCTGCAAAATCATACACTTGCATCCAGGCATGGCTCCTAATGGCTATGCCTGAACCCACCGCCTATAAGGAACATTCTGCTGCATGGGAGATCAGCCTCATGGACACATTAGAAACAGATTGGATGGTGGCTAGTTGCAAGATGATTTTATTTTGATCCTTGGCAGGCATGGACTTGCAAAGAAATCTGGAAAACTCTTTGGTCAAATCTCTGGAAAACTCTTTGGTCAAATCTCTTTGTAATACTGTAAAATGTGCCAGATAATTCAGCGACCAGAGTGCAAAGTTCGCTGAAAAATATACACACTTAAATCTTTTCCAAGGCCCTGGACGTTTTGTTAGGGGGATGTAGAAAAGAACTCTGTTCTGCAAGTCTTTCTTAGGGGCTGCTGCCACAACCATGGCATCTACCTGGACCCCTTTGTTCCAGTGCACTTGGTTCTTAAGTGGAGCTGAATTTTGTCAGGCCTTTTACGGATCGGGTCTGTAATATCGGTCTCCTTCCACACCCAGCGATAAGCAAGATCTAGGAGTTAATCAGCCGGGGGGGGGGGGGGGGTCACCAAAGAAGCAGATGGGTAAGACCTGTAAGTTTCCAGGAATAGAGATTCCTTCTGGGAGGGGTATCTGAAGACCAACCACCTTTTGTTTCAGGAGCTCTAGAATACCATCAAAGGAGATGCCTTCAGGTGGAGATCTGGGGAGCCCTCCCCTTTATCAAAATTGGTGTCCTCGGTGAGAGATTTCTGACAGGAATCCAACTGTGTCCTTTTAAACGTTTTTGTCTGAGGGGACTTCCTCAGTGGGGTGGTCTTGGAGGTATGAGAAAAGATGAAGATACCCTGAAAGACTGACTGGAGACTAGAGAGTGCTGGTTCCATCTCCGAAAGGCTCAGGGCAAGGCATCTCAGGGAAATCACCAGAGTTGAACAAACCATCTTTGAATTTGATGAGGACACCCCCAGGGAGTCTTGGATCAGAGGACTCCAAAACAGAGGGTTTAAATCGGAAAAGGACAGGCCAAGGGGGAAGTGGATGAAGGTCAGCTAGTGGGATCCAGTGGGAGTCAGAGCCAGGAGTATCCCAATCTAAATCTGAGCTCTGAGAAATTTCCTCACCATTCTATCCATGTCAACTTCAGATAAACTTCTGGAAGACCTAACAAAAGATGTGGAGGATGGAGGTCTGGAATGCCTGCAGGGAAATCCCTCCAAGAAGGGTGAAGGGAGCTGTGAAGTAATCAGATCCAGTAGGTGCAGAGGAGTCTGGATCCAAGGCGACCTAGATTTAGAACCAGTCAGATCTGACTTTTGTGCATTTTAGTAAGAAGCTCCAATGAAGGAGCCAACAAAGAAGAGTGGTCCGTGGCCCTCTTGAGTGACTCCTTTGCATTAGTCACAGAGTCTAACTTCCCCTGGTCTGTTTTTCTGGATGCAGTTTAAGCCCCAGGTACAGAAATAGAAGAGGAAAAAGGAAGGAGGCCCCTCAGCACTAATTTATTCCTACAGTCAGGTAAGGGCTCTGGAGTTGGTCCTAAACAATAAACCCATTACCTTGTGGGCATCCAAGACGGGGATTTGATGCCAACAAGTAATACACTTTTTAAAACCAATTAGCTTGTCAGGCATAACTACCAGAGAAGAAAAAAACACTGTCTAAAAAACTAAGAAAAAGGGAAGAACATTTTTTTTTTGTAGAAAAGGTATAGAAAGAATGATCACAGTACCAACAATAGTAGTGAAAGGGTACCCCCCCTAAGTAGTAAACTTAAGCTGAGAGAAAAGGAAGAGTACTAACGATGGTACTCTACAGAGGTGGTGAGAAATCAGTAGCTAACAAAGTACCAGAAACTGCTTAAAAATTCAGAAAATAATTTGTAAGGGAGGTAGGAAATTAAGATGGGCATAATAATGAGTTTCTTAAATGCAATTTAAAAAAAAAGGTTAGATACTACACTCCATACCTTGAGAGCGACAGGATCCACATCTGAAGCTGAATGGCCGCAAACAAGATCTGAAGTATGTTAGGTTGGTGGGGCATTATGAATTGAGGAAGGAGCTACAGTATTTTGAATTTGAAGATCTGGTGGAGCAGCTGAGTTGGAGCAGTCTTGAATCTGAACCCATCAGTTGAGGAATGAATGAATGAAAATGACATCAGATCACTTGTTTATGGCTTTAGCCAAGAACATTAATCTAGACATTCATCCACGTAAAAGCAACAGAATTTATCTTAATTGCACTGTACATATGTTTAGTACATCTTTACACCACATCCCCACTCCAACAGCCCAAGATCACAGCATTACATTAACTTAAACTTGCTTCTGTCCAGCCTTTCTTATTACACTGTCGAGTATTTCTCAATTAAAAATTTACTCACTTTATTTTTAGCACCTATACATTCACTGAAGACTCCCCATCACATAAAACACCCGATTGCACACTATACCAAACTGTTTCACAGTACAACATGCAGTTTACATCATGAAATGTTTTATAGAAATATTAAGTACAAAAATGTTGTTTTATTTACTTTTTCTCCCTTTAGTGGTCTTCCAAAAATCATCAAAGCAAGTTATATGCTTTACAGTCCATCCACAAGTTTAATAAAGGCAACAAAAGACCAGTCTTTTCTCAGCCATGTTTTTTTTACAAAACTATACTTCTCAAATCAGATTGATATTTTATAAATGTCTCTCATCTATTCACCAGTTTCAGTGTTGCCAATTCCTGATCATCTCTCATCTCCCAGCACTAGACTCTGATTCAAGTCCAAGGTACTCACGATTCTTTTAGTCAACTCTTGTACTTTTTTTTCCAAGTCTCAAGCATTTTCCTTCAGAACATTAGAAATGTTTCACTGGCAAAGTCTCTCTATGAGCTTTATTGTTAGAAAAATTAGAAACAGAGTCCTCTTCTGCTTGCTGGCTCACCTTTTTATTTCCTCCTTATCCTGTTCTGCATCAAAAATGTATCTGATCTTCCAGTAAAAAAATGTTCTAAAGACAGCTGGATAAAGCAGCTTTAATCTTACAACTGCTTCTTGACATTCCTTGATTACTAGGATAAATCTGACTCTTCTGCCTGGTGTGCAGTGAATAATCATTTTCTCAAAATTCTTTGCTGTTTCCAATTGTTATTATTTTCCCTTCTGCCACAGTTTTGTCAAAATCAACTCTTCCTGCTTGTAGGACTGCACTGCATCTTTACTAATGTGCATATTGGTTGCTTTCTCGTGGCCAGATTTGGAGCATATACTCAGTGTGCCATTTCAATTACCAAATGCTGCTATGGAGTAGCAGTTCAGTTGCTTATTTGCGCTTTCTTAAAATGAACACAGCCTATTCCTTCTAGTTTCTCTGATACAGCATAAAATATCAGGATTTCTCTGGACATGATGTCTTTAACTCCACTATTTTTTAAACAGATCATCTTGAGAAACCTCATCCTCAGCCAGCGTTTTATTCATTTCAACCTCTGATTTTTTTCAGTTTTATTGGCTCATCTGAATAAGCTAGTTCAATGCTTTATTTTTTCAGCTTTTTGCTATAGGGGTTGATACATTGCTTCAATATTTCTTTTATTTAAATCACCTACGAGTACTTTTGGTTTATTTTTTCCTCAAAATTACTGAATGCCATTACCCTGCACCAAAGCAGAAGTTTGCATGGCTTTTTACTGAACTGCTGCAGGATTCTTCCCAACCAGTGTTTTCACTTCATCTGTTCTGACCTTTTTCAGATTCTTCAAATTTCTTCTTGGCTGGCATCCTGGCAGTGTATTTATTAGCTATTTACTGAATTTTACCCAAGCTGACAATTTCACTGGCCCTTTTTTCTTAGCTTCAATTTTTTACACTGGAAGAGCTGAAATTAAACTGTTGATCAGTGTGCAGCCATCTTGGAAGTCTATTTTTTTTTTGTTTGTTTCCTTAGTGTCTTACTGAAGTCAAAAATCTGGAAAGTGCAGTATGGGCTCAGTAATGAGACTACATACAAAATCAACTTGACAAGCAGTGTGTGTGTGAGAGAAACGAGAGAATATAAACGGGTGCTTGACCTTGTGTATACAAAAGAAACGGACAAAAATAGTGAATGATCTTAGAGTGAAGGATGCAAACAGCAATGTTACACAAAATGCATTTGAATAGAAATTTAAAGAAAGGATTTCGGGATGGACATTCAGCAGAATATCAGGGATAAAGGAAAAGGAGAGCAATAACACTGATCATGAGAACAGCACTAACAGTGATGAGAAAAGGGGGGGGAGACAATGGTAGACTTGTGGCAGTAAGGGATTACTGTCAGGGAAGGATTGTTACACTGGCATGTATTTATATTCCACCTAAAAAAGAAGTTAAGGCTGATCATAACGTTCCATCTGTGTTGTCAGTCTTCACTTATCCTTGACTGTGGTTTCAGTTCTGTATCTCGGAATTGACTTAGCCATTATTCCAGCTTGTGCCTTCCAAAAAACTCAAGCTTAGCTTTACCCATAATGCTCTTCTCAGGATTACCTCATATCGAGTTTGCACAAGATAGTGACAGACAGGAAATAACAGATCACAGACCATATATGTATTCGTAAAAAGAAAATTCAATTTATTGGGATAGATCCATTCCACCAAGAAGCCTGAAAGGCAGGGGGAAGGAGGGTGGGAATGTCAAGGATAAGTGAAGATTGACAACACAGATGAAACATTATGGTAAGATGTAACTTCTTTATCTGATGTTGTCAATCTTCACTTAATCCTTGACTATGGGACAGAGTCCCCAGCTACCTAAATCTTAGGAGGTCTCACGAAAGTATATTCCTGAGCACTATCTAACCAAATGATGCTAATCCCCTAGAGACCAGATCCAGCTTGTAATGAGTAATAAAGGTATAAAGGGATGCCCAAGTAGCCGCTGCACATTATTGCACAAAATTATTTTCCTGTGCCCCTGTCGAGCAGCGCCACAGAGGTGATCACCGGGGTGAATTTCCTATTTGCCATCCAATCATCAGAAACTCTGGAATGAAAAACTGCAGAAGCCGGCTACTGCCCTTGTTGAATATGCTTTACAGGGTCTGGTAGTTGCACTTTCCTTTTTGTTACAAATGAAGGTTACACAATCCTTAAGCCATTTAGCCACAGTAACCTTAGAAAATGGCTTGCCCAGAGTAGTAGGGGAAAAGGAAACAATAAACTAGGCCAGATTTTCTGAATTCTTTTGTTCTGTGAAGGTAAAAACATAACTGTCTATGAACATCTAGCAAATCTAGACAATATTCACCCTTATTTGAAAATTTGGGAAAAAAATACAGGAAGTTGTATCGTCTGGTTGATATTGAACTTAAGACACTATTTTTGGTAGAAAGGTCCAAGAAAAAAGTATGCTGCCGGATAAAGATCTAAGTACCAAAAACTCAAACTTGATAAATGTAATAAATGTACGACCACCACGGCTAAAATCAAAACACTTTAATGACAAAGACATAAAACCTAAAACATAAAAATACCGAGTAACCACTTTCAAGATACAGAGATCGCTCCTCCAGACAACAATAATCAAGCATACCCTCCATATAAATCATTTGTGAAATCATATCCTCCCTTGTACCTCACATAACCAAAACCCTAAAACTTAATAGGATAAAAACTCTGTGATCAGACAAATATATAAATATATAACGAGGCTTTCCAATCGTTGTTATGGATAGATATTTTTTTACTTTGAGTGTATGAATTATATATTATGTGATACATTTATTTATTTACTTATTTCTAAACAGCAGGCTACAGGCATTATTCAGACAGTGGCTTTTTTGGTTTTTGATTTTTTAATGAAAGGGATTATCTCATAAGAACTTTTTACATATTTCAGTTGACCATCCACTCATACTGATTTTATATGTATTACCAAATGTCCATAAAGATCCTGTTTGCCTACCCATGCATCCTATAGTTTCTAGCAGAGGTTGGGCTATGGAACCCTTGTCCATTTATGTATATAAAACCGTTAAAGGACACAAAGTCATTATTAGAAAATCTTTATATTAACATTTCTGATTTTTTTTTTTTTTTTTTTTTAGAAAACAATGATTTCTATTTTATTACCATGGATATAACATCCTTGTTTATGGTCATCCCCAATACATGAGGCATGGATAATATCCAGACATTTTTAAACTACAGGGGTTGTTTTTCACATGAAAAGACAGAACTTTGTTGTTCCTTTTTAGAGATTATTCTTAATATGTTTGTTTTTAGGGAATATTTTTTTATTTACAAAAGGTTTGCATGGCTATGGGCACAGCCTGTGCCAATAGCTATGCCAACCTTGTGTTGGCACAACAGGAGTTGTCTGGTTTTGAATAATAATTTCTGTCAACATGTCTTCAATCATGAGTGATTTGTGGACATTTTTTCATGTGAATTAATTAACTGAAATTTTGAAAGCAATTATTAACAGAACTGAGGTGAGATATGTAAGGACAGGTTTATATACATAAAATGAGTATGCATCCTCAACACATACCAAGGAATGTACTCAAGGACCAGTTCCTTAGGTTAATGAGACTACATAATGATGACCTTTCTTTGAATGTAGCATTTAACTGTTTGAAATCAGAGTTCCTTACCAGAGGTTATACGGAGAGGGAGAGAGACAGAGAGACAGAGAGAGAGAGACAGATAGATGCATGCATTGCTCAAGTTCAATCTGAGAGAGAGAGAGAGAGAGGATGGGGTAGAGCATATTTTGAAAGTCCAGCATCAGTTAATATTAGTGGATCAGAGCAGACATCTGAGAGACAAGTGAAGGCTCCTTTGACGTACTCAAGTAACATAAATGTTTTCTGTGACAGTATAAAGAGGCATTTGGGCATCTTGTATACATCTGATGAGCTGAGAGGTATTATATGAGACACCTCAGTTCTCATTTACAAATAATCTCTCTCTGAAGATGCAGCTATGTTTACAGGACACATTCAGACCATTCAAAATTTATGTATTAACGTCAAGGTACTTATCCCTGCAGGAAATATAATGCATGCAGTTTTATTCAGTCTGGTACATTTTTTTTTCTCATCCTGTACTTTGGTTTTCCATAGAATGTACATTCTATGCAGACTGCACCACCAAGAACTTGGTGTAATTTTCTTACTGCATATGTTATGCTTTCTATGTAGGGAAAGCAAACCGCTTCTTTATAGAGGAGATTCTTGAACATATGAGACACTTTAGGAACACCCCACCACCGATGCACCATAAGTTTAAGTTTTTTGTCCTTGAAGTTATAAATGAGAACATAAGATGAGGAGATTAGATGAGATATGAATTGGCCACGGTGGTGCAGTGGTTAGCGAGGTCACCTCACAGCAAGAGGTTCTCCCGTTCGATTCTCGGCTGGAGCTCCTTCTGAGTGGAGTCTGCATGTCCTCCCCGTGGTCGAGGTCGTGGCTTTCTTCAGAAAATGGGGAATTAGAGGTATCGGTGGAAAGGCATATAGTAAACTGGAGGGCCAATCGTGAAGGTGAGCATCTCTCAGCAACTCCCCTGGTGGGGGGAATAGGGCAAAGAGGTTGCTACACTTGTTCAGGGAGATGCAAAGAGATCACAGCAGGGCTGGCCCCAGTGGCGGAATATCCGGTCACCAAAGGACTGACACACCACTCATGAGGCATTAAGATGCTCCTGCTCAATTTGTCTGCAATCATGTTGGAGCTCCACAGAATGTGCATTGCAATTAGAAAGCAACCGGATGAAATTGCTCATTGCCATACTCAGAGTGCTTCTTGACAAAGAGGGTAAGACTTTGTTCCCCCTTGCTTGTTGATGTACCAAACAACTGATGTGTGTTTGGATAGCAATTGTTCCCAAGAGGAGGGTTTCTTGGAAAGCTTGCAATGTCAAAAGTACTGCCCTCATCTCTAGAACACTGATACAAATTGGCCTCTAACTGGGACGAGGTTTCTTTGGACCATCATTCCCAGACAATGCCTCCCCCATCCCATCTGGGATGTGCCTGTGGTCATTATTGCTTACGGTTGAGGAGGGACAAAGGGTCAGTCCAACAAAACTTCATTGGAGTGAAGCCACCACTTTAGGTCTTTCTTCCATAAACTGGTGATAAATACTTGATGGGACATTGGTTGACTGTGATGCCAACAGTCATTGTAGGATTTGCATGTGAAATCTTGCAAGGGGAACTAAAGTGATGGCGGCTGCCATTGATCCTAGAGTTTGTACCAACAGTCTTGCAGTCACACTTTTGCTGCGATAATTTGGTTGACATGTAATTTTATTCTTTGAAGTCTTTCTGGGGGAAGAGATGAGATACCGGTGTTTGCATTTAATACCGCTCCTATAAATTCTAACTGCTGTGCTGGATAGGCTTTTTTGTAGTTTACAGTGATCCCCAGCAAGGACCATACTTGAAGAACGTAGTTGCTTGCCCGCAACAGTGGATACCTGGTGGGTGCTGTAATGAGCCAGTTTAGGTATGGAAACATGCGGAATCCTTGCAGTCTGAAGTGAGCTGCTACCACTGCCATGCATTTGGTGAACACCCTGGCGGTTGTGGTGAGACCAAAGGGCAGGGCTCTGAACTGATAATGACTGGCTCCCAGCCAGAAGTGCAGAAATCATCTGCAGTGCTTGTTCATTTTTATGTGATAATACACATCCTGAAGATCTACTGAGCACATCCAATCATCCTTTCCTGAGAACAGACATATAGACTGAACTGTAACCATCCAGAATTTAGTTTGCTGAACTGACTTGTTCAACACACTGAGATCCAAAATCGGTCTCCAGTCCCCTGTTTTCTTTGGCACTAAAAAGAATCTTGAGTAAACTCCAGATCCTATTTGGTCTGGTGGGACCACTTGGATGACTGTTGCTGAGCAGTTTTTGAATTTCTAGGACTGCTGCATCCCTGAGACTGGGTGGAATGTGGGATTTTTGGTTTTCTGTTTTTTTTTCGAAAATGGGATATTGTAACCTCTGGTTATGATCCTTTGCACCCAATTGTCTGTTATATTTATTTAGCCAGGCTGATAGGTACAGGGATAATCATCCCCTGACTACCTCCACAGGACAGCAATCGGGCCTCCATTCAGGAGCACTGATAGGAGTTACCAGGGAACGAATACCTGGAACCCTGATTTTGCAGGCCACCTCTGCTTTGTGCACAGTGTCTTCCATTACAATTCCCTCCTCTGTTTCGGGGGAAGTCAATGGCACAAGAGTCCTCGAAAGTCCTTGTGACTTTTTGAACCATAACTGCCTGCTCCTCTGGTTCCTGAAGTAAGACCTCTGAGCAGTGGAAAAGCACATGCCCACAGCAGAAAGGGTCTTTCCACCCTTCTCACATCTGGGAAGGGGTTCTTTGACTTTGGACCAAAAAGTGACGTTCCGTCAAAAGGAGCATCGATGAAAGACTACTTTAATGGCGCCGCAAATTCACATAAGTGCATCCAGGCATGCCTTCTTATAGCTACATCAGAACCCACTGCCCTAGTCCATTTAGCTGCATGCACAATGAGCTTCATGGATAAATTAGACATTGATTCAAGGGCTGCCAGATGGGAAGCTACTTTATCCTGCACCACCTCAGCTACAGCTCCTGCCAGAGTATCTGATAGCTCTTTTATCATATCCTGTTAGAGACTTGTACAAATGTGCCATGAAGTTCAAGGACCAGAGTAAAAAGGTTGATGATGCATATACGTGCTTCCCGAATCTATCTATCATCCTAGACTCTTGTAAGGAGGATGGACAGTAGGACTTTCATCAGTAAGTTCCTTTTGGGTGGCTGTTGCAATCACCATGGCATACACTGTATCCCTTTGGCCCAATGTTGGTGATCCTCAGGAGGTGACAGAATGCCATCTGGTCTCTTGAAGATTGGCTCAATGGAATCAGGTACCTACCAAACCCACTGCTCAACCAGTTTAATTAGAATGTCAGTGGTGGGAGAGATCCAAAAGGTAGATGGCAGGGCATGGAAAGCCAGCAGAATTACAGAGTCCTCTGAGGAAGACTGATGGGAAGTCTAGCCACCCCTCTCTTTCAGGATTTCTAATACGTCACCAAATAAGACACCTTCCCGGCATAACCCTGGGGAGCCTTCCCATTCATTGAGATCAGCATCTTCTGCAAAAGACTTCAGGGGAGTCCAAGTGATTCCTTTTGCATTTTCTCTTCAGGGGCACCTCCTTGGTGAGATAACTACCGTGGTTGAATCCTGAGGTTTCTGTGCCCACTGTCCCAAGGCAGAGACTGGCGGTAGCTCTGGACGACGGGAAAGACAGGGATGTTGGCCTGATGTGATTGGTATTGATAGTGAGCACAAAGTGAACAAGGCCATCTCCATGGCCTGGAAAGCAGGCCCTCCATAGAGGAATGGGAGCTCAGAACCAAGAGACTCCCTCGGAACCATGACCTCACCTCACACCAAGGAAGTCGCCTCTGAAGCCGAAGCCGGAGTCGAGCTCACATATGCCAATGCTCCAAAGAGCATGAACGGCTCTGACACCACCAGAGTGGATCCATGCTCCCTGGAACTGACAGCGAACCTTCGACCCCGAGAGGTCTCTGGATCTGACAGAACCGAAGAGCTCAGGGTAGTCAAGGGTGCTAGAGATGAAGATTTAACTGCCACCAACACAGTCGAAGCCGGGACTGTCACAGCCGGGAACTCCAAAGGCTCGGCTGGCGTCACAGGAGGAACAAAAACAAATTAAGAGACAGCTAAGGTTCCACAGCTAGGGAGGCTAGAAACCAATGAAGCAGCCAACCCCCCCCTCACCACCAGCAGCTGGTCCACCAGCCTCAAAACATCAGCCTCTGAGAGGTTCTTGGTGGAGTGGACCGAAGAGACCGATGGGGATCTAGGTTTTTCCAAGAAAGGGCTTGAAGGTCGGTCTAGAAAAGGGTCTACAGATGAGGACTAACTTTGTCTGGGGGCCTATATTTAAAAGAATACTCCTTTGGTTTGGAAGCAGATGGAACAGTGAACTGAAGAGGCACCAAAGTTATGTCGGCACCAACAATTATTTCGGACATAACTTTGGTGCCTCTTTTTCTTTCCACAAGGGCCCGGTGATTGACAGATAGGCTTCTTGAGGGTGCACTGGCCCAAACAGTAGACACAGTGTATGTTAGTCAGAATTTGGCAATTTTCTACCACACTTCTGGCATCTTTTGAAGCCAGAAGTTTCTATTACTTTCTCTGCCATATCAGAAGGCACACACACACACAAAACGCATAGAGAAGGAAAGGGAAGATGAGCTTTAAGTTTTCTTTCTTTTTTTTTTGTAAAGTTAGGCAGAAAGAAACGTACCAACAATGGCAAAGAATGTTTACCATAGTGATAAAAAGGGAATTAGACAGAAGAAAGTACCAACAATGGTACTGAAGGGTTTACCATAAAGGTACATAGAAAGAAGAGAAAGCGAAGGCAAGAGGGACTGCCACCAACGGTAGTTAAGAAAAACACAAAGTATGAACAAAGGAGCCTAGAGGAGCTGGGTAAGTGAAATAAAGATAAAAACTAACAAAGTTTTTTTCACAGAAAAGAAAACTTACAGCTTTAGATGAAAGAGTTTAATCGAGAGCGGACAGGAAAAGCGCGTCTGGCACAAAGCGGCAAACAATATCTGAGGTAATCCTCAGAGGAGCATTATGGGTAAAGCGAAGCTCAAGAGTTTTTGGAAGGCATGAGCTGGAATAACGGCCGAGTCGGTTCCAAGATACAGAACCGAACCCACAGTCAAGGATTAAGTGAAGACTGACATTATCAGATCTACTATTATGCAGCTTAAGAGAATTTTGAAAGAAATACTAAGATTTCAGCAGGAAATATTTATAACATAAATAATGGAATCCAATTTGAAAAAGTAAGGATATAATGGGGGAGGCTAGAAGAAAAAATATAACAATAGGAGGTAGATTTCTGAAGACTACATGAAAGTATTTAGTATGGAAGTTGTGGATTTAGTAGCAGGAACATAACAGAATTTACAAATTTCTTACGATGCAATAACTGGGATAATTTTGGATAGAAATTGTGTTTCACAGCAACATGTGTGTATTGAACTGAAAGTTTTGCGACCCACCCATTAACTTACAGTGGATTATGTTGCTGTCTTTTGGCTTTTCCCGGTTTGGGGTCGCCACAGCGGAACTCCGGTCCACTAATGATTGGCAGTAGATTTTGACGAATGCCGAGGTGCCAGCTTGACGTTCAACCTTCAACGAAGGCACGCCCATTTACACATCTTTCGAACGCCCACCCAACCGTGGGGAAGACATGCAGACTCCACACAGAAGGCACTTTCCGCACTCCAGCTGAGAATCGAACGGGAGAATCTCTTGCTGTGTGGCAACAAAGCTACCGCTGCACCACCACGGTAATACGCACCAATAAAAATTAAGACAAATGCAGGGTAGTAATGTAAAAATAAGTCACTGGTGCTTTCCTACTTCTATCAAAGAGGCAGAAATTTTAGGAATTGGTAATGAATATGACTATTTTATTTTACATTTGTTAACCGGGAAAGTCTGACTTGGAACAAGCCAATTTTCAGCGGAGGACCGGGAAGCAATGCTCCAGATGCATGTCTTTGTAACGAGGAGGAAACCGGAGCACCCGGAGACAAACGCAGGGAGGACATGCAGACTCCGCACAGAAGGCACCCCAACCAAGAATCGAATCAGAGAACCTCTGGCTGTGATGAGACAACACTACTGCTGCACCACTGTACCGTGACTTGACTTGAGAGTTATTAGGGAAAATATAAATTACTTCAAAAGGGATAGCTAAAGAGAGGGATAAAATGAAATTTAAAAACATGGTAGAAATTCAATAAAAAATTGGGAAAGAATTAAAAATAACCAAGTTAAAGTGGTGAAAAACAGTACTCCAAAAACCAAAAATCCAAGGTAGAAACGGAGAAACGGAAAATATGAATCTTTCTGGCCAAAGTTTATTATAAGACACGATGCACTCAGTGAAAATAATCTCGCTGTACAGGTTCTATATTAAAATATAAAACATTAACGCTATTAACCACTTGCGTTTTCGTCTGCTTAATGCTATTAACCACTTGCGTTTTCGTCTGCTTAATGCTATTAACCACTTGCGTTTTCGTCTGCTAATCGAAGACTTCATCAGATGAACCTTTGCTTAAATTTACACTCCCTTTTATAGTCTATCTACAGGAGCCACCTTTAAATTCACAGTGTTAGAACACACTCAAAGAGATATGAGAGGGGGCCCCTGGGAGGAGAAAGTAGAATATAGGGAGCTTTGGTGGCAGGTAACATTGGAAGCATACAACCCACCAGGGTTGAATGAGTATCCAAGTATTCTGAAATTAAGGGCAGCTAAATTATAATAAAATTTTGTAACAAATATATAAAATTCATCCAGAAATAATTTTTACATATTCACTATATTTATTTGTTAAAAAGGTGTTTTCATAAAATTTACAAATACAAAAATGTGGTTTTATCAATACAAAAGGGTATTTTTAAAGGTTTTTTAATTCAGGTTTTACATGACAATAATATGAATTTCCACTAGATGGCAGTTGGACACTATGGAATAATAAATAAAATGTATTCTTTTATATTTTCATTTTAATTTCTTAAAAATATAAAGGAAATGAGCTTATATTAAACCCATAGAAAGATTCTATTTGTTTAATATTGTTTTAAATGAAGTTTTTAAGAGATAGGGAAGTATATTTATTAAGGAAAGCATGTAAAGGAATTGGAATATTGTTAATTATTCAGATTGTGTTTATCAATTAAAGTCATTAGATAGACTACAAAAGGGAGTGTAAATTTAAGCAAAGGTTCATCTGATGAAGTCTGAGATTAGCAGACGAAAACGCAAGTGGTTAATAGCGTTAATGTTTTATATTTTAATATGGAACCTGTACAGCGAGATTATTTTCACTGAGTGCATCGTGTCTTATAATAAACTTTGGCCAGAAAGATTCATATTTTCCGTTTCTACCTTGGATTTTTGGTTTTTGGAGCACTGTTTTTCACCACTTTAACTTGGTTATTTGGTTGTATTGGTGTAAGAGAAATGGAGAAGCAGGCGGTCCCTGCAAATTCGTTGCAGGAAGACATTGGACTTACTCTAAAGTTGATTGGTCAACTAACTGAGCTTATCAATCTATTGACACCAGTGGCTTCGTCCCTAATAGGTACGCAAGAAAGAAACGCTGCAGAACTTCCCCCTAGGACCGAAGGATTTACTAAAAAAGATAGTAAGAAAAGCAACGCAAATATGGAGCTTATAGGTAAAAGAGGGGACGCCGGCTTCCATTTAGAACCTGCCTTGGAAAGTTTTGATCCAGCCAAAACACCGAGCGTATTAAGGGACTCCAAAGGAACTGATGAAAACACTTTTTGTTTGAGGAACGAAAGGGGAAAAAGCAAACCCCAAAGAGGTGCCGAGGCAAAAGGTACTGTTTCTCCACACCAGGAGATAAATGACTGGCTGCGTTTTAAATATGTTTTTAAAAGCAATAGTAAGGAGAAAAATGTGCAAATTAACAATAACACATATAGGGAGAATTTAAACTCCCTTTCAAAGTTAATGAACAAACACAGAATTTTAAATATTTAAAATACCTATCTAACAGAATGTATTTTAAAGGAAATTGTGCCCAAAGGGCTGCGTGTATATAAGTATCCAAACAATGTTGTACCAGGTTCCTTATTTCATAAGGAACTCATAGAGGTTTTTAACAAATGTGGTATAGAGGTACTAAAATTGATGGTAAGGGAAAATACAAAAGTACAGGTAGATTTACATAAAGAAATAGAAGTTTTGGACCAATGCATTAAGAATGATCTAATATTTTCTATAGAAGAGGAAAAAGAAAAATATTTTAATATTAGAAAAGACAGACAGAGAAATAGAAAATTTAATACAAAGGAAAATAAAGAAAATGGACCGTGACATATATGAAAATAAACACAATCTGAGTTACCCCAACCCCCCACATAGGAGATATGGTAGGGAAGTATATCATAAGGGAGACGATAAAATGGGACCCATAGAAACAGAAGAAGAAATTAACCCACTAGAAGATGTTTATGAATATGAGGATGAGTTTCCTCCCTTAAGGAGGTCAGAAAGGCTTATGAATAAACAAGGGAACAGGCAAATATATTTTCAATGGAGAGGGGGGAGAAGAGGGAGGGGGAAGTACTAGTAGTACCTAACCTCCCTGAAACATTAGAAATTACGAATGTGAGTAACAAATGGTCTTTCAACAACTTTAACATTTATAATTTTAGTCATTTGGTTTTAAAGGAAGGACATTTTAGACTTTTATCCAAAGGGTTGAAGTTTATACCTTACACCAAGGGGGATTTGGCAAAATCTCTCCTAGACATTAGGTTGTTTTTAAGGAAAATAAATTTGAAAATATTATTCCCTAGTAATAAAAAAGACCCAGACCCAATTTTAAAACTTAGAACTACCTACAACCCACCAATTCACCCCCAACGAAAGAAGTGAGAGAAAATAATAGAAAAAGAAATTAGAAAAGAATAAGATACTATTAAATATCAAAATAATTTGGGGACAGAAGAGAAGCAGTTGCTATACCAAATGAGAAATGACCCCAATTTAAGAGTTATGAATCCAGATAAAGGGTGTGGGGTGGTCATAATGGACAAAATTGAATATGATAGTAGAATGTATAACATTCTTTGGGACAATACAAAATACGAATCAGTCTCTAAAAATGAAATTAACATTGCCTACAATAAAATAGATGTAAATTTAAAGGATATGTTATATGAGGGGCTTATAGACCAAGAAACACACTTATTTTTGAAAGTGGAGAAACCAAAAATTCCTTCAATTTTTGAAATTCCAGAAATTCATAAAAATTAGCTGGACCCCCCATTAAGACCAATAGTTTCATCTGATGGATCCAAAACCCATCCGCTATCTAAAGTTATAGACAATAAAGTTAAAAAATGATGGTTAGAAAGAGAACAAATTTTAAAAGATTCAAGGGACTTATTAAAAGTCAATTCTAGAGTAAAAGATTTGGACAATATTTTATTTGTCACTATAGATGTAATTGACCTTTTTTCATCTATTCCGTATACTGAAGGTACAGAAATGTTTGAGGAAATATTGTATGAAAGTAAAATTTTAACCAACAATGAAAAGCAGGTGAATGTATGGTTAATGGAAATGGTGTTAAAGAATAATTTCCTATATTTTAATGGAGAATTCTTTAGACAGAAGCAAGGAGTGGCCATGGGTGCTGCATGTGCCCCAACCTATGCGAATTTAGTACTTGCCAAATGTGTAGAGAAACATGTACTAAATTCTCAATTTAATTCCCTTTGGGTGCTTTATCGTAGATTTTTGGATGATATAGTACTATTTTGGACTGGTGGGCAAGAAAAGCTTAATGAATTCATGATTTACCTTAACAAAACTACTAATTTTTTGAAGTTTACACACACAGTATCAAAAAATGTATTACAATATTTAGATTTGGAAATTTACAAACAGGGAGATGTTTTAGAAACAAAAGTATATAGAAAACCCACATACTGTAATATGTTTCTACACTAAGATAGTGCACATCCCCTACACTGTAAAAGGAACATCATAAAAGGACAATTTGTGAGGGGAAGTCGAATGACAAGTTGCCAAAAAGATTTCCTTAAAGAATCCATTAAACTTATTAAGGAAATAAGACAGGAAATAGAAAGGGGTAGGGAAATTAAATATACCCCAATTGTGAAAATCACTGATCTAGAAAAAGAGCAATCTAAAGACAAAAGCGGAAACCAAGAGAATTTCCAACTAGCCTTAACCCTAGAATACAATGCAACGAATAATAACATCAGAAGAAAATTTTTTAAGGAATGGGGTAGATTTATTAATGTAACTGACATAGAAAAAGTAGAAGGGTTTTCGGCAAAAATAGTGTACAAAAATGCCCAAAGTATAAGAAACATTTTAGAAAGTAAGAACACCATGGCTCCACAAGAGACAAAGAAGATGGGTACTTACAAGTGTGGTAGATGTGCCCAATGCCCTTACATTTCAAACACTAATAGGTTATATATTACAAGCAGGAATAGACCGATTACCAATAATAAGAATTATTACAATTGTGAGTCTATGGGGCTAGCCTATATGGCCACCTGTGGGATCTACGATTCCTTCTATATAGGGAAAACAGAAAGAAAACTCAAAAGAAGGATATACGAGTACCTCAGTGATATTAAGAATTGTAAGGACACAAATGCCTTATTCAAACATAGTAAGGAATGTACATGAGCCACCTTTAAATTCACAGTGTTAGAACACACTCAGAGAGATATAAGAGGGGGCCCCCTGGGAGGAGAAAGTAGAATATAGGGAGCTTTGGTGGCAGGTAACATTGGAAGCATACAACCCACCAGGGTTGAATGAGTATACAAGTATATTACCAATTCTGAAATTAAGGGCAGCTAAATTATAATAAAATTTTGTAACAAATATATAAAATTCATCCAGAAATAATTTTTACATATTCACTATATTTATTTGTTAAAAAGGTGTTTTCATAAAATTTACAAACACAAAAATGGGGTTTTATCAATACAAAAGGGTATTTTTAAAGGTTTTTTATTTCAGGTTTTACATGACAATAATATGAATTTCCACTAGATGGCAGTTGGACACTATGGAATAATAAATGAAATGTATTCTTTTATATTTTCATTTTAATTTCTTAAAAATATAAAGGAAATGAGCTTATATTAACCCATAGAAAGATTCTATTTGTTTAATATTGTTTTAAATGAAGTTTTTAAGAGATAGGGAAGTATATTTATTAAGGAAAGCATGTAAAGGAATTGGAATATTGTTAATTATTCAGATTGTGTTTATCAATTAAAGTCATTAGATAGACTATAAAAGGGAGTGTAAATTTAAGCAAAGGTTCATCTGATGAAGTCTGAGATTAGCAGACGAAAACGCAAGTGGTTAATAGCGTTAAGCAGACGAAAACGCAAGTGGTTAATAGCGTTAATGTTTTATATTTTAATATAGAACCTGTACAGCGAGATTATTTTCACTGAGTGCATCGTGTCTTATAATAAACTTTGGCCAGAAAGATTCATATTTTCCGTTTCTACAAAGAATTAAAAATATTACTTAGAGGGGTTGACAAAGGCTGATATTGCAGAAGGGGAAAGTACAGTTTTGTACCTACCATAAATGTAGATGTCCGATAGGTATGCATCTGCAGTCCTTACATATGGGTTGTCCTGCCTCAGGCAGCCCTTCGGTTGGCCGGATTCCAAAGTCTGGGTCCGGCGTCGGCTGATGTCGCCCTTTTCCCCGATGTCAGAGCGCCTGGGGTATAAAAGCGTCAGCCGACGCAATCTTCCTCAGTTTTTCTTGCCCCAGATGCCAGGTGCCCTCTAAGGAAGGCTAAATTTTGGAGAGATGAAAGAATTCCAAACATGCACAGCAATAAAAAAACAAATACACCATAAAAGATAACCCCAGCTAGATAAAAAGAGGGATAGGTACCCAAAGAATACCACAGAGGGGTAGGAGGGAGGGAAAACCTGACTGCAGATGCATACCTATCGGACATCTACATTTATGGTAGGTACAAAACTGTACTATGTCCTTCAAGGATGCATCTGCAGTCCTTACATATGGGTAGAATACCATAGCCAAGCTGGGGGAGGTAGGACCTAAGAACAGGATGGTGTAGCCAACATGCCCTGCAGGACTGCAGTAGCAAAGCCTGCTCTGGATCTGGAATATAAAGGCAAGTTGTAATGCTTGGAAAATGTATGCACTGAGCTCCATGTAGCAGCTTCTAAAATGTCCTTTGTAGCCACCCCTCTTAAGAAGGCTGTGGAGGTGGCTGTTGCTCTGGTGGAATGAGGCCTGATGTTGGCTGGCACAGCTTTTCCATGAAGAGTAACAGAATCAAATGCAATTTCCTATCCATTTTGAAATTGTCTGCTTGGAAATTGCTTTTCCTTGTACACCAGCAGCATATGCTACAAAGAGTTGGTCAGTTTCTCTGCAAGTCTTAGTTCTGTCCAAGTAGTAGCGCAACTGTCTGTGAATGTCCAGGGTATGCAGACGTTTCCCTCCTTTATTTTGTGGATTTGGAAAGAAGGTAGGCAGGTGGATAGCTTGGTTCAGTGAGACCCTGGATACCACCTTTGGCATGAATGAAGGATTGGTTCTCAAAGAGACTCTGTCCTGATGGAAAATGAGAAATGGTTGTACTGCCATGAGGGCCTGTAACTCAGATGCTCTTCTTGCTGAGGTTATGGCCAGAAGGAAGGCAGTCTTCCAAGACAGGAATTGTAGTTCTGAAGATGCTGCTGGTTCAAAGGGAGGTAGAGTTAATTTTTCCAACATGAAGTTAAGGTCCCATGTAGGCACTGGAGGTTTCCTTGGAGGGTTGATGTTTTTTATCCCTCTTAGAAACTGCCTTAGCAGAGGATGAGAAAATACAGGTGGATCAGTGTTGCACTCTGCTGAAACTGCTGAAGCATGAATTTTTATGGAAAAATAAGAAAGGCCATTATGGAGCATTTCAGCCAAGTATTCAAGGATATGTGGAATGCTCATCACTGTCGGATCTTGACCCTTTGCAGTGCTCCAGGTATGAAATCTTTTCCATTTTGCTGAATATGCCTTTCTTGTGGAAGGCCGCCGAGCTTCCATGAGGATATCCTTTACCCTCTTGGATAGTTTATCCTGGTGAGGAGTCAAGGTATTTTCCAGGCTGTCAGCTGCAAGGTTTTTAGGCTGAAATGTAGACTTTTGTAATTGTGCTGTGTCAGAAGTGGCCATTGTGGTAGAAGCCACGGTTTCGTGTGTGACATGCTCTTTAACAGTGGGTACCAGTGTTGTCTTGGCCAGTCCGGAGCTATCAGAATCACTTTTGGTTGCTCTGTCCTGATCTTCAGTAACACCTTGGTCATTAACGGTAGAGGTGGGAATGCATATACTGTTAGAGCATTCCAGCTGAAGGAGAGGGAGTCCACTTTCCATGCTTGAGGATGGTATGTCCTTGTGCAAAATTTCTTCAGTTGATGGTTGTGGTGGGAGGCAAAAAGATCTATGTCCGGCCTTCCCCATGATTGTGCTATCTGAAGAAAAATGTCTGGGTGCAACATCCATTCGTGTGGATCCATGATGTTTCTGCTTAGGCTGTCTGCCAGTACATTGTCCTTTCCTGGTACGAACTGGGATTGCAGCTCTATATTGAGTTTTAGGGAAAGTTCCCAAAGATTCATTGCCAGCCTGCAAAGAGGGTAGGAATGGGTACCTCCTTGCTTGTATATGTACCACATAAAGTACAGTTTTGTACCTACCATAAATGTAGATGTTCGAGGATCCACATTGCTGCAGTCATAACCTGTGGGTAGTCCGCTGTCCTCGGTCGGCCCGAATACCAAAGGGTTAGGCTGGCGTCGGTCATGGGCGCCCGGTGCTGACATCAGTACGTAGTAGTACTTAAGCGCATGACCGACACCATATTCTCAGTCTTTCTTGCCCCAGATGTCAGAAGGCCTTAAAAAGAAAAGGCCAGAGCCATAAAGGAGAGAAATAACAATTATCCCCAAGTAATAATAGCAACAACAACCACAACCCCAAACCAAAGCGGGGAAGGAGGGAGGGAAAATAGGACTGCAGCAATGTGGATCCTCGAACATCTACATTTATGGTAGGTACAAAACTGTACTATGTTCTTCGTCTCACATTGCTGCAGTCATAACCTGTGGGTAGAATCCCAAAGCAAAGGAAAAGGGAGGCTGGCAAACTAAAAGGCATTAGGGGCTGCTAACATGCCCTGTAAGACTGCAGTGGCAAACCCAGCCCTGGACTTGGAGAAAAGAGGGAGATGATAATGCTTAGTGTAAAAGTATGAACTGAACTCCAAGTAGCTGCTTCCAAAATGTCCTTAGTAGCTACACCCCTCAAGAAAGCAGTAGAAGTGGCCGTAGCCCTAGTGGAATGAGGTCTAATCCCAGCAGGAACATTCTTCCCATGATGAGAATAACAAAAAGCAATGCAATTACCAATCCACTTTGAAATAGTCTGCTTTGAAACAGCTTTCCCTTGTGAACCCAAAGCAAAAGTAACAAATAACTGTTGAGTCTGTCTGAACTCCTTAGTTCTGCTCAAATAATAACGTAACTGCCTGTGTATATCCAAAGAATGCAAGATTTTTTCCCCCCTTATTTTGGGGATCAGCATAAAAGGTAGGCAAATGGATAGACTGGTTCAAGGCCACATTAGAAATCACTTTTGGCATGAAAGTAGGGTTAGTACGCAAAGAAACTCTATCCTTATGGAATATTAGAAAGGGTTCAACTGCCATGAGAGCCTGCAATTCAGATACCCTTCTGGCAGAAGTAATGGCCAACAAAAAGGCAGTCTTCCAAGACAAAAACTTCAATTCAGACGTAGCTGCAGGTTCAAAAGGAGGCAAAGTAAGCTTCTCCAACACAAAATTGAGATCCCAGGAAGGTGTAGGAGCTATGTGGGGTCTTATATTTTTTGCCCCTCTAAGAAATTGCTTAAACAAAGGGTGAGAAAATAAAGGAGGGTCACAATCATAGTGAGCAGAAATGGCTGCAGCATGAACCTTCACAGAGGAAAACGACAAACCCTTGTCCAGTAATTCAGTAAGGTACTGCAGTATACAACTCAAATTAGGTACCGAGACATCAAAATCCTTTGTAGTGCTCCAAAGAAAAAATCTCTTCCATTTATCAGCATAAACTTTTCTAGTGCTAGGCCGCCTAGCTTCCAAAATGACATCCAAAACCTGCTGGGGAAGCCGAGAACCCACAGGCTCTAAAACAGAATATGCCAGGCCGTTAGATGCAGGGACTGCACCCTGACATTGAGCAAATGACTGCTTGACTGGGACAACAAATGAGGAAGCTGTGGTAAAGGCCAAGGAGGCTCCTGAATTAAACTCCTCAGCAGAGGATACCAGTGCTGACGTGGCCAATCTGGTGCTATTAAAATCATGCAAGGCTTGTCCCTCCTGACTTTCAAGAGTACCTTGGTAAGGAGAGGCAGAGGAGGAAAAGCATAGACGTGAAGGTTGTTCCAACTGAAAGATAGAGCGTCCACTTTCCAAGCTTTTGGGTGAAACATCCTTGTGCAAAATTTTGGTAGTTGGAAATTTAGAGGAGAAGCGAACAGATCTATGTCTGGAGTTCCCCAAGCCACTGTCAACTGTTGAAATACCTGAGGATCCAATTTCCACTCGTGGGGATCCACAATTTGTCTGCTCAATACATCTGCTAGGGAGTTCTGTGCTCCTGGCAGAAACCGTGCTTGAAGAGTGATGTGCAACCCCAGAGCAGTCTCCCACAATATCATAGATTGTCTGCAAAGAGGGTAAGAATGAGTCCCCCCCTGCTTGTTGATGTACCACATGACTGTAGTGTTGTCTGTTTGAATCAACACCTGTCCTGGTTGAAGTAGGCCCTTGAAAGCCATCAGGGCAAACTGGACTGCTAACATCTCCTTCATGTTGATATGCAAATGCTGCAATTTGGGAGGCCACGTGTCTTGAATCCATTTCCCATTGAAGTGTGCTCCCCAAGCCAGGTCTGAGGCATCCGTCTTTAAGATCTGACTCGCCTCTGGTCGGGTCACAGAGAGTCCCTTGTTTAGGTGACATTCCTGCGCCCACCACAAGAATTCCTTCTGGATGCACGGTATTATCGGAATGACAGTGTCCAAATCGTGGCAGTGTTGAGTCCATACACTTTTGAGATACCATTGTAGCTTCCTCATATGCAGTTTGGCATTGGGAAGTACCAGAATGCAAGATGCCATGAACCCCAAGGCTTGAAGGACTGTCCTTGCAGTCAGCCTGGACCGTAATGATAATTGCTGGAAGTAGAGGTGAAGAGTTCTTTGTTTGTCCGGGGTCAGAAAAGCCATCTGAGAGGCTGTATTCAGTCTCACACCCAGAAAGCACATGTCCTGAGAGGGTACTAGACTGGACTTTGTTTCGTTCACAGAATACCCTAGGCACCTTAAAACTGCCATCACATACTGTAGCTGTTGAAGTAACTTGTCTTTGTCTTGAGCAAGAATCAAGCAGTCGTCCAGATAAGGATAAATTTGTATTCCCCTCAGTCTTAAGTAAGCTATTACAGGAGCCAGAACCTTTGTGAACACCCTGGGCGCAGTAGATAAACCAAAGGGCAATGCAGAGAACTGATAATGAGAAGTACCAGCCCAAAAATGCAGGAATCTCCTGCAGCTGGGCCTGATCAGAATGTGAAGATAGGCCTCTCTGAGATCCAGAGTTACCATCCAGTGCTCTTTTCCTAGCAGAGGCAGAAGTTGTTGTAATGTTAACATCTTGAACTTTGGAATGTCTAGGTATGTATTGAGAATGGACAAATCCAGAATTGGCCTCCAAGTGTTTCCTTTCTTTGGCACTAGGAATAGACGAGAATAAAACCCTAGGCCTTCTTCTGACGAAGGTACCACCTGGATTGCCCCCATCTGTAAAAGCAAAGAAATTTGATCCTGAGCCTCCATCCTTTGCTGAGGAGGTACATCTGGCATGCCTTTGAAAGGGGGAAAAGTGTGAAAATAAAACTTGTAGCCTTGATTTATTATGTCTAACACCCATTTGTCCTGGGTGACCAAATGCCAATTTTGTTTGAAAAGTGCCAACTTTCCTCCTAGAGGAGCTGCCAGAAGAGAAGGGTCCGGCAGCTGAAGATACAGGTCATTGGGTCTGTTTACGAAAAGGCTGACCCCTGCCCTCACCAGAAGATTGTGCAGGAGAACTCCACGTCCTAGGTCTGAAAGAACCCTGAGCGTGAGCCCTGCCCCTACCACGTCGAGACCTGCCCTTAGACTGAAAATCCAAAGAAGGGTAAGACCATCCTCTTGCAGGCCAATTCCTGCTAAACTTAGGGGGCTGCACTTGCAAAAATTCCTTAACTGTCTGCATAGACTTAGCTTTGTCTTCCATCTTTTTCAAAACTGACTCCACAGGGGAACCAAAAAGAACTTCAGATTGAAGGGGAGCATCCAAAATCCGAGCTTTAACATGCTCTGACAAATTTTGATCCTTAAGCCAGGCATGTCTACGAATAACTGAACCAGTAGCAGCCACCCTGGAAGAAGCCTGAAGAGCATCGAAGCCACACTGCAAGGAATGTTTACCAACTTGATCTGAAGCATGAACCAAGTGTAATTCCTTACACTCTATACCCTCAGCTAAAGCATCTACCTTAGCTTTCAATTGACCTAACAGAAAGTTCTGATACTTCAACATATGGAATTGGCAATTTAAAGCCCTCATAGCTAACGTAGAAGAGGTGTACACTTTTTTACCCCACCTATCCAACGCTCTAGAATCTTTATCCAAAGGTACTGGATTCTTAACCACAGAAGCCCTGACACCCTTAGGCCCTTGAATAATAGTTTCCGGATCAGCTCTAGGGCTCTTGTACAAATATTTATGTGCCTCTGGAACTCTGTAATACCTGTCTGGCTTGACAGGGGCAGGGGGTAAAGAATCAGGATTAAGGGAAGCTTCAGAAAAAACATCCTGAACAACATCTAAAACAGGGGGAATAGCCAAAGGTCTATGCTGTGGCAAAAACAAAAATTCTCTAAGCCTCTTACGAGAATCTGAAAAATCCTGACCTTCCCACTTGAAATGCTCCTTCATGGAATGCAAAGTTTCAGAAAAGGAAAAATCCTCTGGAGGTGAAGCAGAAGGACAGGAATCCTCTGCATCCGAATCAGAATAGGGAGGAAAATCCTGAATATCTTCAGCTGAGGACTCAGAGTAATCTGAGGAATGCTCCATTCCCTCTAAATCTGCCTCCACCCTAGGCCTCTTCTCAGGAGGTGGCATAGAACCCCTGATCAAAGTAATCAAATCCTCTGTCATTTTCAACATATGTTTTTTAGGAACAGAACCCGAATAACCAGAGCTGTGTCCCATACCAGAAACACCCGGTCTAGCCTTAGCAGGGCCTTTAGTGACTGAAGTAGAAGGCCTAATAACCTTTTGTAAGGATGGAACCACAGAAACTTGAGAGGCACCCTCGGCCTGACCTAACTCCTGAGAGGCCAACTCCTGTAAACGTAAAGGTTCCCCCTGGGATTCAGCCGAGACCTCGGCTGGATCAACAGATTCAACCGTAGATTCCATAGAACCGGCGTCTGTAACGGACAACTCCTCCGGTTTAGACCTTAAAGATTTATCTTTTCGCTTTTTAGCGGTAGCGGGCGTCGGAGGATCCGACGGCATGTTGTAGTTACACCGCTTACCGAAAACAAGCCTAGCACAGTCTAATCTGCATTTAATGGTGCGCTTATTAAATCTAGCGCAAAAGCGACACCCGACTACGTCGTGCTCAGGCCCTAAGCAAGGAATACAGAGAGAATGATAGTCCCTATGAGGTATCTGTTTCCCACAAGAAATACAATTGTTAACTTTTTCTGACATCCGGATTAACTGAGGCAAGAAAAGACAAAAATTTTCCCCAACGGGGTACTTAGCCCAACTTGGTCTTCGGTCTGAAACTCGAAAACTGAAAATTTCAGAACGCCGAACGGCACTTGCAAACGCTGCTTCTGCTTCGGACCACGCGGCAAGAAAGACTAAGAATATGGTGTCAGTCATGCGCTTAAGTACTACTACGTACTGACGTCAGCACCGGGCGCCCATGACCGACGCCAGCCTAACCCTTTGGTATTCGGGCCGACCGAGGACAGCAGACTACCCACAGGTTATGACTGCAGCAATGTGAGACGAAGAACATCTGTGGTATTGTCTGTCTTTATTAGCAGGTGACCTTGATGCAGAAGTGTTCGAAGGCCTCGATTGAATGCATCACTGCCAGCATTTCCTTTTGGTTGATGTGCAGGCACAATTCCTTTTGTATCCATTGCCCTTGAATGCATCTGCCCTCCATGTGCGCTCCCCATCCATGGTCTGAGGCGTCCGTTGTAATGGTTTGGTTGATATGTGGCTTGCTGAAAGGCAGACCCATGTTTGACTGGCTTGCTTGTGCCCACCACAGAAATTCCTTTTGTAGGCATGGAATGAGGGGGATCAAAGCTTCTAGGCTGTGACTGTGTTGAGACCATAGACTCCTTAGGTACCACTGTAGTTTCCTCATATGCAGCCTTGCTTGTGGAATCAGAAGAATGCAAGATGCCATGAAGCCCAGGGCCTGCAGGATTTTCCTTGCAGTCAGCTGGGTTTGTGTTGTCAGATTTCTGAAATAATCCGTTAATTGTTCTTGTTTTTCTTCTGTGAGAAAAGCCATTTGGGTGTTTATATCCAGTTTTGCACCCAGGAAAATTATTCGTTGGGATGGAACAAGTCTTGATTTCTGAATGTTGACTGTGTATCCCAAGGCCTGTAGTAGGCGGATGGCATAGTTCAAGTGTTTTACCAATGTTTGTTGGCTGTCCGCTTGTATAAGGCAGTCGTCCAGGTATGGGTATATTTGAATCCCCTGAAGTCTGCAATGTGCAATTACTGATGCCAGGCATTTCGTGAATACTCTGGGCGCAGTAGATAAGCCAAAGGGCAATGCTGAGAATTGATAATGCTCTGAACCTGCAAGAAATCTGAGGTGTCTTCTGCAACTTTGTCTGATAGGGTCATGCAGGTATGCCTCCTTGAGGTCTAGAGTTACCAGCCAGGACCCCTTGCCCAGCATGGGAAGGAGTTGCTGTAAGGTCAGCATTTTGAATTTTGGCACGATGAGATAAGTATTCAGTGCGGACAAGTCCAGAATAGGCCTCCATTGCTTTTCTTTTCTTGGAACAAGGAATAGTCTGGAATAAAATCCTTGGCCTTGTTCTGTGAAAGGAACCTTTTCTATTGCCTTCATTTGTAGTAGGTTGGAAATTTGCTTGAAAGCCTCTGCCCTTTGATTTGGTGGCAGGTTTGGCATGCCTTGTCTTTTTGGTAATGTATGAAAATGGAATCTGTATCCTTTGTCTATTATTTGCAGTATCCATTTGTCCTTTGTAATACTGTGCCAATTTTCTGAGAATAAAAATAGCTTTCCGCCCAAAGGTGCTTCCAATTGAGCCCTGGTTGGCAGGGTCAAAGTCAAGTCATTGAGATTGTCCTTGCGCAGTAGTTGTAGGTCCTGCACTACCTCTCTGGTTAGGAGGCTGCCATTGACGTCCTCTGTAGGAGCCTCGAGCTTGCCCTCTACCTCTGGCATGCCTGTTTTTGCCTCTTTGAAATCTGTCTGTGTCTGGAAAGGACCAATTCTTAGAAGGCCAATTTCTGCTGAATCTTGGTGGTTGGACCTGGAGAAAATCTTTGACTGTTTGTACTGATTTAGCCTTTTCCTCAAATTTCTTTAAGACCTCTTGAGCCGTGGAACCAAATAACTTTTGTTTTTCCAGTGGTGCATCCAGAAGTTTTGCTTTAACATGATCTGGCAGTGTTTGTTCCTTCAGCCAAGCATGTCTACGTATGACTGCACTTGTCATTGCTGACCTACATGAAGCTTCCAATGCATCATAACCACCCTGTAAGAAATGGTTGCTAACCTGCTGGGAGTTATGCACCAGATCCTGAAGCGCCTTGCGGTCTAGGGGTTCAGGCAAGGTTAGTTTTTTATGCAATTCATCTAACAGATACTCTTGATACTGTATCATATGGAATTGACAATTTAATGCTCTCATAGAAAGTGTGGAAGTAGTATACACTTTTTTACCCCCTCTCTCTAAAGTCCTGGATTCCCTTTCAGAAGAAAGTGGATTCTTAGTAGTGGTGGTTGTAACCCCTTTAGGGCCCTGGGAAATAGTTTCTGGGTCAGCAGAGTGGCCCTTGTAAAGGAATAGATGTGAGTCCGGGACCCTGTAGTACTTGTCGGGTTTGACAAGAGCCGGAGGAAGGGAGTCGGGGGAAATACTAGACTCAGAGTACACATCTTCTATAACATTTAAAACAGGAGGAATAGCCAAAGGTCTATGCTGAGGTAAATGCAAAAATGTCCTTAACCTCTTCCTGGAATCAGAGAATTCCTGGCCTTGCCATTTGAAATGCTCTCTCATGGAGTGAAGGGTCTCCCCAAAGGAAAACTCTTCAGGGGGGGGGGCCGAGGGAATAGATTCCTCTGCATCAGAATCCTCGTAGGCCGGAAGGGCCTCCTCCTGGTAGTCTGAATGGGCAGCATCATCTGAGGCCTCAACAGAAGACTGGGGATCTGCCTGCTCAACCGTGGGCCTTTTGCCTGGAGGTGGTTGAGAGCCCCTGTCTGGATGTGGCTGAGAGCCCCTGATTAAGGAAATAAGGTCTTCAGCCAAACTTAAAATTTGTGAACCGGTAGAGGATCCCGGAGGAATAGCCTTGGGAGGGAGAGATTTTGGCTGTTTAGCAGCTTTAGCACGTGTAAAGGCCTTAATGGACATGGATACAGGAGGCCTGGCTGCCCCACGTGCTGGAGTAGTTTTATCAACAGAAATGGTGTCGGATATTTCCTGAGCACCGGTTTCAGATGGAAACTCTATGACTGACCCAGTGGTGGCCTCCGGTACCGAAGTTACCGGCTGTGCGGTGTCGTCGGTCAGAAGCAGTAGAGATTCGGCTTCAGTGGAGACCGAGACACTCGCGGTAGGCCTAGGCGTGGAGTCGGCCGAAACTGCGGACCGCGTGCGTCTGTCCTTATCCTTTCGTTTTTTGGGTAAATGAGCTGTCGGAAGCTCCGACGGCATGATATAACAGAAATTTTCCTAAAAAAATTCCTCTGCAAACTCTGCCTGATGCCTAAGAGTGCGTTTATTGAAGGAAGCACAGGCTGTACAGGCCGAGACGTTGTGGTCTGGGCCTAGGCAGGGTAAGCAGTAAGAGTGGAAATCCTTATGAGGTATTTGTTTCCCACAAGTTAAACAATTATTAACTTTAACCGTTTGATCTGACATCGGCTGAGGCAAGAAAGAGTCCCCAACGGGGTACTTAGCTTTTTTGAAGACTTCGGTAGCTGAAATCACAGGAGCTGGCCGACCGACACTTGCGAACTGCTTCTGCTTCGGGCACCGTGCGGCAAGAAAGACTGAGGAAGATGGCGTCGGCTGACGCTTTTATACCCCAGGCGCTCTGACGTCGGGGAAAAGGGCGACATCAGCCGACGCCGGACCCAGACTTTGGAATCTGGCCAACCGAAGGGCTGCCTGAGGCAGGACAACCCATATGTAAGGACTGCAGATGCATCCTTGAAGGACATCTGCATCAAATTACAGGAGCAACTACCAAGTGCTAAAGAGAAAATGAGTGAGTATTTAGATAATATGCAAGAGTTTAGAAAGGTATATCTGATAACTCAAGGCAAAAAAAAAAAAAAAAAGGTTAGCACAGTGACTTAGACAACAGAAGGCCAGACTTACGAAGTCTATGACAAGAGCATTAAACACAGACTACAAAGAAATTAAAAATATATTTGAAAATTTCATGAAAACTTGTATAAAGCAGAAGAATGGGGAAACCAAGAAAAGGTACAAATGGAAATATCTGTGGAAGAACTATCTTAAGGTTAGAAGATGATAGTCACACCCAGTGATTCACTAAAGTGCACGGGGATGGAGAAACAATGTGTGTTCTGCTTGCTGTACAAGTACATAATTATGCAACTACAACATGCCAAAAATGTTGCCATAGTCACACTTATGCTCCAGTGTGCATTTTAGGCAATGTTCCCTAGACACTGCAGAGGTGATAATGGTCCATGCACAAAATTAATAAAGGTACTGTCCACTATACACTACCTTTTCATTGTCACTGACATGCCCACTGAGAATCCTGCTTCTGAAACCACACTACTTGCTGTCTCCAGATGCCCCAGGGACCATGGACAGTACTTGAACCTTGTGCACTGGGTTATTGAAGCTGTAGGTATAGTGCTTGCAGTGAATTTCTGACCGCCATATCTCTCTACCACTGAAGTCCCCACCAAATGCATTGCAGGTAAACGTCTTAATATCTAGCAGCCTCGACCAACTTAAGTGTATTAATTACAGAGGATTGTGTTATAATAACTAGGATATGTGAAAAAAACTAAAAAGATAGTAAAACAACAGCAGTTATGTACTTACCATAACTCAGGATCCTTTCATTCATATCCATGAATATGGCATATGAGACTTTGTGTCAATTGTTGGATCTGAGCTGGCAAAATTTAAAGTTATATAGTCACCATACCTAGGCATTTTTATTCTTCCTCAACCCATGTGTTCAGATCCAATCCTCGGATCTAACTCGGCCACATACTCCAGCTCTCGAGTTCCTTCCTCTACCCATAATGCACCATTCCATCCCCATTATCTCAGACAGAGTCTGCTGCCATAAAACCCAACAGCTAAAACAGAGAGGTAGAGCTGACAAAGAAAAGTTCTCAAACCCATTAATGAAGGTTTCCAATACAATCCTATAGGTCTCTCCAGAAAAGCTGGAACGGACGGATGGGAGGGAAGTTGAGGAAGAAGGGAAATGGACAACACAGATGCCTAGTTATGGTGAGTACATAATTTTAAAAACAGAAGTTGTCCTTTTCATTCTTCCTCAACCATGGGACAGAGCCCCCAGCTACATTGATCTTGGATTGCCCTCATGGAAGGATATTCCAGAGTACCAATACCCAAAGACGGCTCCGTTTCTAGAAATTATGTCCAATTTGTAATGGGTAACAAAGGTATGGGCACTGGACCATGTGGCTGCAGCACATATACCATCAAAGGAATGTTTTTGACCAAAAAGCAGATGAAGCAGCCATGGATCTGGTTGAATGAGCTTTGGCAGGTTGGGGTAAAGTCATGCCTTGTTGAGAGCAGAACCATGAAATGCAATCTGTAATCCATTTAGCTAGAGTGACTTTAGAGACTAGTAACCCAGCTTTTTTGGTGAAAAGGAGACAAAGAGGTGGTCTAATTTTCTAACTTGTTCAGTCTTACGAAGAATAAAATGTAATTGTCTGAGTACATCAAGGTAGATGAAGCATGTACTCTCCATTATTTTAAAAATTTGGAAAAAAAAGACTAGTAAAATAATGGACTGATTAATGTTATTTTCAGAAACCACTTTAGGTAAAAAAAGAAGGGTCTGTCCGTAAAGTAACCTTATCTTTATGAAAAATTATGCAAGTATTTTTTGAAGAGCAAGCCTGAAGTTCAGATATTCTCTTTGCAGAAGTAATGGCTACTAAAAAGACTTTCCATGAAAGGAATTTTAAATCAGTTTTAGCTGAAGGTTCAAAAGGTTTCTGAGTTAAACCTTGTAGCACAGCTGTTAGATCCCAAGGAGGTGAGGGATCCTATATTGGTGGTCTTCAAAGAAAAATACCTTTCTAAAAAGCCTTGCATAATTTGGATGAAGCCAATGAACAATTTCTGTCCTGTGTGAAAATTAGAAATTGCTACCAGTTGAAGATTAATCACAGAGAAACTTACTCCTCCTTTAAAGAGTTGCTAAAAACTGAAGAACTGCATAAACTAGAGCAGAGAAATGGCCAGGGTTCATTATTCAAAGCCCAAAGGGAGAATCTTTTCTACTTGCTCTTGTATATTTTAAGTAGTTTCTTTTTCAGAAGCCAAAATAACATTACATACAAGGAAAGAGATCCTGGACTGTCTAACCATTAATGGAAGTGGAGAAACCATGCAGTTAGTTTGAGGGCCTGTGTGTTGGGATGTTGGATCCCTGATGGGTGAGAGGAGATACGGAATTGGCTCCAGTATCCATGGAGGATAACAAAGGTGAGGCTGCAGGAAGGAGAACTGAGACCAGAAAAGGGTAATAAGGATAACTCAGCTCTTCAGCTGACTTGCTTTCTGCAGAAATTTGGGAATCAAAGGGAGAGGGGGCATAAGCATAAAGGAGACCAGAGGGCCAAGTGTGGTCTACAGTACCTTTAGGCTGACTTCCCCTAATGGGGAATAAGAGCTAAGTATCTGCTGCACTTGTTGTTGTGGGGAGTTGCAAAGAGGTCACAGTAAGGTTGGCTCCAATGACAGATCATCATTTCTACCACAGATTGATTGAGACACCACTCGTGAGGCATCAAGATGGCCCTTCTTAATTTGTCCAATAGTACATTGGTCTTCTCCAGAATGTGCATTGCAATTAGAAATCAGTCTAATGAGTTAACCCATTCCCACATCCTCATGGCCTCTATGCAGAGGGGATAAGATCACGTTTCTCCTTGTTTGTTAATACAGACATGTTGTTGGTATGAATTGCAAGAGTCCCTAGAGGGAGAGCATCTTGAAATGCCTGCAATGCAGCTCATCTCTAGAACACTGATATAGATTGGTCTCTAGGGGAAGAAGCATCCGTAGTCAGTGGCCATTGGTGGTGACAGAACAAAGGGTCAGCCTAGATGAATATCGTTGGACTGGATCCACCAGTGGATGTACTGTTTGCAAATCAGAGTAAGCTTGACTGGAAAAGATAGGGACTGATGCAGAATGGACCACTGAACAGCTACAGTCCATTACAGAACACGCATAAAGAAACACGCCAAAGGCTGTAATACAATGGCTGCTGCCGTGGAACCTGGTGTTTGAAGCCCAGATCTTGCTGAAGGAGATGGATGGAAAGATGGTGAACCTGACTTCTGACGGTGGAAATACAATAAGGTGGTAGTGATGCTACTTGTTTTGTAGTATCCAGAAGTGTACCAGTGAACTTCAGGCTCTGGACTGGTGTTAAGTTTGATTTCGTATAGTTTATTGTTGTACCCAATGACTTTCAAATCTGAAGCAAATCGTCCCAGGCATGCAAGAGGAGACTGCTACTAGAGAAGGTGTATTTACATGAAACCATCATGGCCAGAAGGATCCCTAAAGGACTTAGGGTTTGAAAGTTCCCCAATGGAGTCAAGATGGTTAACCCTTTTCATGCTAAATTGCTCAGCCTGTTTGACAAGCACAGCTGTGAACTACTGGAGTGTATCATCACATACAATCAAAAAGAAACAGATGTGCTTGTCAGTGAAGCAGATAGATTGGATGGTATTCTGCACAAGAATTTGCAGTTTTCACAATGCTGTGGAGAATACCAAGAGATATTTTAGAAAAGTGGACCGAGAGATTATTTCTCTGAGGTCCAGAAAGGAAGTTAAATTGGAAAGAGACCGGGTTGCCTACTAAGAGGGGAGGGCATACCCTAAGGCTCCAACTACCAATAATATTTCAGGAGATAACGATGTCAACGAGGAAAGTGGGCAGGTCATGAATAACAACGTGGACCACGAATGTAATGTACACCCTTTAGAGTGAAACCAGGGGGAATATATTCGCAGATCGGAGAGGATAAAAATCAGAGGGAGAAACAACTACAGTTCAACCAACTCTTGGAGGAAAAATCCAGTATCCAAATGGCAACAACAGAGGGCCCACAACCAAGCACAGTGGCAGAGTTGATCTCAGACCTAGAAGGATTCAACAGTTATGACAGCGAAAATGTTGCAGAAAGTCCTATCTTAATATATAATCATGCAGGTGACTTTAAACGTTTAAATTACAGTAATTACCAATGTACTATCGAACATGCTGACCTGCTACGTAAGGGGGAATTGTTTGTTCCTTCGTCCCATTACAAAATCGACACTTTGCTTATAGATTTAAAGTTGTTCCTTAGAAAGCTTAATTTGGGGGTTATTTTGGGAGGCCAATCTTATCTGGTAGAGAATGTGTTGAAACGTAGCAGCACATTTAATCCTTCCTTATCATTGCCCCTGATTATTTTTGAAAAAATGGTTGAACTTGACATTAGATCCCTCAGAAAGATCAGCTATGAGAACAAGGGTAACCTCAGTCCACAGGAATCTGAACTGTTAAATGAATTAGCTAAGAATAAAAAGCTGAGAGTCATGAAGCCTGATAAAGGGGGAGGGGTGGTGGTAATGAATAAAAATGGTTATAAGATGATGTGCCATGTAACTAATTGTGATTTGTACGAAGAAACACTTTGAACTACATCAACCTAGCATATCGCAGAATTGATTTTTTCTTGCAGGATATGGTGGATGAGGGTGAAATTACATTAGAAGTACATAGGTTTATTCATGTGCAGCACCCAGTGGTACCCTGTATCTTTGGTATCCCCAAGATTCACAAATGTACCACTGACACAAAAATGAGACCAATTATTAATGCTAGGAAGTCCAAAACCTACCCTCTTGGAATTTATGTTGACACTCTGCTAAAAGATTGCTTAAAGTCATTTGAACATGTTTGTAAAGACACGTGGGACTTCTTGTTGAAAATGAAGAACCTCGAGTTCTCAAAAGACTGTATATTTTTGACTGTAGAGGTCATTGAATTATTGAATAATATACCACACGAGCAAGGGCTTGAATGGTTTCATGACTTTTTATGAGAGAACACTGATTTCAACAACGATATTGTCAATGTATTAGTCTTGTGTATGGAGTTAGTTTTGAAATACAACTTTGCTTTCCTGGAAGGACAGTATTATAGGCAAAGAAAGGGAGTAGCCATGGGGGCATCATGTGCCCCCATATTTGCCAACATAGTGCTACTACAATGGGGGCGCATGTCCTTTTCAGACATTTTGATGTTAAACCATGGCAGTTACATTTACTTTTTGGATGATATTTTTATCATCTGAGATAAACCCTTGAATGAGATCGAAGGTTTTATGGAATTCATTAACACCTCTATATCCTTCCTGAGGTTTACCCACTTGGTACTCCATGAAAGCACAGTTGGCCTGAATTCCAAAGTCTTGGGTCCTACATCGGTTGCTGTCGCCTCTTCCCTGACGTCTTGTCGTCAGGGGTATAAAAGATGCAGCAGACGCCATTTTATTCAGTTTTTCTTGCCCCAGATGTCAGGTGCCTCCAAAAGAGTAGGCTAAAATTATGTAAATAAAACATACATGCACCAAAATAAGCTTTACCTTCATCTATAAGCAAATACACCACCTAGGTTGTATAGATTAGAGAAGTAAAGATAAGTTCCAGCAAAAGTAAGGGGGATGGCAGGTGGGTAACCTGGACTGCATCAGTGAATACACTCGAACATCTACATTTATGATAAGTGTACACAACTGTACTATGTTCTTCGTGTTTCACTGCTGCAGTCATTACATTAGGGTTGAGTCCCAAAGCTATGGTTGGGGGGGCTGGAGCTAAACAGCATTAGGAGCGGCTATGAGGCCCTGCAGAACTGCAGTGGCAAAGCCTGCCCTGGATTTAGAGTAAAGAGGCAGATTGTAATGTTTTGTAAAGGTATGCACTGAACTCCAAGTAGCAGCCTCTAAAATGTCTTTGGTTGGTACTCCCCTAAGAAAGGCTGCAGAAGTGGTTGCAGCTCTGGTTGAATGTGGCCTAATGCCCTTAGGCACTGGTTTGCCATGGTGTGAGTAGCAGAAACGAATGCAGTGACCTATCCACTTTGAAATAGTCTGCATGGAGATAGTCTTTCCTTGTGATGCTGTGGCATATGCCACTAGTAATTGTTCTGCCTTTCTGAAAACTTTAGTTTTGTCCAAGTAGAATCTAAGTTGTCTGTACGTCCAAAGAATGCAGAATTTTCTCCCCCTTGTTCTGTGGATTTGGATAAAACGTTGTCAAATGAATTGTTTGGTTAAGGGTTACACTGGATACCACCTTAGGCATAAATGTAGGGTTTGTTCTGAGAGACCCCCTGTCTGGATAAAAAATGATAAAGGGTTCCACAGCCATGAGAGCCTGTAGCTCTGAAACTCGTCTTGCAGAAGTTATTGCTAGGAGCAGAGCTGTTTTCAAAGATACGAACTTTATATCTGCAATAGCAGCTGGCTCAAAAGGAGGTAAGGTGAGTTTTTCCCAGACATAACTGAGGTCCCATGCAGGTATTGGCATTCTCCTTGGAGGTCTTACGTTTTTGGCTCATCTAAGGTACTGCCTTAATAAAGGATGAGAAAAGAGTGGTGGCTCTGTACTGTAATGAGCCGAAATGGCAGAGGCATGGATTTTAATTGATGAAAAAGATAGGCCTTTGTCAGCATCTCAGTTAACTCATTAACTCCGAGTACCGTTTCACAGCACCTCTGTGCTTACATTCGAGCACGCTGTGAGACGGTAGTAATTGTAAGCAGTTCCACCAGAGTCCCTTCCACAAGCGCATCTAACTTTACAGTCATATTGTAGCTCCACAGTTAAAAAATAAGTTGAAAAAATATCTGAACTTTTTCAGGTACTTTCTCAACTTACTTTTTAGTGTGCAGCTACCTCATGATTATATTTGACTTTTCGGAGAAAATCAGTTATAAATAAAAGTAACCGCAAAAAGGCAATTCTCCATGCAGTGCAAGTGGTGGCAGCCAATCGGTTTACTCCATTTCAAGCTGCCAATTGTGCTTGTAGTAGCACTCTAAACTGAAAGCAACTGATAAAGCCCCTGGACTACCCGGTGCTGTGTTCTCTTTATTTCTGTTTATTTTTCAAGATAAAGTTGGAACTAGAAACTAGAATATGTTGCCAAAGCTCAGAGGCATACTTAGCCATTTTATTTACTGTGATTATAGCCAAACGGAAGCGGCTAAGGCACACAACCACTGTAGAACCATCCTAAAAAAAAAAAAAACTGCAAAAACGGTTTGCTAAGATATTTTCTGTTATTTTAAGTATCACACTAGCTACATTTGAGAATTAAACAGGATGGTATTACAGTATCGGTCCTGCACTTGTTGCAAATAGTTCTCCGGGATAACTTGCTCTAAAACCCATCCTTTATCTGGCATTAAGAACAGCGTGCGTCTGTACCACTATAAAGGTTGCGTCTGCATAAGCATTAGTCTACAAAATGTTGCTCACTTCGCTAACATTACATATCTGTAAATGTGATAAAACCTTACTGGTCATTTCTCTGGCTAAAAACGTTCTACAGGATACCCCATAATCTGGTAGCCTCCACGGCCGTCTCACATGTAATGGTAGCAGCTTTGGTGATGCCCTTCAGCCTAGTAAATGAGCTTTCTGTCAGGAGCTGGAGAGTTGGAAGACTTGCATGTCACAACCGGATTTCTTCTGATGTTCTGTGGTGCACAGCAAGCACTTCCAATGTGACTGCAATTGCCCTGAACAGCGCGCCTCCCCCTTTTTTTAGAGCTGTGGTACAAACCTACTCATTTTACATAACAGAAATGCTTTGCTTTTTATCAAATCTGAAAAATGTACAGCCAAAATGGTACATTTGGCTGTACATTTTTCTGTTCCAACTTACTCACATTCTTTTTTTATAATGGTTATGTCAAGTTGCATCAGAGCTGTGATAGGAGACTGTCATTAGGTGATCAAATTCTACTATCCTGGACAGCTTCTTCAACAGCGTTTTCAATTGTAGTTGAGAGAAGGCACATTTGATGACTGTCCGAAGTGAGCACTTTGTGGAAAAAAAGTAATCCCTGTTAATGATTTTTATTTTATAATTTGTCTTTGTTTTCTGGGGATATGGAGGTAAATGATTGATTTTCACTGCAAGATGGAGGTGGGCAGCAGGCAAAATGTGAAGGTGCTTATAAATCAATATTAACTTTTGAATTGCCATTTCCGGTTCTATCGCAGTTGCGTCTGTTGTAACAAATAAAATGCGGTAATTTTCTTTAATCATGGGCTCTAAATTTGTTGGGTCAAGTTTGTATGTTGCTGTTTTAGATGGGTTTTGCTGCTGTGTCTGCTACTATTGTGTTCTTCTTGCAAGCGGGAGTCAGAAGGTGCTGTTGAATGTAAGGATGAGAGCAGGCTGTTAGTGGTGTGACATTCCAGTGCTTAGAGGTGCACATAGATCTGAAAGCTTGTGGTACATTGAATAAAGATTTGTTTGCTGAGGGAGTTATAGTTGAAAATAGAGCATGTGAATCATTTATATGAATCTAATGGAATACCTAGGAGTAAAATTGTAGATAATTTTAAGCAGGGTGCACTTATAAGTTTGAAAAGTAATTGATATACTTATAAAATGCAGATAAACACGGACTGGGAGTGGTGGTTCTTATGAATAAAGATGATTATTTTATAGTGAGCAATAGATAGATGACACAAGCTTTTACAAGAAGATTACTGTTTTTGATAAATACATTACTGCAAATGTAAAATCTAGTATTTTTATATGAATGTTAATCCTTAAAGTAGAAACGCATTCTTATTGTTTTTTTTTTTTCATGTGGAACATTCAATTATACCCATGTTTTATGGTCTGCTAAAAAGGCATATGAATGCTATGAACCTACCAGTGAGACCTATTGTCTCATCAAGAAGGTGAGTCACTGAACCATGTTCCCTGTACCCAAGTACATCTTACTACTATATTTGTTTATATAGGATGCAGTGATGATTTTTAATTCAGTTTTGTGAATGGAAGTCTGGGAATGAGTTTTTAAAACCAATTCTTGTCACACAATACTGATTCCCTGTTTACTGTGATACTTAATGGATAAGGGGTGCAAGCAATTAGGGTTTCGTAAGTAATCATAGTAATTTGGGATGTGTTTATTAATGCCATATGTGAACTGCTGTACTTAATTTTGCAAAATAATGTATTTTTGTATCAGCCTGGTTTATTTCAGTTTCTGGGATAGTTATGCGGTTTCCAATGGTTAACACCTACATAAATTTGGTGGTGTTTCAATCAATGGGAACAGAACTATCTTAATGGTGAAATGAATAGCTTTAGGAATAAGATCTTACTTTATAATCATTTTATAGAATACATTTTGTCTGTTATGGAATGGTACTATAGATGAGTTAACGTTTTATGATTTAAAAACCCTGTCACAGAATTTATTCATTAGAGAGTAACAGTTTACTCCTCCAGCTTTGTTCATTGTGGTATTCAGTGTTGATTAATGTATTTATTAGTTATACCGACTGATGTAAGGGACCATTTTTAGCCATGACCATGGTCTGCATCATAAATACAATGAGAGAGAGAGAGAGAGAGAAAAACTAGAATAAATTTTGTGTTAAGTTAAAGTACAATAACAGTGGTAAAGTCTCTGCCTCAAAGCTTCAGGGTTGTGGGTTCAGTCCTGACTACTAGTCACAATGTCTGTGGAGTTATGTTCTTTCTGTGTCTGTTAATGATTATCACTTTGCAGTTCTGAGAAGTTTCCCAAAATTTGCTGGCTGATTGGTTACACTAAAGTGTGTGTGTGTGTGTGTGTGTGTGTGTGTGTGTGTGTGTGTGTGTGTGTGTGTGTGTGTGTGTGTGTGTGTGTGTGTCTTTCTCTAAGAGATAGGTAGCATACCCCTCAACTGCCAAAGTTTTTTCCAAATGTCCAGATTTTTGCCTCATATTTTTGTTTTTTCCTCATAAAAAGATTGAAGTTGCTAAATAATGCAGATATTTGAGGTTTATACTTCATATCCTTTAGAAAAATGCATACTAACAGAAATCCTGTTATTCTAGCAATGTTCTAAGTTCGTGACAGAATTATTTATAATCTGTTCCTATTTCTTTTAGACTTTGACCTGGTTTCTTACATTAAAAGTTTGAGGTGTGTGTGGGCGAGACAGTGAAATCCCCTAGTTAGGGTTAGCAAGTGGCTAGTAATTTACTTGGGCTCAAGCCCTGTACCTTAGCTACAGGAAACAAGAGCCCGAATTCTCTACCTCTGCTTAGCAAATGGTATCACTATTGTGTGTTTAGAGCAGTGTTAGTAGCACAGCAGGTAGCACACATTTGTTTTGATGTAGATGGCCGTGGGTTCTATTCCCACAGTGTGTAGATGGATTGCTGATATTGTTCTGGATTGTGGGGAGCTTTGTATACAAGCTGAGTTACATCAGTATAAGTGGATGCAAGACCGTCATGATGCTGGAACTTAATGATGGCTACTGTTTGAAAACTATGCTTGTGATGTTGTTGTCGTTGTTTGTCTTTCAGCTTTTTCCAGTTAGGGGTCGCCACAGCAGAACTCCGGTCCGCTAATGATTGGCAGTAGATTTTCACAAACGCTGAGGTGCCAGCTCGATGTCCAACCTTCAACAAAGGCATGCCCATTTATGCATGTCTTTTGAACACCCATTCAACCGTGGGGAAGGACATGCAGACTCCATACAGAAGGCACTCCCTGCATTTCAGCCGAGAATCGAACAGCGCTTTAAAGCATTAAATTTAACAATTCATTTTTTAGGATACATTGTGGATGATGTATTAGACTACCTTGAGGAAGAAGACACTAGGCATGACCACTGTCACAAATTATCTAGTTTCATATGAACTGCTTATATAACAATATTCCACTGTAAGCCTTCCTCTGCACTAAGAATTTGAAGTATTACACAGGTAAAACTCTACTTACTTGGGTTTTTCTTGCAGTGTTTGGCGAATTGTAGGCACCTTAAGATTTATGAGTATCAGGCTTGATTTGAAGCTATGTGGTCTCTCCATTTGCTGCGGGTGTTTAGAAATTGTTGCATGCTGAGCAAGTTATTTTCAGAAGGAATGCTTCATTTTGGTGCATGTACATACCAGTAAATGTTACTGAAGGGTCATTTGATCAAATATTTCATTCTGGCAGTTGTGCATGCTTCATTTTATTGAACAGGTCACTTGGAGGAATGCTTCATTTAGGTGGCTGCACATACTAGCAATAGGGTTGCCACCTTTTCAAATGGCCAAAGTGGGACATTTTTGGGACAAACATCAGATTTTACAGGCCGACACATACCCACGGTCAGTACAAAGGTTAGAACCTAACTTTTTTGCCTAAATAAAAGCTTATTCTTGTAGCATTTTAGTTGCTTATTCCGTTTCTTATAATATTTAGGTATTTTAGATACAGAATAACTGTTTTATGCAACTATTACATAAAATATAGGAAATAATTTTGTCCTAATATCTCAGGGCATTTGCCATTTTTACATTTTTTTTGTCAGGACACAACTGCCCAAAGAGGGACTGTCCCTCACAAAGTGGGACAGGTGGTAACCCTAACTAGCAAATGTTAATGAAGGGCCATTTGTTGAAATGTCTTATTTTGGTGATTGCGCATACCTCAATATTTTACTGAAAGGGGTGCTTGATAGAATGTCTCATGATGGTGCATGTGTACACCTAGACATACTAATGAAGAAGTTGCCTGGGGAAATACTTCTTTGTGCATCAGGGGAAGTGATTGTGCATACATGATCAGACTGCTGAAGTGAACACCTGGTAACATAGTTCTCATGCAAAATGTAGCTTTGTCCTTCTTTATCCCTCATAAAACTGATGACTTCTGGAGAACAGGTTATGAAACTGCCCTAAAGGACAATAATAAGAAGTTATGTCTTACCATAACGATCCATGTGAATTGTTCATCTCGCCTTTGTTCTTACACACGGGTTCGGAGCCGATCCTCGGCTCCGAGTCGGCCTCATCACCAGCTACGCATCTTCGAGAAAGCTCAAGGTACAGTAATATCCCATGATCCTCAGGTGCTTACCCTCAGATCTAGTTTGCTATACCAGAAGAATCCCTTTTAGAACTGTGTCTAGAACACTTATAAACAGATACTACACAGTGTCTGGAACCCTACTGTCAAGTAGAGGAGAAAAGATGCCATTACTAATACACAATAACATGCCAACCATATCTAGAAAAGGCTGAAAAGGAATCTAGTTGAAAACCGTTCTCCCAGACCGCAGGACGGGGGATGGAGGGGGGGAATGTAAGAACAAAGGCGAGATGAACAATTCACATGGATCGTTATGGTAAGACCAAACTTCTTAATGTGAAATTGTTCAATCTCGCTGTTTGTTCTTACACACGGGTAGCGTCCCTAGCTCCTTTTTCCCAGGTGGCTCAAGGGAGAACATTCCTGATTACAGTGGAACCAAACGTCGCCCTGTCCCTGGAGCTTTTGTCTAGCTTATAGTGGGCGATAAAAGTATGTGGTTTTGCCCAAGTTGCCACTGCACAAATGGTATCTAAAGGCAAACGAGCGGTATGGGATGAAGAGGTAGCAATCGCCCTTGTAGAATGAGCTCTGGATTTGAAAGGGAGTTGCTGTTTCGATTCAGCATATACCAGATTTATGCAATCTGAGAGCCATTTGGATAAGGTAACCTTCGTTACTGCCTGTCCTTTTCTTTGGTCAGCATATGAGACAAATAGTTGATCTGACTTTCTGTACTCTTTTGTCCTATGTAAGTAAAATCTTAGTTGTCTGTGAACGTCCAACTTATGCAATGTGTATTCTAGCTTATTGGAATGATTTTTAAACAAGGTAGGTAGTTCGATAGATTGATTGATGTTCTGAATCGAACAAACCTTCGGAAGGAAGGAAGGACGGATTGGTGCGCAAGGTTACTCTATCTGGATGAAAAATCATGTACGGGGGTCGGATAGTTAGAGCCTGTAACTCTGAAACTCTCTTGGCAGAAGTGATGGCAACCAGAAAAAGTGTTTTCCACGAAAGAAATTTTAACGGAGTTGTGGCTGCTGGTTCAAATGGGGGCAACATGAGTTGTGACAGCATGAGATTAAGATTCCAAGGGGCTATTGGATTACGAAAGGGGGGACGGAGGTGAAAGGTACCTTTCATGAAGGCTTTACAAAGCCTGTGGGACATAAGAGAACCATCTTCACGGCCAATATGAAAATTGGATATAGCGGCCAGTTGAACCCTTATAGTGGATGTTGATGCTCCTTCTTGAAAAGTTGTGGTAAGGAAATCTAGTATCTTGTGTACTGGAGCCCCGAATGGATCTATACCTTGTTTGGAGGCCCAGTGCACAAAACGGTTCCATTTGCTGTTGTACAATTTCCTTGTAGATGGTTTGTGAGAAGATACAATAATTTGTTGTACTGCAGGGGATAGTAACTCCGACCTGGCTAAGATGGGAAGCGGAGCAGCCTAACTGTCAGTTTGAGGGACTTGAGGAAGGTGTGAGGAACTCCCGACGAATGTGTCAACAGGTCTGGCTCCGGGTCCAGTATCCATGGTTCCTCCACTTGATGAGATTGAAGGAAGGGAAACCAGATTTGTCGAGGCCAGAGTGGGGCTATCAGTATTACGGTCCTGTCCAGACGTTTGGCTTTCTGCAAAAACCTGGGAATTAGTGGAAAAGAAGGAAAAGTGTAAAGGAGACCCGGGGGCCAATCGTATACCAGTGCGTCCCTGGGGACACCCCCTGGAGGGGGTAACGGGGCAAAGTAGCTTCTGCATTTGGCATTCAATGGGGATGTAAACAGGTCGCAGCAAGGCTGGCCCCATCTGCGGAAGATCTCTTCCGCCACTTGAGGTTTGAGGGACCACTCGTGAGGGAACAGGATGGCTCTGCTCAACCTGTCCGCGATTACAATGAAAGTCACCGGGATGTGCGTTGCTATCAGAAAGCGTCCAGTGGACTTTGCCCATTGCCAAATTCTGAGGGCCTCTCTGCATAACGGGTAAGATCTGGTTCCCCCTTGCTTGTTTATGTACCAGACCCACTGACATGTTGTCTGTCTGAACTGTCACTGTTCCCCGATGTAAGGACTTGTGAAAGTGTTGCAATGCTAGAAACACTGCCCTCAGCTCTAGAACATTGATGTGCAGATTGTACTCCAAGATGGACCACTGACCTTGGACTGTCTGTCCCTGAAAGAATCTCCCCCACCCTATCAAGGAAGCGTCCGTGGTTAGAGTTGCTACCGGACTGGGCAAGACAAACGGTCGTCCTAGTGTTAGCTCTTGACTGTGTATCCACCACAAGAGATCCTTCTTGCAAAAATTCGTGATCAAGATTTCGTGAGACAGTGGAAGTTGTAGATACGACCACTGGGCGAATAGCATCCATTGAAGAATCCTCATGTGCATCCTGCCTAAAGGAACTACAAGAAGGGAGGCTGCCATCAAGCCTAGTACTCTTAATATTTGTCGTGCAGGGACTCTCTTGTTGTGAAGGAGCAGCGAAATATGATGCCTGAGGTCTGATATTCTTGGTGGGGGGAGAGTAACCTGAGCCAGGGAAGTGTCTAGCTGTGCTCCTATAAATAAGATACGCTGTGACGGCGATAAGACACATTTTCCAAAATTCACCGTTATGCCTAGTGAAGAGCAAAGACTGATGGTGTAGTCCCTGGCTTGTAAAAGACGACACTCGGTGGTGGCGGATAGGAGCCAGTCATCTAGATAAGGAAACACCCGGAATCCGTTTCGTCTCAAGTGAGACGCTACTACTGCCATGCATGTGGTGAACACCCTGGGGGCTGAGGTGAGACCAAAGAGCAGAGCGCGAAACTGGAAATGACTGGCTCCCAGCCGGAAGCGCAAGTGATCTCTGGACTCCCTGGCCATCTTGATATGGTAGTATGCGTCTTTGAGATCTATAGAGCACATCCAGTTGCCCTTCTGCAGAAAAGGGAGGATTGACTGAAGCGTGACCATCCGGAACTTTTCCTTTTTCACAAAGGTATTTAACTTGCTGAGGTCTAAAACTGGCCTCCAGTCCCCTGTTTTCTTTGGAACTAAAAAGAACCTTGAGAGCAAGTTCCGGATCCTATTTGGTCCGCTGGGACTGGTTGGATGACTCTGTTTTCGCAACCTTCCTATCTCTATGGTTGCTTGGTCTCGCAGACTGGGTGGAACGTCTGGGAGTTTTTTGGAGTTGGGTAGCATTTTTATGAAGGGAATGTTGTAGCCTCTGGTAACTATGCTTTTTACCCAGTAATCTGATGTAAGATTTAGCCAGGCCTCTGGGTATAAAGCCAAGCGACCCCCGACTGTCTCCAGAGTAGGACAGCTGGGCCTGCACTAAGGAGTGCTGGAAGGGCTTTCCAGAGAAGGTCTCTCTGTCACCCTGATTTTGCGGACCCCCTCTGCCGGCTGGGAGGAGTCTTCCGTTTCTTCCCCCTCCTCTGCCTCTGGAGGGGGCGTCACTTTGGGTGTGCTGAAAAGATCCCAGAGTCTTTCGGAACCACATTTTTCCTCCTCGTTGCCCTTTAGGGTAGGGTCTAGATGGAACGGAAAAACGGACCCCTACAGCAGACAGAGTCTTCCTTCTTGTTCACACCTCGTGAGAGTCTCCTTTACTTTGGGCCCAAACAATGAGGCACCGTCGAAGGGGGTGTTGGCAAAGGAAGACTTAAAGGCTTCCGCAAAGGAGCATAAGCGCAACCAGGATTGTCTTCTCAGGGCAATCGCTGAAGCTGCCGCTCTACTCGACCCTTCGGCTGTGTATGAAATCAGCCTCATGGATGAGTTGACTATGGAATTTAGGGTGTTAAGTTGCGCTGTCACTTTCTCGGCGACAGCAGCATCTGTGTGTCCCTGGAGAGTATCTCCTAGTTCCTTAATGAGATCTCTCTGTAAACGCGTGAAATGTGTAAGGTAGTTGAGCGATCGGATGGAAAAAGTCGCCGAACTAAATATGCGCTTCCCATATCTGTCCATTGTCCTAGAATCCTTATTAGGAGGATGGACAGAGGAAGATGATTCAGACATCTCTTTCTTAGTGGCCGCCGCCACCACCACAGTATCTACAGGAACTCCTTTTGTAAGATAGGATTTATATTGGGGAGCCGTCATGTATTTGTTTGGTTTACGACGGACTGGTTCCACTGTATCAGGTGTTTCCCAAGCCCTCCGAGCTATTAGATCCATGAGATCGTCAAAGGGTGGAGTCACCCAGGAGGTAGAAGGTTGAGTCCCAAATGCCTTCAGTAAGACCGATTCATCCACAGAAGAGGTAAGGGTTTGCCAGTCCCCTCTTTGCTTCAGGATTTCCAAAATGTCTGTAAATGAGACATCCTCAGAGGTGGACCGTGGGGACCCTTCTGTTTCATCTAAAACGGTATCAGATGTGAGAGATTCCTGAGGGGAATCTATTTGCCTCCTCTTGCACAGTCGTTTCCTCGGAACATCCTCAGTGGGAGCTTCTGGGGATGCATCTGAGGAACCAGAGTCGCCCTGTGGGGACTTCTGAGGCATTGGGTCTCGACGCTTGGTAGGTACCGAAGGCACAGAAGCAGAACGCGGACCTTTTGGGGAAGGAGATGAAGATACCGAAGAAGTATGTGTCTGATCAGACAAGACCTTCCTCATGATGTCAAAGACACCGGTGCCCCGACCCAAAGATCCGACCCGATCCGAAGGAGGTAGTTTCTCCGGAATTGGAACCACGGGCTCCGACACCGAGGACGGATCCGAACTGATCTGAGCCGAGGCACCGAGGGGAAGAGTCGGAACCGATATCTCGGTTCGACCATCCCCCCCGGAACCCAGGAAAGATCTTCGGCTCCGAGACTCTCCGGCTGGTTCCGAAGGAGTCGAGGTCAACGGAGCAGATAGCACTACTGGAGGCTTCGGCACAGAGGGCTCTACAATCATCGGTTCTTCGACTCCTAACACCGATGACTCGACGGGTCTCGGAGGAGGAAGTGTTGAGGGAACTGGAATAGCTTCGGCGAGTTTCGAAACCAGCTGGGATGAAACCTCGATTAATTTGAACAAAGCCGAGTTCTCCATAAGCTTCTGTACCACTCGGTCCACATCGGAGTCGGAAAGTGGCCTCGAAGAACGAGTCGAAGGGATCGAAGCCGTCACCGAGCGAAGGATAGCAGACGGTGGTACCTCTGATACAGGCTGGTGTCCGAATCTGAAAAGAGGTGCTTGGAGCCGATGACTTGGGCTCCGACACTCTTGAAGACTTCGACCCCTTCGAAGACTTTGAAACCTGTTCAGCCTTGTCGAGGGCCTCCTGAAACTCGGGTTTAAGCAACCCTCTGTCAACCAACTTCCTGCGTCTTTCCAGCATGACCCTCCCACTAAAGGAATGACAGATGGAACAGTCTTCCTGCAAGTGGAGAGGGCCAAGACAGTAGACGCAGGATGAGTGGTTGTCAGTAATGGACATCTTCTGTCCGCACTGACACCTTTTAAAACCACTTTTGGTCTTTTCTGACATTTTTAACAGAAAAGTGGAAAAATCCAAGAAAAAAACAAAGCACTCTTAAGAAAAAAATCCCTATAATACAATTTAAATGTAATATATATATATATATATATATATATATATATATATATATATATATATATATAAACTGTAAAACACACACAGCACACTATGATATATGTATACATATACATATATATATATATATATATATGAAAAAAGAAAAAGTTAAAGGCAAAAAAACTATTTTTTTTTTTTTTTTTTTTTTTTTTTAGTACTGTAAATTCTTACAGAAAAACGGCCTAAGGCCTTTACTAAGAATTTTAAGGTAACAAACTAACTAAACTAGTCTTAAACAACAACTATATAACAAACTTATCAAACACTATAAAGAAAGAGTATAAAAAATAAAAATTAGAAGTATATAACAAGAAATATATAGTAAAAATTCTACTGGCCCGTGCCTCTCGATGCGATCTGCTGCTAGCGGCAAACTAGATCTGGGGGTTAGCACCTGAGGATCATGTGATATTACTGTGCCTCGAGCTTTCTCGAAGATGCAGAGCTGGTGATGCGGCCGACTCTCGGCTCCGAACCCGTGTGTAAGAACAAATGGCGAGATTGAACAATTTCACATTTATAGTTATAGACTTATTTTACATAACAAAATGTTTAGTAAGTCATGTTATCTTATTCAATCAATATCTCAAGTTAATAATATTAATATTTTAAAAATGTCTTGGATTATGTTAAAATGTTGGACTGGTGGATAACAGGAACAGTGCTGATAAATATATCCAAACATTCTGAATGTATATTTTGATTTACTCTTTCTTTGTACTGAATAATGTCTGGGTGGTATGAGAGGCTTACTATTTTACTGGTGATTGTTGGCATTGCTCAACCAGACATTTGGGACTATATTTCTGTTTTTTTTACTTCTGCATCTCATTGTAGCCAAAGGAATGGTTAGGTGAGATAACATGAAATTATTACTTTTTGGGCTAATTCTTACACGGATCAACCGGATACATTTGACATTTCTCCTTGTATTATTCAATTTCTAATTATACTCAGTAGTTGCCTGAGCGAGATAAAAGTTATTACTTACAGACTACTACCAGCATGGAGCTATCATATATTTTGGGCATACTTCCTGGCTTTGTCAGTCACGTGTGGAATTTAAGTGAGAGGAAGGGCTCAGTAATAAATAAGTGTTGTACTATTTTTACTGAATTACTCAGGTCTTCTCCTAAAAGATGATAATAAGTCTGTGTTACATAACAGCTGCTCAAGATAATGTAATGAATGCGTACTCAACAGGTTATGTGCAGCAGCTATCACCTCTGTTTGAGCATGCATAACTTTGCAGTAATGAAATGCAGGTCATTATCACATTAACAATAAATGCAGTTTAAATATAGCACTGAGTCATCATCACTTTTCAGGTATTACTCTCAGCAGCTGTCAATGTTATTCACATAAGTAGAAGTCGTTATCACATTGAAGAATGCACAAGCCAGATTTGGGTTTTGGTCTACATGGAGTCATTTCAAGCCATCCCCCACCACTTTCTTTCTGTCATTTTTACAATTTGTTTGATATACAGAAAAGTCCCATTTGTGGTTATATGCTTCATATTTTTGTGAACTACTGCAACTGAACATCGTTATCAAGTAGTAATTTCCTGTATCACATAGTCACTATATTACATTACTTCCATCCTTGATCCTTTGGGTCCATTGCTGAATGGACACATGTAAAGAGAAAAGGCATAGGTAAGGCAGACTACTGACACTGAAGGAGGTTGTGAGACTGCAATGGTATCAGATGTCTGAATGGGTAGCTAGCACAAATATCGGACAGATCAGATGGCCTTGCCTGCCACTGAAGTCCTATGCCTGTCCTGGGTTCATTAGTGGAGTGGCGGTCCTTACCTTGCTTTTTCTCTTTACATGTACCCATTCAGCAGTATGTTGGCTACACCAAGAATGTGTATATTTACAATCATATGTCTACATGGTAAAACAACTGCTTCTGAATGCTGTACACATGTACATACATCAGTTTTGTTAGGACTCAGGTTATGGAAATTATGATTTTTTCATATTTTGGTAAATAATTTTGTAAAGGAGCATGTCAATGTGCCAAGTAATACCTCATTTTGAAGACAGTATTGCTGGTTCCAACATGGTAAAAGAATTGTGCCTGTATGTTCTACACATGTGCAGATATCAAAGTTTGTTTTGGACTTAGGTTATGGAAATTATGATTTTTTTTCATATTTTGGTAAAAAACTTTGCAAGAGAGCATCTGAATGTACTAAGTAATACCTTATTTTACAGTCAGTATTGATAGCTCTAACATGGTAAAAGAATTGTGCCAGTATGTTGTACTCATGTGCAGATATCAAAGTTTGTTTTGGACTTAGGTTATATGATTTTTTTTTCATATTTTGGTAAATAACTTTGCAAGGGAGCATGTCAGTGTGCCAAATAATATCTCATTTTGAAGACAGTGTTACTACTTACAACATGGTAAAAAAACTGTCTGTGCATTGTACACATGTACAAATATCACAGTTTGTTTAGTCTTATACAATTATGAAAATTATACATTTACAATACTACTTATTATTATGCCCATATGGTGATCACACAAATGATGCATCATTTTGAAGCTGACATTCAGTCGCACAACTTCTACACGGATATGTAGGCTCTGTCTGTTACAGGTGATGAGATATTAGGCTTTGTTTATTTATCAATTATGAGAAATAATATATTATTCATATTTCTGTGAATATCTCAAGAAAGGAGCATCACACAGTAATGGTTAAGGTATCATTTTAAAGCTGACATCCATACTAACAAATTAAATTCAAATTGTATGGGTCTGTATGGTACATTGACCAAGATATTGTGCTTTGCTTTTCTAAAAAGGTAAAAAAAATATGCACAATATCAACATTCCTTGCCAAATATTTAATAATGACTTTGATATGCACTATCAACATGTACACTGTTGGAAAGGTCATTGTCTGCTGAACAACTTTCGTGCTTACATTTTTAGTCTAGCTCTTACAGTTAAAGAGTTATGAACATTTGTTTTCTGTATGGTACTACAAATGAATTTTCTGAAAATGAGCTCAGGCTGCACTGTTGTTCCTATGGTGGAATTAAGCAGGCAGCTTTATCTGAGCTGCTCCAGAGTGAATGAGTTAAGTATTGCAAAATCTGAGGAATATTTGGGACAGCTGTATCAGTTCCTTGAGCTTGGCTCCAAGCGCAAAATCTCTTCCATTTCCCAGCATAGGATTTTCTAGTACCAGGCCTTCTGGCTTCTAAAATGACATCCATCACAGCTTTACTGAGAGGTGTGGTTTGTATGGCTACATTATCCGCCATGCTGCCAGGTTTAGGGTCCTGAGTTGGCTGTGCAGAATCTGATTGTTGTGCTGGGGCAGTAGATGAGGTACTTGAGGTAAGGTCCAGGCTGGGCATTGGGACAAGGTCCTTAAGATCGGATACCAGTACTGGAGTGGCCAGTCTGGGGCAATCAGAATCATTTTTGGTTTCTCCTGCCTGACCTTTAAGAGTACCTTGGGGAGGAGAGGCACTGGAGGAAAGGCATACACTGATAGGTTTGTCCAGTTGAAAGATAAGGCATCCACTTTCCAAGCTTGTCTGTGATAAGTCCTTGTCCAGAATCTTTTTAGTTGACTGTTTTGAGGGGAGGCAAATAGATCTATGTCCGGGAATCCCCATTTCTTTATCATGCTGAAGCCTTGTGGATCCAGGTGCCACTCGTGGGGATCCATGAGGTTTCTGCTTAGTTCGTCTGCCAGAGTATTTTACTTTCCTGGCAGGAATTGTGCCTGCAGATGAACTTGGTAAGTCAATGCTGTGTCCCATAAAGCCATGGCTAGTCTGCACAGGGGATAAGAATGAGTGCCCCCCTGCTTGTTTATGTACCACATGACTGTGGTGTTCTGTCTATCAGTAGTTGTCCCAGATGAAGTAGGTCCTTGAAGGCTGTCAGGGCATTTTGAACAGCTAGCATCTCTTTTTGATTGATATGTAGATGCTTTTGGTTTGTGGACCAGGTGCCCTGAATGCCTCTTCCTGCCATGTGTGCCCCCCAGGCATAATCTGATGCATCCGTCGTTAGGTTCTGCCTGGCTGGGGTAGTGAGAATGGCTGTCTTTTGTTTTGGTGACAAGCCTTTGCCCACCATCGAAATTCCTGTTGCAGGCAGGGAATTAGAGTAATCATTGTTTCCAGACTACGGCAATGTTGTGTCCAGACACTTTTTAGGTACCACTGAATTTTCCTCATATGCAGTCTTGCATATGGAATTAGTAAGATGCAGGATGCCATAAAGCCCAAAGCCTGCAGAATTTTTCTTGCAGATAACTGGGCCTTTGTTGCCATTTCCTTGAAATAAGTAGTCAGTTGCCTTTGTCTGGAGTGAGATAAGCCATCTGGGCAGTTGTATTTAAGCTTGCACCCAGGAATATTATCTTTTGAGAGGGTACTAGTTTTGATTTCTTTTTGTTGACTGTGTACCCTAGGCATGTTAAAAGTCTTATCACAAACATCAGATGCTGTAGTAGAATGTCCTTGTTCTCTGCTTGTATGAGGCAGTCGTCCAAGTAAGGATATATTTGTATTCCTCGTTGTCTTTAGTAAGCAGTTACTGGTGCCAGGCACTCTGTGAAGACCCTGGGCGCAGTAGATAAGCCAAAGGGCAGTGCAGAGAATTGGTAATGCTTTGAGCCAGCTTTGAATCTGAGGTATCTTCTGCATGATTGTCTGATTGGGACATGCAGGTATGCCTTTTTTAGGTCTAAAGTCACGAGCCAAGCCTTGCTGCCCAGCATGGGCAGAAGCTGCTGTAAGGTCAACATCTTGAATTTTGGTATATCTAGGAAAGTTTAGAATAGATAGGTCCAGTATTGGTCTCCATGCATTGTCTTTTCTGGGTACCAAGAACAGTCTTGAGTAAAATCCTTGTCCCTGCTCTTGCTGCGGCACTTGAATAGCCCTCATGTCCATGAGAGCTGAGACTTGTTTTTGAGCCTCTGCCCATTGATTTTTTGGCAGGTCTGGCCAACCGTTTGCCCTTGGCAGGGTATGGAAATTAAACTTGTAGCCTTGTGACACTATGTCTAAAACCCATTTGTCCTGGGTTATACTGTGCCAATTCTGAGAAAAAAGTGCTAGCTTTTCCCCCCAAGGGTGCTGCTAGAAGATAAGTGCTTGGTGCAGGCAGGGGGGAAGTCATTGGGACAGTTTCCTGTATGATTGTGATTGGTCTTCTCCACCTTTGGAGGTAGAAGCACTCCACTGCTTAGACCTGTAGGAACGTTGTGGCTGTGATCTGCCCTTTTGAGGTCTGTCTGAGACTGGAAAGGACCAATTCTTTGTAGGCCAGTGTCTACTAAATCTAGGTGGCTGTACCTGTAAGAAATCCTTGACAGTTTGCATAGATTTAGCTTTGTCCTCCATTTTCTTTAACACCTCTTCTGTCTTAACACCAAACAAGGTATCATGTTGTAAAGAAGCATCTAATAATTTTGCTTTAACATGGTCAGGCAGATTTTGTTCCTTTGACCAAACATGCCTCCTAATGACAGAACCCGTAACAGCGGCCCTGCAGGAGGCCTCCAGAGAATCAAACCCACATTGCAAAGTATGCTTTCCAACTTGTTCAGCTGCATGCAATAAATCCTGCATTTCTTTGTTTTCTGCACATTCAGAATTTGCCATCATTTTCTGTTTAAGCAGTGCCATGATATATTGTTGATATTTGAGCATATGAAACTGGCAATTTAAGGCCCTTATAGCCAAAGTAGCAGATGTGTAAATCTTTTTTCCCCATCTATCCAGTGCTCTAGAATCCCTGTCAGAGGGGGTAGGGATTTTTGCAGTAGAAGCCTTGACCCCTTTTGGACCCTGAGAAATAGTTTCTGGGTCTGCAGTAGGGTTTTTGAACAGGAATTTATGAGAGTCAGGGACCCTGTAGTATCTGTCCGGCTTAACAGGAGCTGGAGATAGAGAGTCAGGGGACTAGACTCCGTGAACACATTATCTACAATGTCTAACACAGGTGGAATAGCTAGAGGCCTGTGTTGAGGTAGTAAAAAGGAAGTCTGAGCCTTTTCTTAGATTCTGAAAAATCTTGGCTCTCCCAGTGGAAGTGCTCCCTCATGGTATGCAAGGTTTCCCCAAAAGAGTAGTCCTCAGGAGGAGAAGCTGAAGGAATTGATTCTTCAGCATCAGAATCCTCATAGGGGGGAAGAGAATATTCCTGATCAGAAGAGGAATCAGAAGAAATGGAAACCTGATCTGAAGATTCATAGTCTGTCTCTTGCCTAGGCCTTTTATCAGGAGGGGGATGGGAACCCCTGATCAAGGTAATTAAGTCTTCGGACATTTTGAGCATCTGTTTTTTGGGCATGGAGGCCTGTCCTTGTGGCTGGTGAACTTGCTTATTTGCCTTTAGAGGTGTTTTAGTCTTTGAAGTCGGTTTAATATTTAACTGTTTCAGTCTGAATACACCCTCAGAAGTCGATGGCTGCTCAGCGGCTCCGGACCCATCTGAGGGAATAATCTCAGAGGTTCCAATACCTTGAGTTTCCAGCAGTCTGGCTGACTCCACATGGAAGTCAGTAGCGGCTTGCAACTTAAAGTAGTGGGCGTCAGGGGCTGCGAAAGTGCCTCACTGAGAACCGGCGACTTGCTTAGGAGAAGCTTCATCGTCGGTTTTGGACTCGGCTGCCTGTCTTTTTCTTTGCGTTTTTTGTGAACTCCGGTAGTCGGATGGCTATCCGACGACATTGTATAACTAAATCTTCGCCCAAAATAGCTTAATGCAAAATCGTACCAACGCTTGATAGTGCGTTGGTTAAATCTAGCACAAAACTGATAACTAGCAATGTCGTGGTCAGGGCCTAGGCAAGGAATACAGTAAGAATGAAAGTCCTTATGAGGTATTTGCTTCCCACAAGAAATACAATTATTAACTTTTTCTAACATCGGTCTGGAGCAAGAAAAAAGTTTCCCCAATGGGGTACTTAGCTTTTAATGAAGACTTCGGATCTGAAACTCGAACACAAAAATCTCAGGAGTCGGCCGACCGGCACTTGTGAACTGCTTCTGCTTCAGGCACCGCACGGCAAGAAAGACTGAATAAAATGGCATTGACTGAATCTTTTATACCCCCTGACGACCTGACCTCAGGGAAGAGGTGACAGCAACTGACGCAGGACCCAAGACTTTGGAATTCAGGCCGACTGAGGGCAACCTGCTAGCAGGATAACCCAAATGTAATGACTGCAACAATGAAACACGAAGAACATTGGGTTAAGTACAATTTATAGAAAACTCACTTACAGTAATAGTTTGCTACATTTTGAGAGCAATCATCTTTTACATCAAAAAACAGGAATTATTAAAAGTCAATATGTCAGAGTGGCCAGAATGGTTTCATCACATGCTGAATATGAGAAATTGAAAGACATCTTTCTTAAGAGGGGGTATACCGAGGGTTTAGTGGCCCCAATCCATGACAATATAGTTGAGGGAAGATTAAATAGGGACATTGCCCCCTTAATACATTCTACTTACACTTCATTTCCCTGGGTGGACACCAGGGAACGAATAGATGCTCCCAAAATTAATTGGGCATTTATTACGGAGTTTTGCAATGAGGGAAACCAGATTAGAAGTATCTTGGTTAAAAACTAACAGATTTTTTTCCCTTTTCAAACAGATTGGGGAAAAGCTTGAAAAGAGCCCCATAGTTGTTTGTAGGAGGGGTAAGACCATAAAAAACTTTCTGGAACATGCTACTGTACTGTGAGTATGGTTGTAGTAACAGAAGAGTTGGTACCTACAGATGTCGTCACTGTGATTATTGCAATGATATTTTGGAAGGTGACCACATCACTCTCAACCCTATGTTTATTAAATCAAAGGGTTTTAGTAACTGCAACAGTTTTAGGACTGTGTACGCTATTTGCCAAACTTGTCTGTTATGTTGGCAAAACTAAGAGAAAAATGAGGAAGCATATATATGCTCACAAAACAGACATGAGGAAACAAGATCCTAGAAATGCCCTGGCGAAATACATTATTGAGTTTTCAGGTCATTTTTTTCGGGGGGGGGGTTGTGCTGGAGCAAGTGTTGCAAGATATAAGGGGGGGGGGGCATGGGATGACATGCTGGAGGAAAGGGAACTGCGTTGGCAATTCAGGTTGAATAAGGCCAACCCCCCCCCCGTTTGAACAAAGGAGTATCAATAGCTAGCGTTTTAAAACTTAAGTCATATTTAGTTTAACTAGTACATAGTACATCATCATTTTAAGGGTGAATTTACATACGCAATATATTTTTACATTTTTATTTTTATGATTAAGCATTTTTCAGTTTGCTTGCTCTTTGCAAAAATTTTTTTACTTTGACACATTTTTTGCTTTACGGAGTGTTTTTAAATTTGGAGCCTGTGACTTTTAAATAATGTAGTCTTGTGTAATGGGTCATGTGATCAATGGGAGGAGTATATAAGGATGGTGTTATTTTTTACTGAATTTATTCTGATGAAGTAACTAAGTTTACGAAAGCACTCAGTGTATGTGATTAAAGTTACTGAATTCATTTTTGCCTCCATTACTGCTTCTGGGACTGACTTGCTGCTTGTGTATTTCATGTTATGCAAGAGGAGATGCTTGGAGAGGGCGGTAAGGAGCCAGTCATCTAGGTATGGAAACACTCTGATTCATTTTCATCTCTAGTTAGCTGCCACCACTGCCATACATTTGGTAAACACCCTGGGGGCTGTGGTGAGTCCAAAAGGCAGGGCTCTGAATTGGTAATGACTGGCTCCCAGATGAAAGTGTAAGCGTCTATTTGGATATGATAGTACACATCCTGAAGATCTAAACACATCCAATCATCCCTGTGAAGAAAGGGTAAGACAGACTGTACCATGACCATTCGGAACTTTTGATTTCATGTACCAATTCAAAGTGCTTAGATCCAAAATGGGTCTGAGGTCTCCTGTTTACTTGGGCACTAAAAAGAAGCATGAATATGCTCTGAATACTATTTGGTCTGGTGGGACCTTTTGGATGAATCTTTTTTCTATCAGCTTTTGGATTTCTTCTACTGCTGCCTTCCCTTGACTGGGTGGAATATCGGGAAGCTTCGTTCTTTTGAAGGAAGGGAGCAGGAAAATACTACATAATAACTTCTGGATATTATTCTTGGCACCCATGAACCTTGTGTTATATTTGCCCTGGCATCTGGGTGCAAGGACAATTGTCCCCCGACTGCCTCCACAGTTGGACAGTCGAGCAGCCTTTAGGAGGATTGGAAGGGCCTGTCCAGAAAAGAATCTCTGAAACCCTGATACTGCAAGCCTTCTCTGCCTCTAGGGTGATGTCTTCCATTATAAGTTCCTCCTCTGCCTCTGGAAAAATTATGACCACACGAGTCTTGGAAAGGTAATTGAGATTTTTGGAACCACATCTTCTTACCGCCTCTCAGATTCCTGCAGAAGGTTCATTGCGGGGTAGAAAACTTGATTCTCACAGCAGACAAGAGTCTTTCCATCCTGTTCACTGCAGGCAAGCACCTCTTTTACTGATGGCCTAACCAAGAAGTGCCAATGAATAGGGCATTTATAAGGGATGTCTTAAAAAGCTCCTCAAAGTCACATAGCCGCAGCCAACAATGTTTCCTTATGGCAATGTCTGAACCAGTTGCTGTTGAGGTACCCTCGGCTGTGTGAGAGATCAACTTCATCAAAGTGTTTGATATGAATAAAAGTGGCCTGTTGCGAGGATGTTCTTTTGAAATCCACTGTACAATGGACTTGCAGAGTATTTGACAGCTTTTTAGGTCAAATCACACCGAATTATAGTAAAGTGTGCTAGGTAGTTTAGCGATCTCAAGGCAAAGGCTGCCAAGGCAAAGACTCGCATTCCAATTCTGTCCAACTCTCTAGACTTCCCGTTTGGCAGATAGAGAGCAGAGCTCTGTTCTGCTAGCGCTTTCTTAGTGGCTGCCACCACCACCATTAGCATCAACCAGACTCCAGTGGCATCTGTCCTTTGGAGGGGCTAAGAATTTATTGGTCTCTCTGGAATGGGTTTGACAGTATCCGTCTACTTCCAAGCCCAACGGGAGTCAAGAGAGTTCATCCGCAACGGGCGGGTAACCTAAGACAGATGGGCCAAAACTAAATGCTTCCAAAAATACAGATTCTTCAGGAGAGGGCTTTTTGGAAGACCAGCCACCTTTTTGTCTAAAGATCTCTAAAATATCTCCAAAGGAGGTGTCATCTGGTAGCAAAACTGGAGGACCCTTTTTCATCAAAATGGGCATCTTCCATGAGAGACTCCATCTATGTGCCTCCTTCTGCATGTTCTCTTCTGATGTACTTCTGCTGGGGAATGTTCAGGGGAGGTGTCAGAAACGAGGGGAAGTTCCTCTACAGGAACCTAATGGACACTTCTTGGAAATGGCTGTGCCTGTGGAGTAGGTCTGATCGACTTGGAGCTCAGACCCAATGAGAAAAATGGTTAGGATCCAAAAATGAGAAGGTGGTTCTCTGGAGAGAGAGAAAAAAGCCTTTCCCACCTCCTCAAAAGCTGAAAGACCAAAAGAAGCCTTGACCCGCCCTCTCAGAGCAGAAACTCCTGACAAAGGTAGGTCTCAACCACTCTTGGATCTGCTCCTTTGAGGATGGAATTGGATCTGAACTTTTCAGGGAGGAATAGACCGACAAACTCAGAGCCAAACCCAGACCTTTGGATCCAACAGACACAAACTTTGGCTTCGGGACCTGTTCTAATCTGAGGGAATCGGACCAGAATTAGTCAAGGATATAGTCAAAGAAGACACTCAGTACAGGCACTGTACCTCTCAGAGATTTTAGATCCTGGAACTCCAAAACCACTGGCTGGATCTGAGTAGGAGATAAAATGCTTTTGGACTTTGCAGGAAGACTCATGGATCCAACAGGGGACAGAGCTGGTAAGACTCTCATCTGGATCTGAGCTCCGAGAAATTTTCACATCATCCTATCCACATCTGCATCTGACAAACTTCAGGAGGACCTACAGGAAGTTGTGGATGGTGACCTGGAGTGTTTCTCTGGAGTCTAAAACAGAGAAGGTAGGGTGGGCAATAATGGCTTTATAACAACTTCTGAAGCAAGACTCCTGTGAAAAGTACCTGGCTTCTGATCCAAGGACCAAGGATTTGAGGATGAAGTGGAAGGAGATATCAAAATAATGACAGGAGATGCAGCCTTCAGATAAGAGAGTTTCAGACTGGGTCTTCGGATCTGGTAATGCTGGATCCAATGTTTTCCCAGTCTTAGTTGGTAGCATTGATGAAGACCTAGGGACATCAGTTGGGAGTGTTTCTTATGCTCCAATGGAGCAAACTTGCTCGATTTGGTGCAGATTTGTGCCCCAGAAGATGTAGCTGGATGTCAGCCCTTCAAAATCAATTTGTTTTGCCTATCTACCAAGGCCCTCGGATTGAAATTAGAGCATAGTGAACAAGAAGTGCCCAAATCCCCCAGCTCCAAGACAGTACACGTGCTCCTTATGGGCATCCAAATTAGGGATTATGTACCCACAAGAAATGCCTTTCCTAAATCCAGTCAGTTTGTCTGACATGGCTAATAAAGTACAGTTGTGTACACTTAACCTAAATGTAGATGTTAGAGTGTCACTGTTGCAGTCATTACATTTGGCTAATCTCCTGGCAGGTTGCCCTCAGTCAGCCTGATTAACAAAGTCTTGGGTCCTGCGTCGGATGCTGTCCTTTCTTCCATGACGTCAGGTCATCAGGGGTATAAAACATGCATCCAATGCCATTACATCAGTTTTTCTTGCCCCAAATGTCAGGTGCCCCCCAAATGGGGAGCAAAATATATAAATAATTTAAAACACAATACAACTCCAAACAAAAGCAAATACACTGAAAAGGCTTTTAAGTGTAGTAAAAGAAAGGAGAGGCATAGTAAGAGAAAAAACAGGGGGCTGGAGGGAGGGTAACCAGGACTGCAACAGTGAATATACTCGAACATCTACATTTATGTTAAGTGTACAGAACTGTACTATGTTCTTCGTGTTTCACTGTTGCAGTCATTACATTGGGGTAGATTCCCAAAGCTATGGTTGGGAGGATGGATTTATACAGCATTAGGAGTGGCTATAAGGCCATGCAAAACAGCAGTAGCAAAGCCAGCTCTGGATTTAGAAAAGATTGGCAAATAATAGTGCTTGGTGAAAGTATGAACTGAACTCCAGATAGCAGCTTCTAAAATATCCCTGGTAGGAACACGTCTGAGAAAGGCTGTAGAAGTAGATGCAGCCCTGGTGGAATGGGATCTCATCCCCTGGGGGACAGGTTTTCCATGGTGCTTATGGCAGAAATGAATACAATGGCTAATCCATTTGGAAATGGTTTCTTTGAAATAGCCTTTCCCTCTGCCCCTGCAGCAAATGCTACCAGCAGTTATTCAGATTTTCTTCCAGATTTAGTCCTTTCCAAGTAAAATCTAAGTTGTCTGTGTACATCCAATGAATGCAGAATCCACTCCCCCTTATTCTGCGGATTGGGAAAAAAAATTGGCAAATGAATGGACTGATTAAGAGCCACACTGGATATCACCTTGAGCATAAAGGATGGGTTGGTCCTGAGTGACATCCTGTCCACATGAAAGATGATGAAAGGCTGCACTGCCATAAGAGCCTGTAATTCAGAAATCTTTCTAGCCAAAGTGATCGTTAAAAGGAAGGCTGTTTTCCAGGAAGGAAATGTTAAGCCTGCAGTAGCAGCTGGCTCGAAAGGAGGTAGAGTGAGTTTCTCCAATACAAGGTTAAGGTCCCAGGCAGAGGTTGGAGCTCTCCTGGGTGGCCTCAAGTTTTTGGCCCCTCTGAGATACTGCTTTAGCAGAGGATGAGAGAAGCGGGGGGGGGGGGGGTCTGTGTTGTAATGAGCTGAAATGGCGGAGGCATGGATTTTTATGGAAGAAAAAGAAAGGCCCTTGTGAAGCATCTCAGTTAAGTATTGCAAAATCTGAGGTAAACTGGGCATTGCTGTGCTCATCCCTAGAGATTTATTCCAGGCACAGAATCTTTTCCATTTCTCAGCATAAGATTTTCTAGTACTAGGTGTTCTTGCCTCCAAAATGACATCCATCACAGGTTTGCTGAGGGATGCTAAGGGGGAAGTTAAGTGATAAGCCAAGCTGCAAGATTCAAAGTTTGGAGATGAGGGTGCAGAATTTGGTTGTTCTGCTGAGACAGCAAGGAAGGTGTCTGAGGCAGGTGCCATCGGGAACTTAGTGACAGATTGCGTAGGAGTGGGTACCAGTGTTGGCGAGGCCAGTCTGGAGCAATCAAAATAATTTTTGGTTTGTCCTGTCTGACTTTTAGTAGAATTTTGGAGAGCAGAGGCAGAGGGGGAAAGGCATAGACTGTTAGGTTTTTCCCAGCTGAAGGACAGTGCATCCACTTTCCAAGCTTTTTTGTGAGGAGTTCTTGTGCAAAATGTGTCCAAATGGTAGTTCTGGGGTGAGGCAAAAAGATCTATGTCTGTTCTCCACCACTTGCGTGTCAACATGTTGAAAATCCATGGTTCCAGTTTCCATTCATGTGGGTCCATGAGATTTCTGCTTAGTTCGTCTGCCAAAATATTCAGCTTTCCTGGCAGGAATTGAGCTTGTAGTTGTACTTGATAGCTCAAGGCCGTGTTCCACAATGCCATGGCTAGTCTGCAGAGAGGGTAGGAATGTGTACCCCCCTGCTTGTTTATGTACCACATAACTGTGATGTTGTCCATCTTTACCATTAGTTGTCCTGGGTGAAGGTAGTCCTTGAAGGCTGTCAGTACATTCTGTACAGCCAGCATTTCTTTTTGATTGATTTGAAGGTGCATTTGATCTGGGCTCCATTTGCCCTGAATGCACCTCCCTGCCAGATGAGCACCCCCCCCCCCAATGCATAGTCTGATGCGTCTGTAGTCATGGTTTGGGCGGCAGGGGGTGGTGTGAATGGCAGCCCCTTGTTTTGATGGCAGGCCTCTGCCCACCATAGGAACTAGTTGCAGGCAAGGTATGATAGGAATCATTGTTTCTAGGCTGTGACAATGTTGACTCCATAAACTTTTTAAGTATCACTGAAGTTTCCGCATATGCAGTCTTGCATATGGAATTAGAAGAATGCAGGAGGCCATGACCCCCAAGGCTTGCAGTACTTGTCTTGCAGATAGCAGGGGTTTTTGTGGCCACCTGTTTGAAGTAAGTCACCAAATGAATTTGCTTTTCTGGCATAAGGAAAGCCATCTGGGCAGTTGTATTCAAGCTTGCACCCAGGAATGTAATTTTTTGTGAGGGAACCAGTTGTGATTTCTTTTCGTTTATGGTGTACCCTAGACAAGCTAGAACCCTTTTTACAAATGTCAGATGTTTTTGAAGAATGGCCTTGTTTTCTGCCTGAATTAAGACAATCGTCCAGGTATGGATATAATAAGAAGTTATGTACTCACCATAACGTTCCATCTGAGTAGGTAAACTTCATTTGTCAGCAACCTATGGGAATCGGATCCGAGCCGGCAGTTTTCAACAGCTTTAGATCCGAGCTCCTCCCCCTACCCATAATCCCCTGCCAACCCTGACTGACCTCAAATCAAGTTTGCCCAACAGCAGAAGCTGCTATAAAATTATATTCTCGAGAAAAAGAGGGTAAAACTCATGGACCTGAATATGAAGACATTCGCAAGTGAGGGGGCAGGAGGGAGGTACGGTTGCTGACAAATGAAGTTTACCTACTCAGATGGAACGTTACGGTGAGTACATAACTTCTTAACCTGAAGTAGTTAACTTCATTTATGCAGCAACCTATGGGACAGAGTCCCCAGCTACCTGAACTTTGGGCGGCCTTCATGGAAGGATGTTCCGGAGCACTGCAGAGCCAAAGGATGCTCTCCCTCTGGAGATAATGTCCAATTTATAGTGATTGATAAAGGTATGAGATGAGGCCCAAGTGGCTGCCGAGCAAATATCATCCATAGGGACTCTAGCTCTAAAAGTCGCAGAGGTAGACATAGATCGAGTAGAGTGGGCATGGACTCCCTGAGGTGCGGGCCTGCCCGAACGTTCATATGCTAAAAGGATACACTGTGAAATCCATCTAGACAGTGTAACTTTAGACACAGATTTACCCAAGTTAAATTTGGCAAAGGAGACGAACAACTGGCCGTATTTCCTATGACCAGAAGTCCTGTGAATGTAGAAGCGAAGTTGTCTATGCACATCCAATGAGTGTAATTTGTATTCCCCTTTGTTATGGTAATTAGGAAAAAAGACTGGCAGGTTAATGGACTGGTTAATATTTGACTCGGAGGCAACCTTGGGAAGAAAAGAGGGATTGGTCCGGAGGTAAACTCTATCCTTGTGAAAGGTCAAGTATGGGGGTTTTACACAGAGGGCCTGTAGTTCAGAGACCCTTTTGAGCTGAGGTGATAGCGACAAGAAAGGCCGTTTTCCATGACAAGAATTTAAGATCTACTGAAGCTGCAGGCTCAAACGGGGGAGCTGTCAAGGCCTGAAGCACCAGTGTTAAATCCAAAGGAGGGACTACATCCTTCAGTGGAGGTCTGAACAGAAAGGTGCCCTTCAAAAAGGTCTTACACAATTTCATGGTGATCAAAGGGCCCAGTTAATTTCCCACGTGATAATGAGAGATAGCTGCTAGTTGAACCTCGACTGTGGAGGAACTAGCCCCCTGATGAAACGGCCCTGACAAAGTCCAATACAGCGGGCAAAAGAGCTGTGAAACTATCCAAATTTTGGCTTTCCGCCCAAATAGAGAAACGTTTCCATTTGCTACTATAGATCTTTCTAGTAGAAGGCTTGTGCGCTGCTACTAGAATAGTTTTAACTGGGGAAGAGATACCGGGAGTCCTAGCTACGAGTGGAACTGGATCAGCCAAGCTGTGAGCTTGAGATTGTCCAGGTTTGAGACTGGGAGATCTAGGGGGTGGGATATTCGATCCGGACGGGGATCCAGAATCCAAGGAGGATTCACCAGATGAGACCAAAGGTAAGGGAACCAGGTTTGACGAGGCCAAAACGGGGCAATGAGGATAATCCTGCTCCCCAACCGGCTGGCTTTCTGAAGAAACTTCAGCATAAGAGGAAGAGGAGGGTAAGCATAAAGAAGACTGGGAGGCCAAGCATGCACCAGAGCATCTCTCGGGGGTTCCCCAGAGGGGGAAATGAGAGCGAAGTAGTTGTAACATTTTGTGTTCGAGGGAGAGGCAAAGAGATCGCAACAGGGTTGACCCCATTTGGCAAAAATCCGATTCGCTATCTCGGGATTCAGAGACCACTCGTATGGTAACAGGATGGTGCGATTTAGTTTGTCTGCTAGGATGTTGGACCATCCTAGAATGTGTGTTGCTATGAGAAAGCAGTTGGTGGAGATCGCCCATTCCCAAACCTTCATGGCCACTCGACAGAGTGGGTAAGACCTGGTTCCCCCGTTTGTTGATGTACCAGACAACAGATATATTGTCCGTCTGAATCGCAATCGTTCCTACAGGAAGAAGGTCCTGAAGTGCTTGCAACGCTAACAGCACTGCCCTCATCTCTAGGACGTGGATATGCAGTAAGGTCTCCGTTAGGTCCCACGTGCCTTGGACTGTCCTGCCCGAACAATGCCCCCCCCACCCAAGGCGGGAGGCGTCCGTGGTCACCGTGGCTAGTGGAGGGGTCATAGAAAAGGGGCATCTTGCTGGAGGTCCGGAGATTGGAGCCACCATAGGAGGGCCCTCTTGCAAGCCCTGCTGAGGGGAACGGGATGGCTCAGAGGATACTGAAGAAAGGACCACTGGACCTGAAGGGTCCATTGTAAGACCCTCATGTTCAAACGTGCCATTGGCAATAGGTTGATTGCTGCCGCCATTGAGCCAAGAGCCCTCAGGACCAATTCCGCCGGAGGAGCTGGAGATTGTAGAATGGCCTGCACGTGTAGCCTCAGGGTTAGTAGCCGGTCTGTGGTCAAGAAAGCTAGGAGTTTGTGTCTAATCTGGCCCCTATGAAGTCTATGGTCCGAGTCGGAATAAGAGACGACTTCTCTATGTTGATAGTGATCCCGAGCCGGGGAGCTAGACGAAGAAAGTAGTTTCTGGCTGCGCAGAGTAGATGCCTTGTCGAGGCGGTCAGGAGCCAGTCATCCAGGTACGGGAAGACCTGAATACCCTGGAGCCTCAGGTGGGCCGCTATCACTGCTAACACTTTGGTGAACACCCTGGGGGCTGTGGTGAGACCAAAGGGGAGGACCCTGAATTGGAAATGACTGGCTCCTAGCCGGAAGCGGAGGAACCTCCTGGATCGCTTGTCCGTCAGAATGTGGTAGTACTCATCCTTGAGGTCTATAGAGCACATCCAATCGTTCTCCCGCAAAAGGGGGAGAATGGATTGCAGAGTGACCATGTGGAACTTCTCTTTGGTTACTGACAGATTCAGGGAAGAGAGGTTGAGGATTGGTCTCAAGTTCCCCGTCTTTTTTGGCACCAAGAAGAACCTGGAGTAAAACCCGGACCCGCACTGGTCTGGGGGGGGGGGGGGATGTGTTGGATGGCTCTTTTTTCCAGCAAATGTTGGATTTCCATTGCTGCGGCCTCCCTCTGATCGGGTGGGACATCGGGGAGATATCTGGGGCTGCGTGGGTAATGAGAAAAGGGAATCTGATATCCTCTGGATATGATGCGAAGCACCCAGCGGTCTGTCGTGATGGACTCCCAAGCTGCTGGGTGCTTCGAGAAACGCCCCCCCCGACTGCCTCCAGAGTGGAGCAGTCGGGCAACCCCTCAGGGGTGTTGCGTGGGTTGGTCCGAGAAAGGTTCTCTGGATCCAAAGCTCCGTGGGCCCCCTCTGCCTCTAGGGCGGCGTCCACCCTGCTCTCCTCTGCTGCGGAAGGGCTGGGAGTTCGGAGCGGGACGGGACTGTTGCGACTTCTGGAACCACATCTTCTTCTGTCCATTTTGGTTCTTAGAGAAGGACCTCTGGGGAGCAGAGAAGCGGACTCTGACAGCAGACAATGTCTTCCCATCCTTTTTGCTCTGGACCAAGGTATCTCGCACGGTTTTGCTGAAGTGGGCAGAACCATTGAAAGGGGCATTAGCGAAAGACGCCTTAAAGGGTTCAGCGAAATCACAGTGCCAGAGCCAGGCCTGACATCTCATGACGAGGCCCGCTCCGCTGACTCTAGCGGCTCCTTCCGTGGCATGGGACAGTAGCTGCATGGGGATGTTGGATATGGATCGTAGAGTGGCCATCCGGGTGGAGTGCAATTGTTTGTCCTCCGCCAACATGGACTCGGGGGGGGGGGGGGCACGCAGCGTACTCTTTGATAAGGTCCCGCTGCAGTCGAAGCACATGTGCCATGTAGTTCAGCGACCTCACAGAGAAGGTAGCCGAACTAAAAAAATAAGTTATGTACTCACCATAACGTTCCATCTGAGTAGGTACTTCATCTGCAACCTGTGGGTATCGGATCCGACTTCGGATCCGAGCCGGCAGCTTTCCAAGCTACAAGATCCGAGCTCCTAGCTCCTCCCCCCTATCCATAACCCCCTGCTACCTGCTGTATTACCTCAGATCGACTTTTTTGCCTTATCACCCAACTAATAACCTCGAGAGAGGAATACACCATATCTAATCTCCTGACAAGAAACTTACAGGTGACCAGAAAATCCCGAAAAGGTTTGGGGGATGGCAGGGGGGGGGGTCGGTTGCAGACAAATGAAGTACCTAGTCAGATGGAACGTTATGGTGAGTACATAACTTCTTTATCTGAAGTAGTTACTTCATTTGCTCTGCAACCTGTGGGACAGAGTCCCCAGCTACTCAAGAAAACCTGGGTGGCCTTTACGGAAGGATATTCCGAAGCACCGCAGAGCCAAAAGAAGCCCTGCCTCTCAAAATCGTATCTAGTTTATAATGAGAAATGAACGTATGAGAAGAGGACCAAGTAGCTGCTGAACATATGTCGTCCAAGGGAACCCTGGACCAAAAGGCTGCTGAGGTGGCTACAGACCTTGTAGAATGAGCGTGAATTCCAATAGGGGCTGGTTTGCCTGACGATATGTGCCCGTGAATTATGTACTGACAGATCCAATTTGCTACGATCACTTTGGAAATGGCTTTACCCATAGCTGATTTTGCAAAGGATACAAACAACTGGTCCGACTTGCGAAAATCTTTAGTTCTGTGCAAGTAGAAACGTAGTTGTCTGTGTACATCCAGTTTGTGCAACTTGTATTCCCCTTTGTTCTGAAAATTTGGGAAGAACACTGGTAAATTTATTGACTTGATTAATATTTGACTCTGAAGCTACCTTAGGTAAGAAAGACGGGTTAGTCCTGAGGGACACACTATCCTTATGAAAAATAAGGTAAGGGGGTTTCATATACAGAGCTTGAAGTTCTGAAACCCTCTTGGCCGAAGTAACAGCCACTAAGAAGGCAGTTTTCCACGACAAGAACTTTAACGGAACCGAAGCCACAGGCTCAAAGGGTGGACTTGCCAGGGCTTGTAAGACTAAGGTCAAATCCCATGGGGGGCACCACAGTTTTCACAGGCGGCTTCAAAAGAAAGATGCCCCGCAAGAAAATTTTGCATAATTTTGTAGATGCCAAGGACCCCAAGCCATCTCCTACATGAAAATGGGAGATGGCTGCCAACTGCACCTTAACCGTAGAAGCACTTGCTCCCTGCCGAAAAATCAGCGACAAGAAGTCCAGAATAGTCGGCATAGGAACTGTAAATGGGTCCAGGCCCTTGTCTTTAGCCCAGATGGAGAAACGTTTCCATTTACTATTGTAAAGTTTTCTGGTAGACGGCTTATCAGCCGCGACCAGTATGGTCTTAACAGGAGAAGAGATACCGGCAGTCCTAGCCATCATTGGAACTGGATCAACCAAGCCATAAGCTTGAGGTTCACCAGGTTCGGGGTTTGGCAACCCGCAGGATGCGAGATCAGGTCTGGAATGGGATCCAGAATCCATGGAGGAGCCACACTGCGAGACGGCAAAAAACGGAACCAGATCGGTCGAGGTCAGAACGGGGCTATGAGGATAGCTCTGCTCCCCAACCGACAGGCTTTCTGTATGAACTTTATCATAAGCGGGAGGGGGGATAAGCATAAAGGAGACCGGGAGGCCAAGCATGAACTAGAGCGTCTCTGGGATTCTCCCCTTTGGGGGGGGAAGTATTGCGAAGAACTTGCTGCATTTTGTGTTTAATGGAGAAGCAAAAAGATCGCAGCAAGGCCAACCCCATTTGTGGAAGATCTGTTTCGCAACAGATGGATTTAGAGACCACTCGTACGGAGTGAGAAGTACTCGACTCGGTTTGTCCGCTAATATGTTGGACCAACCTGGAATGTGCATTGCTACCAGAAACCGGTTGGTGGATATCGCCCATTCCCAAACTCTCATAGCCTCTCGACAAAGGGGATAAGACCTGGTTCCTCCCTGTTTGTTTATGTACCAGACTACTGACATATTGTCCGTCTGGATTGCAATAGTCCCCAGAGGGAGAAGGTCGTGGAGAGCCTGCAACGCCAAAAGCACCGCCCTCATCTCTAGGACATTGCTATGCAAAGCGGTCTCTAGGGACGTCCACGTGCCTTGGACAGATCTGCCTGAACAATGCCCCCCCCCACCCGAGGCGAGAAGCGTCCGTGGTCAACATGGCTTGGGGCGGGGGGGATCACAAAGGGTCTCCCTTCTCTGAGTTCCCGCACGTGGAGCCACCAAAGAAGGGAGTCCTTGCAAACTCTGCTCAGTGGTATCGGAGTGTTCAACGGGTGGAGTGATAGGGACCACTGAACTTGCAGGGTCCACTGCAATATCCTCATTTGCAGGCGTGCGTGAAGGGAGAGACCGATCGCTGCCGCCATAGACCCTAGTGCCCTAAGGACTAACTCCGTCGGTGGGGCAGGACTCTGAAGAAGGGCCAATACTTGATATGACAAGCTGCTCAGCCTGTCTGAAGTTAGGGTAGCTCGAGAGATACGGGTATCCAACCTGGCCCCCTATGAATTCCAGGACTTGAACGGGGCACAGAGAGGATTTCTGCAGATTTACTGAGATGCCTAAGTTGTGGGCAAGAGTCAGAGTGTAATCTCTTGCCATGCAGAGCTGATGCCTATTGGCGGTGGTAAGGAGCCAGTCGTCTAGGTACGGGAAGACCTGAATGCCCTGAAGTCTCAGGTGGGCTGCAACCACTGCCATGACTTTGGTGAACACCCTGGGGGCTGAGGTGAGGCCGAACGGAAGAATCCTGAACTGATAATGACTGGCCCCCAGCCAAAAGTGGAGAAACCTTCTGGATCGTCTGTCCATCAAAATGTGGTAGTACGCATCCTTGAGGTCTATAGAGCACATCCAGTCATTCTCCCGCAGAAGGGGGAGAACTGATTGGAGGGTGACCATCTGGAATTTTTCCTTGGGAAGGAATAGGTTCAGAGCGGAAAGGTCAAAGATGGGTCTTGGGTCCCCCGTTTTCTTTGGCACCAAAAAGAACCTGTAATAACCCAATCAGGACTGATCTGGGGGAACGGGCTGGATGGCTCTTTTTTCTAGCAACTTTGATACTTCTGAAGCCGCTGCCTTCCTCTGATCGGGTGGTACATCGGGGAGGCATCTGGTCTTGAGGGGGAGGTTTATGAAGGGGAAGGCATAATCTCTGGATATGATACGGAGCACCCATCGATCTGTCATAAGGGACTCCCAATTTGACAGGTGCTCCGTCAAATGCCCCCCCGACTGCCTCCAGAGAAGGACAGTCGGGCAAGCCCTCAGGGCTGCTGCACGGGTCTGTCAGAGAAAGGTTCTCTAGACCCGAAGTTACGCGGTCCCCCTCTGCCTCTGGGCCAGTGACCACCTTGTCCTCCTCTGCCTCTACAGGACGAGGGGTCCGAAGCTGGATGGGATTGCTGAGACTTGTGGAACCACAGCTTCTTTTGTCCCCTCTGATTCCTAGAAAAGGATCGCTGGGGATTAGAGAAGCGGACTCCGACGGCAGAAGGCGTCTTCCCGTCCTTTTTGCTTTGGACCAGCGTATCGCCAATGGTCTTGCCGAAAAGCGAAGATCCGTCAAAGGGCGTGTTCGCGAAGGATGTCTTGAAGGGATCCGCGAAGTCGCAAAGACGGAGCCAGGCGTGACGTCGCAAGACAACCTACATTGCATGGGAGAGAAGCCGCATGGACGTGTTAGAAATGGATTTTAGAGTGGCCATCCGAGTCGAAAAAACATTCTCGTCTCCGACCGACATGGACACCGGGGGGGCTGCAGCGTATTCCTTAATCAAGTCTCGCTGTAGCCTGATGGTATGTGCCATATAGTTCAGCGCCCTTATCGAGAAGGTCGCTGAAGCAAACATCCGCTTTCCAATGCGGTCCAGTGCTCGAGATTCCTTATCTGGCGGGTGGACCGAAGAACTCTCCTGCGCGAGTTCTTTCTTGGTGGCAGCCGCCACCAACATGGCATCAACGGGAGATCCCTTGGCACAAGACTGCACATCTGTAGGGGGGCTAAGGACTTTATCAGGACGCCTAGGAATTGGCTCCACACTGTCGGGCTCCTTCCACGCCCTGGTAGTAATTAAGTCTAACAGGGGGTCAGCCGGAGGGGACACCCAGAAGGTAGATGGGCCTGCCTCAAATGCCTCCAGAACACGGATTCATCCACTGAAGGTTTTTGGGCAGACCACCCCCCTCTAATACGCAACATTTCCATGATGTCTCCGAAGGAGACATCTTCGGGGGGGTGATCTTGGGGAACCTTCCCCTTCATCTAAATCCGTGTCGGTGGTAATGGACTCAGGGGAGTCCAGGTGCCTCTTTTTACACCTACATTTAAAAGGGACCTCCTTGGTGGGGCTATCCGAAGAGGGCTCGTCCACGGGTTCTTGCTCCTCCAAGAGAACTAGCTGGAGGGCTTGAGCAGGCTGTCCCGATGGTCAGATGACGGAGGAGAGACCCACATGCAGGGGGGGGTACGGGAGGATCCGAAGCCCGGACCGGGGACCTGGAGGACCTCGACAGTACCCTCTCCACTACCTCAAAAGCCGAAGGAGAACTACTCTTGCCAGGCTCCGAAAGCATCCTCCTCAGCTCAGAGGTAGGGATCGGGGTCGGGGCCGATGCAGTCGGTGCCGAGAGAGAGGTGTGCTCCGAACCCAGCGGCGCCAAAGACACACCAACTCCCCCGGATCCGACGCTCAGCCCACGGCCCCGAGAACTCGAATCAGACATGCTCGAGGGTATAGTCGGCGAAGAGACCAGAGCTATCAGCGCCGACAAATCCCCGGCTCCGACTCAGAGACCCGAAAACGAGTCGGAGAAGGAGTGATCAGAGCAAAAATGGGGGCCGTGTTCCCTCCCGGGGGGGGGGGGCTAGAGCACACCCCCATCTGCATTTGGGTCTGTATGAAATGACGCATCACCCGATCCATGTCCGCTTCGGTGAGGCTTCTGGTCGATCTAGAAGTCATCGAGGTGGGTCGGGAGGGCCGCCTCGAAGACTTCGAGGGAGACCAGTCCTCCGGCGAAAAGCTGGGAGAATGGAGCTGAGAGGGGGAGGATCCGGAGACTCTCGAGGGAGACTTAGTCAATTTAGATGGCGGGGCTGAGGGTTGAGTCTCAGCCTGCCTTTTATGGGATTTGTGCCCTTCCTTATCCTTGTGCCTCTTCTTTCTGGAGGAAGAGGCACCAGCGTCACCCGTGCTCGAACCCAAAGAGGGAGGTTGAGTCCCGGGCTGAGCAAGGGGCGCAGAAGGTACCGGGGCTGCCGAAGCAGACTGAGCGGGAGAGGAAGAAGAAGCCGATTCCTGGGGCAGCTTACCCGCCAGGATCAGTTTATTCTTCCTATCCCTAAGCACCCGGGGGTTAAAGGCCGCACAAATTTGACAGGCCATAGATAAATGGGCCACCCCCAGGCATAAAACGCACTGAGTGCGGCCAACAGCCGGTGAAAGCTTATGGCCACACTCAGTACACTTCGAAAAAACAGCTTTGGGCCCTTCAGCCATTTTAAACTCACACCCAAACACTAAGGGGGGAGGGTTGTCACACAGAGGAACAACTAACTACGAGAAAAACTAACTAATCCACCGAAAATAAACCCAAGGGCACTACACACACGTATACTACCTACAACTTCACAAAAACGCTACAGAAAAAAGGACTTTAACAAGTAAACGATCTCACCAAAGCCAGGAGCTCTTCAAAAGATAGCTACTTCAGCCGCGGCAAAAAACGATCTGAGGTAATACAGCAGGTAGCAGGGGGTTATGGGTAGGGAGGATTAACTAGGAGCTCGGATCTTGTAGCTTGGAAAGCTGCCGGCTCGGATCCGAAGTCGGATCCGGTACCCACAGGTTGCAGAGCAAATGAAGTAACTACTTCACCGGCTTCCCTAGGCTGTCCATCGACCAAGACTCCTTGGTCAGGGGATGAACCGAGGGATTCTCCTAAGCAAGTTCCCTCTTGGTGGCCGCCGCCACCAACATGACATCTACAGGGGGACCCTTACTCCAGTGGGACTTGTCAGAGGGTGGGCTAAGAATCTTGTCCGGGCGCTTGGGGACTGGCTCCACAGTGTCAGGCTCCTTCCACTCCCTGGTAGTAATCAAGTCTACCAGGGGGTCGGCCGGAGGGGACACCCAAGAGGTAGACGGGCCTGCTTCAAACGCCTCCAGGAACACGGATTCGTCCGAGGTAGGCTTTGGGGCAGACCACCCCCCCTTATTCTAAGCATCTCCATGATGTCACCAATTGAGACATCTTTGGGGGGTGATCTTGGGGAGCCTTCCCCTTCCTCCAAATCCGTGTCCTCAGTCAAGGACTCGGGGGAGTCCAGGTGCCGCCTCTTGCACCTTCACTTGTGAGGAACCTCCTCGGGGGGGGGGGGGGGAGCTGTCCGAGGAGGTCTCACCAGCCACGTCTTGTTCCAATGGAACTACCTGGGACATCAAAGCAGGCTGTCCCTTGGGGCCGGGTGATGGAAGTCAGACCCAACAGAGGAGGAGTGCAGGGTGGAGCAGTGGCAAGGGCCGGGGCCTGGAATCTCTCGACAGGGCCCTCTCCACCACGTCGTATGCCAATGGAGAGCTGCTCTCTCTGGGATCCGAAAGCAGACCCTTGCTCGGATCCGACGGACGGATCGGAGCCGGCGCCGAAGCGATCGGATCCGGCGGACCAGCATGCTCCGACCTGGACAGAGCCGAAGACATACCGATTACCCCCGAATCCGAAGCTCAGCCCTCAGCTCCGAGAGCTCGGATCCGAAGAAAATGGACCCGACAGACTTGAGGGAAGTGTCGGCGCCGAAGTACCCGAGACTATCAGCGCCGACACACCCCCGGCTCCAAGGCTGCCCGGCTCCGAAGACTCCGAACCCGGGAAACGGGACAGAGAAGGAGCTATTGCGGCAAAGAAGGGGGTCGAGCCCCCCCCCCCCCGGAGGTGGGGGGAGGCAGGAGCACTCCCATCTGAAGTTGGGCCTGGAGTAATCTTCTCATCATTCGGTCCAAATCTGCATCCGTGAGACTTCGGGTAGATTTCGACGAGGCCATCGAGGCGGGGCGGGAGTGTCGCCTCTATGACATCGAAGGAGATCGGGTCTCCTCCTCCTCAGGACCCGGTGAAAAGCACAGGGACTGGATCCGAGAAGGAGACGACCCAGAAGTGCTGGAGGGAGAAGACCGCTTAGCCGGGGGGGGCGAAGCGGAGGCCTCGGCCCGCCGCTTGTGGTTTTTCTCCCTCCTCCTTTCTTTCCTAGCCTCCCTCTCCTCCGGGCCTAAGGCGGGAGGTTGAGTCCCGGCCGGGGGGACGGAAGCAGGAGTGGCAGCCACTGCAGCCGCAGTGGGAGCCATGGGAGGACTGGAGGTAGAAGCAGAGTCCGGGGGCAGAAGACCCGCCAGAATCAGCTTAGTCCTCCGGTCCTTGAGTGCCCTGGGGTTGAATGCCGCACAAATGGTACAACCAGAGGACAGGTGCTCAACCCCAAGGCACAGCACACACAGAATGTGGCCATCCGCTGGGGGCAGCTTATGGCCACACTCGGTACACTTAGAAAAAATCGGCTTTGGGGCCTCGGACATAATAACTAAAAGGGGAGAACCAAACACACTAGGCCTCAAACACACACACACAACCCTGTACGGAACCACGAAGGAAGGGGGAGGTTAAATATAAAAACTATAAAATAAACTAAGTGAGTCTTAAAATTAGAAAAGGGACCTGAACACACACTCACACCAAAAGTTTAATAAAAGGGTCAGAAAAGTTAAATTTTTCTCACAAAAGCGAATGAAACGTCTGGAACTCGGGATCAAGCTGCTGAAGTAAACCGTGGCAAACTAGATCTGAGGTCAGTCATGGTTGGCAGGGGATTATGGGTAGGGGAGGAGCTTGGAGCTCGGATCTGAAGCTGTTGAAAACTGTCGGCTCGGATCCGAAGTCGGATCCGATTCCCATACGTTGCTGCACAAATGAAGTTAACTACTTCAGATTTGAATATTTATTTGCCTGCAAAATGCAATTACTGAAGCCAGGCACTTTGTAAATACTCTGGGCACAGTAGATAAGCCAAAGAGCAGTGCAGAGAACTGATAATACAAGTAGCCAGCTTTGAAGCGGAGGTATATTCTGCAAGATTCCCTGATTGGGATATGCAGGTAAGCCTCTTTTAAATCTAGAGTTGCCAACCAGGCATCTTTGCCTAGCACAGGAAGTAACTGGTGAAGAGTCAGCATCTTGAATTTTGGAATGTCCAGAAAGGTGTTTAGAGTAGACAGGTCCAGAATTGGATGCCATGATTTGTCTTTTCTGGGTACCAGGAAAAGTCTGGAATAGAAACCTTGTCCCTTTTCCTCTTCTGGTACTAGTTGAATTGCCCCCATGTTTAGAAGGGAAAGTACTTGTTTCTGAGCCTCTGCCCACTGATTTGGGGGCAGGTCCGGCCATCCATTTGGAGTTGGCAATGTGTGGAAATGAAATCTGTATCCCTGGGACACTATATTTAAAACCCATTTGTCCTGGGTTATAAGTTGCCAGTTTTTTGCATGAAGAGCCAGTTTTCCCCCCAAAGGGGCGGCTAAGAGGTAAGTGCTTGGTAATTTTAAAGGAAAGTCATTGAGACTGTTTACCATAGGGAGGTGTCTTGTTGTTTCCAGATTTGGAAGTGGAGGCACCCCATTGCTTAGTTCTGAAAGTCCCTTGGGACTGAAACCCGGTGCGTTTGAAATGTCTGCGTTTGGCTTGAGTGACTCTGGAAGGAACTAGAAAGGAACAGTTCTTAGTAGGCCAGTGCCTACTAAATCTTGAAGGTTGCACCTGTAAGAAATATTTCACAGTTTGCATAGATTTAGCTTTATCTTCCATCTTTTTTACAACTTCTTCAGCATTATTACCAAACAGATGGTCCTGCTGCAAAGGAGCATCCAACAATTTTGCTTTAACATGATCATGCAGAGATTGCTCCTTAAGCCAAGCACGCCTTCTAAGCACAGACCCAGTAACAGCCCTGCAAGAGGCCTCCAAAGAATCAAAACCACATTGCAAAGTATGTTTTCCAACTTGTTCAGCTGAATGCAATAAATCCTGTAAATCCTTATTTTCCACACAGTCAGAAGTCAACATCATTTTCTGTTTAAGCAGTCCCATGACATGCTGTTGATATTTTAGCATATGGAATTGCCAGTTTAAAGCCCTGATTGCCAAGGTTGCAGAAGCATAAACCTTTTTACCCCATCTATGCAGTGCCCTGGAGTCTCTATCAGAAGGGGTAGGATTTTTAGCAGTAGAAGCCTTGATGCCCTTGGGCCCCTGAGAAATGGTTTCAGGATCCGCAACAGGATCTTTGAAAAGGAATTTGTGGGAGTTAGGAACCCTGTAGTATCTGTCTGACTTGCAAGGGGTCGGAGGCAGGGAATCAGGGGCCATACTGCATTCTGAACACACATCAACAAAGTCTAGTACAGGAGGTATAGCCAACGGCCTATAAATCCCTAAGCCTATTTTTGGATTCAGAAAAATCCTGACTTTCTCAGTGGAAATGCCCCCTTAAGGTATGTAATGTTTCCCCAAAAGAAAAATCCTCAGGGGGGAGAAGCAGAAGGAATGGAATCCTCTGCATCAGAGTCCTCATATGCAGGCATGGACAAATCCTGTTCATTAGAAGAGTCAGAAGAAACAGAGTCCTGTTCAGAAGATTCATAGTCAAGTTCAGCCCTAGGCCTCTTAGAAGGGGGGGGGGGGGTTGACTACCCTGATTAGAGTAATTAAATCTTCAGCCATTTTGATCATTTGTTTTTTAGGCATAGCGGTCTGAACATGTGGCCTGGGCATTGGTTTTTTTAGACCTAGATCGACATTTTGGCCTTAATATTGAAGGTGGTGTTGGTTTAATATACAAATCTGTAGGCCTGAATACACCCTCAGAAGCCAGTGCCTGCACAGCGGCTCTAAACCCATCCAAGGTAGAGACATCTGCAGATTCCATAGGTGAAGCATCTTGCGGCATACCGGACTCGGAATGGGTCTCAGTAGAGGCCTGCGAATCAGAAGTAGCGGGTATCAGGGGGTGCGAAAGCACCTCACTGAGTACTGGCATACTGGCGACTGGCTTAGGAGAAGTGTCGTCAGCAGTTTTGGACCTCAACGGCCTGTCTGTCTTTTTCTTTGCGTTTTTTTTTGGTATTCTGGTAGTCGGATGGCCAACAGACGTCATTTCTGGATAATTAAACCAAGAACCGAAATATTTAGAAGCAAAAATGTACCAACAACGGGTAGTGCGCTGATTAAATAAAGCACAAAACCGACAACAATGTACGTCGTGGTCACAGCCTAGGCAAGGAATACGGTACAAATGGAAATCCTTATGAGGTATTTGCTTCCCACAAGTAATGCAATTATTAACTTTTACTGACATTGGTAAAGAGCAAGAAAAAGTTTCCCCAAAGAGGTACTTAGCTTTTTAGTTGAAGACTTCACTACTGAAACTCAAAAACGAAAATTTCAGGAGTCGGCCGACCGGCACTTGCCAACTGCTTCTGCTTCGGCCAACGCGCAGCAAGAAAGACTGATGTAATGGCGTTGGCTGCATGTTTTATACCCCTAATGTCATGGAAGAAGGGACAGCATTCGACGCAGGACCCAAGACTTTGTTAATCAGGCGGACTGAGGGCAACCTGCCAGCAGATTACCCAACTGTAATAACTGCAACAGTGAAATACGAAGAACATGTGGGGAAAAAAGTAGTGAAAATCAAACGGGAGTTTTTTTTTTAAATAAGTAAAGACAAGAAAATAACTACCAGCAATGGTAGATCACAGAGATACCCCATTAGGAAGAAGGGTAAGCAGAGGAAAACGAAATACCAGAGATGGTACAAAAGATACTCATCAGAATAATAGAAAAGATATAGTATCAGAAAATTAGTTAAAAGCTCCTAAAGACCAGCGAAAATAACAGACAGAGGTAGCAAAAGTTTAAGATTAGTATAAAAGTTAAAGATAGTTAAATTAACTCATAAAACAATACTATTAAAACCTTTGAGAGGAACCTGCAACTGCTCACGATGGCGTCAAACAGCTGAGGTAATGGGAATGGAATAGTGCATTATGGGTAGAGGGAGGAGCTTGAGAGCTGGATCCAAAGTCTAGAGTATGCGGCTCAGTTGGATCCAAGGATTGGATCCAAGCCCATGGGTTGAGGAATAATGAAAAGGACAACATCACTAGCCTAGAGTCCCTTTAAGAATTATCTTCCCTAATATTTGTGTGCGAAGATACTGCAGATTGAGACTGGTGCCAGTTAATGAAAGTGGATTCAAGATAGTCCATGGCAATAAAAGAAATGTCCTTCAGGTCTTAAAAGATGAAAATTTGGTAAGAGGGCTGATGGCGGCTTGCTGTACAAGATGGACAGGAATAAAAGTTCTATATTCATTGTAAGTACATAAGAAGAAGTTATGTACCTACCATAACGTTCCACGTTAGTTGTCTTCTTCTCGCCCTCTTTCTTGCTGGTTGGGTTCAGAGCCGATCCTCGGCTCCGACTCTGCCATCTTCAAAAGCTCGAGAGCTGCTTACTGGCTCGAGCCCCCCCCCCTATATCCCATGATGCCCGGTGCTAGATACCCACATCTCGTTTGGTAAACCTAACTACAGACATAACAATTATAATAATAATAATACCAGTAAACTATAGTAGGATGCATGAACCTACTGGTGAGACTGAAAGTGAGAAGTAATAGCCAGAGAAGACTCAGCCAGTGATAAAAAAACATAAGGCACTCTTCTCGGTCTACTAGGATAGGGGGATGGAGGGTTGGACACAAGAAAGAAGGCGAGAAGACGATAACTAACATGGAACGTTATGGTAGGTACATAACTTCTTAATGTTAAGTTGTCTATCTCGCCTTCATTCTTGCTGGTTGGGACAGCGTCCCTAGCACCTCAATCCTGGGTGGCTCATCAGAATAGACTCTTCAGAACAGTGGAACCAAAATCAGCTCTGCTCCTGGAGGACACATCCAGCTTATAATGTGAAATGAAGGTATGAGGATTGGCCCATGTAGCTGCCGCACAAATAGTTTCCATTGGTAATCTTGCCGGAAAGGCCACTAAAGTAGCTAGAGCTCTAGTGGAGTGACCTTTTGGTTTAGCAGAAAGCTCTTTATTCCTTAACTGATATATAAATGTAATAATAGATGTCACTCACTTAGATAAGGTTACTTTCGACACCGGTATACCTTGTTTACCCTCAGAATAGGACAGGAACAGATGTTCTGATTTGCTTGGTTCTATGCAAGTAAAAGCGTAATTGTCTATGAACGTCCAACTGATGCAATTTGTATTCCGCTTTGTTGGAATAATTTGGAAAAAACACTGGTAGGTCAATGGACTGATTCAAATTATTATCAGAAGCAACCTTTGGAAGAAAGGAAGGGTTAGTCCGAAGAGAAACTCTATCATTGTGAAAAACTAGGTAAGGAGGACAAACACTAAGAGCCTGAAGTTCAGAAACTCTTCTAGCCGACGTAATTGCAACCAGAAGTGTTTTCCAAGAAAGAAACTTCAAAGAACAAGAAGCTGCAGGTTCAAAGGGGGGCAGTATCAGGGAAGCTAAAATCAAATTCAGATCCCACGGAGGCGGGGGATCTCTTACTGGGGGTCTGAGTAAAGTGGTCCCTTTAAGAAAGGCTTTACAAAGCTTATGGGACATGATGCTTGTATCAGCTAGGCCCGTATGAAAGTTTGAAATTGCAGCTAGCTGAACTCTAACCGTGGCAGAAGAGAATCCAGCTCGAAAAAGTTCCGCTAGAAATTCTAAAATATGTGCACAGGGGCTGAAAAGGGATCTATATTCCTGGTCTCTGCTCATAAGGAAAAACGTTTCCACTTACTAGCATAAGTTTTACTAGTGGTAGACTTATGCGAGGATAAGAGTGGGAGATGTTCGGAAGCCTGGCTAAGGTCGAAAGTGGAGCAACCAAGCAGTGAGCTGGAGAGATTGAAGAGATTGGTGCAGCCCACCCAATTGATGGATCAGGTCGTCTGGAAGTGGGTCCAGAGTTGCTCCAGAAGGTGATGATGCAGGAATGGGAACCAAATTTGTAGAGGCCATTAAAGGGGAATGAGGATCATCTTGCATCCCAATGTGGTAGCTTTCTGTATTAGTTTGGGAATCAGGGGAAACGGAGAGAATGCATAAAGAAGTCCCTGAGGCCAATCGTGAACTAGAGCGTCTCTGGGGAAGTGCCCGGGAAGAGGGAGGAGAGAGAAGAAATTGTCGCACTTGCTGTTGAAGGGGGTGGCAAAAAGGTCGCAGCAAGGCTGACCCCATTTGCGGAAGATTTTGTCCGCCACAGTCTGATTGAGAGACCACTCGTAAGGCATGAGAATTGCTCTGCTCAGCCTGTCTGCTATAACATTGGACTTCCCAGGGATGTGCGCTGCTATCAGAAACCATTGGGAAGAGATCGCCCACTGCCAAAGTCTGAGTGCTTCACGACATAAGGGGTAAGACTTGGTTCTGCCCTGCTCGTTGATGTACCATACTACTGACATATTGTCTGTTTGAATTGCAATGGTCCCGGTGGGAAGAGAGTTCTGAAGAGCTTGCAAAGCTAAAAGCACAGCCCTCATCTCCAAGACGTTGATATGCAGATGGTACTTATGAGGCTGCCAGGTGCCTTGGATTGTTCTGCCCTGAAAATGCCCCCCCCCCCATCCGATCAGGGAGGCATCCGTGGTCACCGTAGCTACTGGAGGAGGAAGAACAAATGGTCTGCCCTGGTGTAATGATGGGGAAACCATCCACCAAACAAGTTGTTTTTTGCATGACTGTGTGATCTTTATCATGTGAGACATTGGCAGTTGCTGGAAGGACCATTGTGTGAACAGCATCCACTGAAGAATCCTCATGTGAAAACGTGCAAAGGGGACTAGTATGATAGCCGCTGCCATGAGACCCAATGTTCTTAGGATGAATCTGGCCTGAATTTTTTTTGCATCCTAATGAGACCTGCACATGTCGTCGAACGTCTAACACTCTGTCTCTGGGAGTCTCGCTGTCATGTCCTTTGTATTTAAGTTTGCGCCTATAAAGGTGATAGATTGACAAGGCGACAATGCAGACTTTTCGAAATTTATTGTGATGCCTAGTTTGGAGCAAGTTTGGATGGTGTAGTCTCTGGCTCGCAGCAGGTGATGCCTGGTGGTTGCAGTAAGGAGCCAGTCGTCTAAATATGGAAACACCTGGAATCCTTGCCGTCTCAGGTGAGCGGTAAAGACTGCCAAACATTTGAACACCCTGGGGGCTGTGGTGAGGCCAAAGGGCAGAGCTCTGAACTGATAATGACTGGCTCCCAGCCAGAAGTGGAGGAATCTTCTGGAGCGTCTATCCATTTTGATATGGTAGTACGCGTCCTGAAGATCTATGGAGCACATCCAATTGTCCTGACCCAGAAAGGGTAAAATGGACTGTAGCGTGACCATCCAGAACATCGTTCTTTGAACAGACCGGTTTAGTCTGCTGAGATCCAGAATGGGTCTCCAGTCCTCTGTCTTTTTTGGTACCAAAAAGAACCTTGAGTAAATTCCAGATCCTTGCTGGTCTGCTGGGACTGACTGGATGGCTCTTTTTCTTAGCAGTTTTGAAATTTCTTGAACTGCTTAATCCCTTAGATTGGGTGAAATATCTGGAAGGGATTTGTTGGGAATGTGTGGAGTGCGAAGGAAGGGGATTTTGTAGCCTTCGAATATGATAGACAGTACCCATTTTTCTTGCGTTATACTTTGCCAGGCTTTTGGGTACAGCGATAATCTTCCCCCGACTGCCTCCGAAGGTGGACAGCCGGGCAGCACTTCAGGGATGCTGGAAGGGCTTGTCAGAGAAAGATTCTCTTTGGCCCTGATTTTGCAGACCCCCTCTTCCCCTAGGGCGGCGTCTATTGTTGTTCCCTCCTCTGACCCTGGAGGGGAACTCTCCACATGTGTCAGGCACAGCTCCCTGGGGTTCCCGGAACCACGTTTTTCCACTCTTCTGACCCTTGGGATACGGTCTTGAAGGAGTGGAAAAACGGACTCCCACAGCAGAGAGAGTCTTGCCTTCCTGTTCACACCTGGTAAGGGTATCCTTCACCTGTGGTCCAAATAGAGCAGAACCATCAAAGGGGGTGTTGGTGAAAGACACCCTGAAGGGTTCCGCAAAGTTGCATAACCGCATCCAAGCATGCCTCCTCAAAGCCACGGCTGTGCCTGCGGCCCTACTCGCGCCATTGGCTGCATAAGAGATGAGCTGCATGGAGGAGTTTACTACCGAATTAAGAGTAGCCAGCTGGGAGGCAACCTTAGCCTGGGACCCCGCAGCTGATGGATCTTGAAGGGTATCTCCTAGCTCTTTAAGGAGATCCCTTTGAAGGCAGGTAAAGTGGCACAAATAGTTCAGCAACCTCATGGAGAAGGTCGCCGAAGAAAACATCTGCTTCCCATACCTGTCCATCGTCCTAGATTCCTTATTAGGGGGATGGACAGACAAAGACGTTTCAGCCAACTCCTTTTTTGTGGCCGCTGCTACCACCATGGCATCAAAGGGAACACCCTTGATCAGAAACTGCTTGTCTTGTGGGGCAGTAATAAATTTTGTGGGCCTGCGGGGAGTTGGTTCCATTGTGTCTGGAGCTGACCACGCCTTTCAGGCCACCACAGACATCAGTGGATCGAAAGGCGGAGACACCCAGGAGGTGGAGGGTCGGGATCCAAACTCGTCCAGAAATACCGACTCATCCTCGGAAGGGTTAAGGGTAGTCCAGTTCCCCCTCTACCTAAGAATCTCAAGTATGTCTGAGAAAGAGACGTCCTCAGAGGGGGATCTCTGGGACCCTTCAGACTCCTCAAAGTCGGTATCTAAAGTGACAGATTCAGGGGAGTCAACATGCTTCCTCTTGCATTTCCTCTTTTGAGGGGGCTCCTCTGAATGAACGGGGGAGGCCTCGGAAGAGGAAGATACACCCAATGGGGTGCCCTGGAGCACTTGTTCCCCACGCTTGAGGTTTGGAGAAGGGGCAGGAGCAGGCACCATGGGGCGAGAGCCGATGAGGCTGACCGTGAGGCTGACTCAGATGCCAGCACACTCCTCGTGACATCGAAGGCGCCTCTTCCCGATATCGGAGAAGGCTCCGGCTCCTTAGAGACCGGAATCCTTCCTGGCACCGAGAGAGACGGCTCCAAAGCAGATGTAGGAGCCGAACTCACCTGCGCCGAAGCTCCAAGAGGGAGAACGGGGTCGGACAAGGGTCCGATGCCACTCGCCCCCTCAGAGCCAACGAGGGAGTCCTGGCACCCAGATCCCTCCAAGGACATCACCATGGAAGAGATCGGAGCCGACGGAACCGAAAGGGGAGGTATCGGTGCCGACGGTCCCACAATCCCAGCCTCAACATACTCCGGCTCCGAGCTCAAGGGATGAGTCGAAGAGGAACTACTGCAGAGACAGGTAGAGCCGAACCCTGATGAGGGGGGCTGGATAGCATTTTAGCCAGGGCCTGCGATTTTAAAAGCCTGCTCACCACTTTCTCCAAATCATGGTCAGATAGTCTAGACGACCAAGAGAAGTGGGATCGATGACTTCTCTCCGACTGCAGCAAGGGCGACCCCGGAGCCGAATGTATCGACTAAGAATGGCGATCTGGAGCGTTTTTGACTCCCTGACGGTTCCGAGAGAAGAGTCGGGGCCAACTGGGAGATAGGTACTTTGGCTCCAGTCGGAGCCAAAGTTGGCTTGGAGATAGGTACTTCGGTTCCAGCCAGAACCGAAGTTGAAGTAGACGCCACACCCGATGACGGCTCCAAACTGGGAGCCGGCGGTTTCGATGGCTTGGAAGGTTTCACTGACTGAACCTTGGCCGGTGATCCTTCAGGTTTAAGCAAACCCCTAAGGATAAACTTATTCCTACACACCTGCAGGACTCTTGGACTAAAGGCGTGATACCCCGAACAAGGGTCCTGCAGGTGTAGGGCGCCCACGCAATAGACACAAGAAGTGTGACCATCTGTCAGTGACATTTTCTGACAGCATGAATCACACTTCTTGGATCCAGACACTTTCGTGTCTTTAGACATTCCTGTAAAGGAAAAATCAAATTACAAAGAGTACAAAGGGAAGTAGGTAACTAGTAAAAAACACACACAGTCCACACAAGTTACCACACCCTAACAGCACACACACACACTTTATAATTTAAGAAAGGCTAAACGGACCTACCAACTACCACAATTTCTAATGAAAAAAAAAAATTTTTACTACCTTAAAAAAGGAAACAAGGATAAGCCTCTAACTGAAACGGCTTACCTTAAAGAGGAAAACGAGAGTGGGGGAGGGAGGGGAAAACTCTCTAAGAAGAAAAAGAGTTTTCAAGGGGGGATTAAACACTACTACAACTATGTATGAACACTAATTATTCTAACTAATAATATACAAGTTCTAAATATATATATCAATAAATTGAAAAAATACGACCTGAGCCAGTAAACGCAACCTCGTAGCAGAAGCGGTAAATGAGATCTGGGTATCTAGCACCAGGCATCATGGGATATAGGGGGGGCCTCGAGCCAGTAAGCAGCTCTCGAGCTTTTGAAGATGGCCGAGTCGAAGCAGAGGATCGGCTCCGTAGCCAACCAGCAAGAATGAAGGCGAGATAGACAACTTAACATTTATTGTTACAACAAATAAAAAGTACAAAGTGGTATGAGCAGACTGGGTTTCCAAACAACTAGTATTTGCAAAAAATATATAGGAAACACCAGACCACAACAGATAGTATCAAATAAAGCTCCAAAGTTTAATCCACAGTACAAAAATGGTGAGTGCTTTCGTAGCCAGAGCTACTTCATCAGACAACTCAAACTCCACAGGGATTTTAAAAACAGCAACAGCCTATCAGTGTCAGTTCCCCAATAAACAACTAGCTTAACAGCCACCGATTTAAAGGAGAAGCACTAGATAGAGACATATCAACTAATAAAACATTAAAATGAATAAAAATACATAAAGGTGCATATATAGAGACTTTATCTGCATAGTGGCTTATGTATTTTGTGATAGGATTAGGGAACAGATATGACAAACAGAGGGGCAGGAAAGTACAGTTGTGTACACTTACCATAAATGTAAATGTTCGAGTGTATTCACTGTTGCAGTCATTACATTTGGGTAATCTGCTGGCAGGTTGCCCTCAGTTGGCCTGAATTCCACAGTCTTGGGTCCTGCGTCGGTTGCTGTCTCCTCTTCCATGACGTCAGGTCGTCAGGGGTATAAAACATGCAGCCGATATAATTTTCTTTAGTTTTTCTTGCTCCCGATGTCAGGTAGCAAAAATAAATATATACATATATATATATATACATATATATACATATATATATATATATATATATATATATATATACATATATATATATATATATATATATATATATATATATATATATATATATATACATATGCACACACATATACATATATATAGATAGATAATGCATGCATTGATATAAACTTTACCTTCATCTACAAGCAAATACACCACATAGGTGGTAGAAGATAGAGAAGGAAAGATAAACTCCAGAATGACAGGGGGATGGCAGGAGAGTAACCTAGACTGCAACAGTGAATACACTCGAACATCTACATTTATGGTAAGTGCACACAACTGTACTATAATCTTCATGTTTCACTGTTGCAGTCATTACATTTGGGTAGAATCCCAAAGCTATGGTTGGGGGGGTCTGGAGCTAAACAGCATTAGGAGCGGCTATAAGGCCCTGCAGAACTGCAGTGGCAAAGCCTGCTCTGTATTTAGAGTAAAGAGGCAAATAATGATGCTTTGTAAAGGTGTGAAGAGAAAGTACAGTTTTGTACCTACCATAAATGTAGATGTTCGAAGATCCACATTGCTGCAGTCCTAACAATTGGGTAGTCCGCTGTCCTCGGTCGGCCCGAATATCAAAGTATAAGGCTGACGTCGGTCAGGGCGCATTTGACTGACGTCAGTACGTCAGGGTACAAATGCGCATGACCGGCGTCATATCCTCAGTCTTTTCTTGCCCCAGATGTCAGAAGACCCTAAAAAGAAAGGTCAAAACCAAAAGACAGCAAACAACCAACCAACCACCCTTGCACTAACTATAGTACAATATATACAATATACACAAAATGTACAACCCAACCCACACAACCACCTCTAACAACAGAGGGGAAGGAGGGAGGGTAAATTGGACTGCAGCAATGTGGATCTTCGAACATCTACATTTATGGTAGGTACAAAACTGTACTATGTTCTTCATCTCACATTGCTGCAGTCCTAAAAATTGGGTAGAATCCCAAAGCAGAGATAAGGGAGGATGGCAAACTACAAGGAAGCAGGAGCTGCCAAAATGCCCTGCAAAACAGCAGTGGCAAAACCAGCCCTAGACTTAGAGTAAAGTGGCAGGTGATAATGCTTAGAGAAAGTATGTACAGAACTCCAAGTAGCTGCCTCCAAAATATCCTTGGTTGCCACTCCCCTCAAAAAAGCTGTTGAAGTGGCAGTAACCCTAGTGGAATGAGGCCTAATCCCAGCTGGAATCTCCTTGCCATGATGGGAATAACAGAAAGCAATGCAAAACCCAATCCACTTAGAAATAGTTTGTTTTGATACAGGCTTGCCCTGAGAACTCAAAGCAAAAGAAACAAACTGCTGAGACTGCCTGAAACCTTTAGTTCTGTCCAAATAATAACGCAACTGCCTGTGGACATCTAAAGTGTGCAAAATCTTTTCCCCTTTATTTTGGGGATTTGCATAAAACGTAGGCAAATGAATAGTTTGGTTCAAAGCCACACTAGAAACCACCTTAGGCATAAAGGAAGGATTAGTACGTAATGATACCCTATCCTTATGGAAAATCAAGAAAGGCTCAACTGCCATAAGGGCCTGTAATTCAGAAACCCGTCTTGCAGAGGTAATGGCCAACAAAAAAGCAGTCTTCCATGATAAATACTTCAACTCAGCAGTAGCTGCAGGCTCAAAAGGTTGTAGAGTGAGTTTCTCCAACACAAAATTGAGATCCCAAGCAGGAGTAGGAGCTCTTCGTGGGGGTCTTATATTCTTTGCCCCTCTAAGAAATTGCTTAAACAAAGGATGAGAAAACAATGGTGGGTTGCAATCATAGTGAGCTGAAATTGCTGCAGCATGAACTTTAATAGAAGAGAAAGACAAACCTTTGTCTAGTAACTCAGTAAGATATTGAAGAGCCACACACAAATTAGGCTCAGAAACATCAAAATCTTTCGCTGCACTCCAAAACAAAAATCTCTTCCATTTGTCTGCGTACACTTTCCTTGTACTAGGCCTCCTAGCTTCCAAGATAACATTCAAAACTTGCTGAGGAAGTGGAGGCCCACTATGGTTCAAAACAGAATATGCCAGGCTGTGAGGTGCAGAGAGTGAAGCTTGACATTCAGCAAATGGCTGTCCTCCTGCGACAACAGGTGTGAAATCGAAGGCAAAGGCCATGGAGGCTTCCATACCAGACTTCTCAGTAATGGGTACCAGTGTTGTCGAGGCCAATCCGGAGCTATTAAGATCATCCTTGGCTTGTCCTGTCTGACTTTCAGAAGTACCTTTAGGAGGAGAGGCAGAGGTGGAAAGGCATACACATGAAGATTGCTCCAATTGAAGGAAAGAGCATCCACTCTCCAAGCTGTGGGATGAAACCTTTTTGTGCAAAACTTTGGCAGCTGATGGTTTAGTGGAGAAGCGAACAGATCTATGTCTGGAGTTCCCCATGAAACTGTCAATTTCTGAAATACATGAGGATCCAATTTCCACTCGTGGGGATCCATAATTAGTCTGCTCAACACATCTGCTAAGGAGTTCTGTGCTCCTGGCAGAAACCTTGCCTGAAGATTGAGCTGTAAACTGAGAGCAGTCTCCCACAAAATCATTGCTTGCCTGCATAGAGGATAAGAATCGTTCCCCTTGCTTGTTGATGTACCACATGACAGTTGTGTTGTCTGTTAGAATCAACACCTGCCCTGGAAGAAGTAATTCCTTGAAAGCAATTAATGCAAACTGGACTGCTAACATCTCCTTCATGTTGATATGTAGATGTTGTAGTCTGACAGGCCACTTGTTTTGTATCCACTTTCCATTGAGATGAGCTCCCAAGCTTTGTCTGAGGCATCTGTCGTTAAAATCTGACTCGCCTCTGGCGGGTCACAGAGAGTCCCTTGTTTAGGTGACATTCCTGAGCCCACCACAAAAATTCCTTTTGAATGCAAGGTATTATTTGAATGACAGTGTCCAGATCCTGGCAGTGCTGTGTCCATACATTTTTGAGATACCATTGTAGCTTCCTCATATGCAGTTTGGCATTGGGAAGCACCAGAATACAAGATGCCATGAACCCTAAGGCTTGAAGGACTGTCCTTGCAGTCAGCCCGGACTGATGAGCTAGTTGATGGAAGTAAAGGGATAGACTCTTTTGTTTGTCCGGGGTTAAAAGGCCATCTGGGATGCTGTATTCAGTCTCACACCCAGAAAGCACATGTCTTGAGAGGGTACTAGACTGGACTTTATTTCGTTCACAGAATACCCTAGGCATCTTAGCACTGCTATCACATATTCCAAATGATGAAGGAGCTCTTCTCTTCCTTGAGCCAGAATTAGGCAGTCGTCCAAATAAGGATAGATCTGTATTCCTTTTAGTCTGAAGAAAGCTATCACTGGAGCCAGAATTTTCGTGAACACTCTGGGCGCAGTAGATAAGCCAAAGGGCAATGCAGAGAACTGATAGTGAGAAGTCCCAGCTCGAAAACGCAGATACTTTCTGCAACCTAGTCTGATAGGAACATGAAGGTAAGCCACCTTGAGATCCAAAGTTACCATCCAATGATCTTTGCCCAGCAGAGGTAAAAGCTGCTGCAACGTCAACATTTTGAACTTGGGAATGTCCAGATAAGTGTTGAGGATAGATAAATCCAAAATTGGTCTCCATGTGTTCCCCTTCTTTGGTACTAGGAACAGGCGAGAATAAAATCCTAGGCCCACTTCTGGCAGAGGGACCGGCTGTATGGCCCCTAGTCGGAGCAACAGAGAAACCTGCTTGTGAGCCTCTATTCTTTGTTGAGGAGGAACGTCTGGCATGCCTGTGAAAGGAGGCAAGGTATGGAAATAAAACCTGTAGCCGTGGTGTATGATATCCAATACCCATCTGTCTTGGGTAATTAAACACCAATTTTCTTTGAAAAGTGCCAACCGTCCCCCCAAAGGTGCTGCCAGACGAGCAGGCTCTGGCAGCTGAAAAGGTAGGTCATTGGGTCTGCTTACGAAAGGACTGACCCCTGCCCTCACCCGAAGCCTGTGCAGGAGAACTTCCTGTTCTAGGTCTGAAAGAGCCCTGAGCTCTGCCCTTACCACGTCTAGATCTACCCCTAGACTGGGAATCATAAGAAGGATACGTCCACCCCTTAGTAGGCCAATTTCTACTAAACTTTGGAGGCTGGACTTGCAAAAAATCTTTAACAGTCTGCATAGACTTAGCTTTGTCCTCCATTTTCTTTAAAACTGTCTCAACAGGAGGACCAAACAATACGTCAGATTGTAAAGGAGCATCTAAAATCCTTGTTTTAACATGTTCAGACAAATTCTGATCCCTCAGCCAGGCGTGCGCCTGCGAAGAACTGACCCAGTGGCAGCCACCCTAGACGAGGCCTGTACAGCATCAAAACCACATTGCAAAGAATGCTTACCCACCTGTTCAGAAACGTGCACTAAATCTTGCAACTCCTTACAATCAATACCTACTGCCAGAGCATCAACCTTAGATTTCAATTGTGAAAGGAGATAATTTTGGTATTTCAACATGTGAAACTGGCAATTCAGAGCCCTCATAGCAAGAGTGGAAGAAGTATAGACTTTCTTGCCCCATCTATCCAAGGCCCTAGCCTCCTTGTCTGCAGGAACCGGATTCTTAACAACAGAAGCCTTAACACCTTTAGGCCCATGGCTAACAGTTTCGGGTCTGCCCTAGGACTCTTAAAAGATACTTATGAGCTTCAGGCACCCTGTAATACCTATCCGGCTTAACAGGAGCAGGAGGCAAAGAATCAGGATTAAGAGAAGCTTCCATAAAAACATCTTCCACTACAGTCAAAACAGGAGGTATAGCCAAAGGCCTATGCTGGGGTAACAACAGAAATTCCCTAAGCCTTTTCCTGGAATCAGAGAAGTCCTGACCTTCCCACTTAAAATGCTCCCTCATGGAATGAAGAGTTTCTGAAAAGAAAAATCCTCAGGGGAGTAGCAGAAGGAGTAGAATCATCCACATCAGAATCAGAATAAGGAGAGTACTCCTGCAAGTCTTCAGCCGAAGACTCTGAAACATCTGAAGCCTGCTCAAAACCCCCCAGCTCAGGCTCCACCCTAGGCCGCTTATGAGGAGGGCGCATAGAACCCCTAATCAAAGTAATCAAATCTTCTGCCATTTTAAGCATATGCTTCTTGGGCACAGTACCTGAAGAGCTAGGGGTAACACTAACTGAAGCTAAACCTGGCCTGCCCCTGGGGGAAGCCTTGGAAACAGAAGGAGAGGGCCTAGCCACCTTAGGAAGGGAGGGGAGTATAGTAATATGAGAAGCCCCCTCAGCCTGACTAGTCTCTTGAGAGGCCACATCTTGTAATAACAAGGTCTCCCCCTGTGAACACAAAGAAACCTCTGGTGGAGCCACCGGCTCCACCGACACCTCTAAAGAACCGGCGTCAGGTACTGACGGTTCTTCAAGCCTAGGCTTAACTGCCTTGTCCTTGCGCTTCTTTGAAGAAGCGGGCGTCGGAGCATCCGACGGCATTTTATAGTTACACCGCTTCCCAAAGACTAACCTCGCACAATCCAACCGCCTCTTTATAGTGCGTTTATTAAATCTAGCACAAGAGCAACAGCCAACAACGTCGTGCTCAGGCCCTAAGCAAGGAATACACAAAGTATGATAATCTTTATGCGGTATCTGTTTCCCACAAGAAATGCAATTATTAACTTTTTCTGACATCCGGTAAATGACTGAAGCAAGAAAAAACTAAAATATTCCCCAACGGGGCACTTAGCCAACTTTGAACCCGGTCTGAAACTTCTAAATTGAAAAATCTCAGAACGCCAACCGGCACTTGCAATACTGCTTCTGCATCGGACCATGCGGCAAAAAAGACTGAGGATATGACGCCGGTCATGCGCATTTGTACCCTGACGTACTGACGTCAGTCAAATGCGCCCTGACCGACGTCAGCCTTATACTTTGATATTCGGGCCGACCGAGGACAGCGGACTACCCAATTGTTAGGACTGCAGCAATGTGAGATGAAGAACATCTCCAAGTAGCAGCCTCTAGAATATCTTTTGTTGGTACTCCCCTTAGAAAGGCTGCTGAAGTACCCGAAGCTCTGGTGGAAATGAGACCTAATGTCCTTGGGCACAGGTTTACCATGGTGTAAGTAGCAGAAACGGATGCAGTGGCTTATCCACTTTGAATTTGTCTGCTGAGAAATAGCCTTGCCCTCTGATCTTGCAGCATATGTCACTAGTAATTGCTCAGTTTTTCTTAGAGCTTTAGTCCTGCTTAAATAGAACTTTAGTTGTCTGTGTACGTCGAAGGAATGCAGAATTATCTCCCCCTTGTTCTGCGGATTTGGACAAAAGGTTGGCAGGTGAATTGTTTGGTTAAGAGCCACACTGGAAACCACCTTAGGAATAAAAGGAGGATTTGCCCTCAGAGATAGCCTGTCTGGGTAAAATATGATAAAAGGATCTATAGCCATGAGGGCCTGTAGCTCAAACTCTTCTTGCTGAAGTAATTGCTAGTAGCAGAGCAGTTTTCCATAAGAACTTTATATCAGCGGTAGCAGCTGGTTCAAATGGAGGCAGGATGAGCTTTTCCAACACATAATTGAGATCCCTTGCAGGCAATGGTGATCTTCTAGGAGGCCTTAAATTTTTGACTTCTCTAAGATACTGCTTTAGTAAAGGATGAGAAAAGATTGGTGGCTCTGTATTGTAATGAGCCGAAATGGCAGAGGCATGGATTTTAATTGATGAGAAAGATAGGCCTTTGTCAAGCATCTCAGTTAAGTATTGCAATATCTGAGGAATACTTGGTTCTGTTGTATCAGTTCCTTGTGCTTGATTCCAAGCACAGAATCTCTTCCATTTGTCAGCATAACAATTTGTAGTACTAGGCCTTCTGGCTTCCAAAATGACATCCATTACAGCTTTACTGAGAGGTGTTGTTTGTATGACTACATGATCAGCCATGCTGCCAGGTTCAGAGTCTGTAGCTGATTGTGTAGGATCTGACTGTTTTGCTAGGACAGTAGTTGTGGTCTTTGAGGCAAGGTCCAAGCTGGGTATTGAGACAAGTTCCTTAGGACTGGGTACCAGTATTGGCGGGGCCAGTCTGGGGCAATTAGTATCATCTTTGGTTTCTCTTGTCTGACTTTTAGGAGGACCTTGGGGAGAAGAGGCAGAGGAGGAAAGGCATAAACTGATAGGTTTTTCCAACTGAAGGATAGGGCGTCCACTTTCCATGCTTGTCTGTGATAAGTCCTTGTGCAGAATCTTTTCAATTGATAATTGTGAGGAGAGGCAAACAGATCTATGTCTGGGCTCCCCCATTTCTCTGTTATGTTGAAGACTTGTGGATTTAGTTTCCACTCGTGAGGGTCCACAAGGTTTCTGCTTAAATTGTCTGCCAGAGTGTTTTGTTTTCCTGGCAGGAATTGAGCTTGAAGATGTATTTGGTAGGTCAAAGTTGTGTTCCACAGTGCCATGGCTAATCTGCAGAGGGAGTATGAGTGTGTGCCCCCTTGCTTGTTTATATTCCACATGACTGTGGTGTTGTCCGTCTTTATCAGTAGTTGTCCTGGATGAAGTAAGTCATTGAAGGCTGTTAGGGCATTTTGAACAGCTAGCATCTCTTTCGGGTTGATATGCAGACGCATTTGTTTTGGTGACCATATGCCCTGAGTGCATCTTCCTGCCATGTGGGCCCCCCAGGCATAATCTGATGCATCTGTTGTCATGGTTTGGGGCTGGCAGACAGTAGAGTGAATGGCCGTCCCATGTTTTGGTGACAAGACTTTGCCCACCATAGAAACTCCTGTTGCAGGCAGGGAATGAGAGGAATCATTGTTTCCAGACTGTGGGAATGTTGACTTCATAAACTTTTTAGGTACCACTGAAGTTTTCTCATATGCAGTCTTGCATATGGAATCAGTAGTATGGCAGGATGCCATGAAGCCCTAAGCCTGCAGAATTTGTCTTGCAGAAGACTGGGTTTTTGTTGCCATCACTTTGAAGTAAGTAGTCAGTTGCCTTTGCTTGTCTGGCGTGAGGTAAGCCATCTGGGCAGTTGTATTCAAGCTTGCACCCAGGAATGTTATCTTTTGAGAGGGTACCAGTTGTGATTTCTTTTCGTTTATTGTGTACCCTAGGTATGTTAGAAGCCTTTTCACAAACGCCAGGTGTCGAAGAAGAGTGTCCTTGTTCTCTGCTTGAATGAGACAGTCGTCCAAGTAAGGATATATTTGTATACGTCTTTGTCTGCAAAATGCAATTACTGGTGCCAGGCACTTTGTAAAGACCCTGGGCGCAGTAGATAAGCCAAAGGGCAGTGCAGAGAATTGGTAATGCATTAAGCCAGCCTTGAATCTGAGGTATCTTCTGCACAATTGTCTTATTGGGACATGCAGGTATGCCTCTTAGGTCTAAAGTCACCAGCCAAGCATTCTTGCCCAGCATGGGCAGAAGCTGCTGCAAAGTCAGCATTTTGAATTTTGGAATGTCCAGGTATGTGTTCAAAATCAATAAATCCAGTATTGGCCGCCAGGCCTTGTCCTTTCTGGGAACCAAGAACAGTCTTGAGTAAAAGCCTTGCCCTTTTCCTGTTCTGGTACTGTCTAAATGGCCCCCATATCCATGAGGGACATAACCTGTTTCTATGCCTCTGCCCACTGATTATTTTGCAGATCTGGCCAACCATTTGCCATTGGCAGAGTGCGGAAATGGAATCTGTATCCCTGTGATACGATGTTTAGTACCCACTTGTCCTGGGTTATTAACTGCCAATTTTGAGCAAAAAGTGCTAATTTTCCCCCTATGGGTGCTGCCAAAAGATAAGTGCTTGGTGAAGGCAGAGGGAAGTTATCGGGATTGCTTTCTATAGGTTTGCACTTTATCTCCTCCAGATTTGGAGGTAGAAGCGGCCCATTGCTTTGACCAGTAAGAATCTTGAGCCTGGTATCTGGAACCCTTAGGGCATCTGGATTTGCCCCTTTGAGCTCTGCCTGACACAGGAAAGGACCATTTTTTGATAGGCCAGTGTCTACTGAATCTTGATGGCTGCACTTGTAAGAAGTCTTTAACAGTTTGCATAGACTTAGCTTTGTCTTCCATTTTCTTTAAAACCTCTTCTGCCTTAATACCAAACAGAGAATCATGCTGTAAAGGTGCATCTAGCAATTTAGCTTTAACATGATCAGGTAAATTTTGTTCCTTTAACTAGGCATGCCTCCTAATCACAGATCCAGTAACTGCGGCCCTGCAGGAGGTCTTTAAGGAATCAAAACCACATTGCAAAGTATGCTTTCCAACTTGTTCAGTGCATGCAATAATTCCTGCAATTCTTTATTTTCTGCACATTCTGAAATCAACATAATTTTCTGTTTCAGCAATCCCATAACATGTTGTTGGTACTTAAGCATATGAAATTGACAGTTTAAGGCCCTGATTGCAAAGGCTGCAGATGTATAAACCTTTTTTCCCCATCTGTCCAGTGCCCTTGAATCTCTGTCAGAGGGAGTAGGACTTTTTGCTGTTGAGGCCTTAACTCCCTTTGGACCCTGTGAAATAGTTTCAGAATCAGCAGCAGGGTTTCTAAATAAAAATTTATGTTAGTCAGGGACCCTGTAATATCTGTCAGGCTTACTGGGAGCTGGAGTTAAGGAGTCAGGGGACGAGCTTGACTCCGAAAACACATCATCTACAACGTCTAAAACAGGGGGAATGGCTAAAGGTTTGTGCTTAGGGAGAAGGAGGAAATCCCTGAGCCTCTTTTTTGATTCTGTGAAGTCTTGACTCTCCCAGTGAAAATGCTCCCACAAAGTATGCAAGGTTTCTCCAAATGAATAATCCTCAGGAGGAAATGCAGATGGAATAGACTCCTCAGCATCAGAATCCTCATAGGGAGGTATAGATAATTCCTGATCAGAAGAAATAGAAACCTGATCTGAAGATTCATAATCAGTGTCCTGCCTATGCCTCTTGTCCGGAGGGGGATGGGTACCCCTGATCAAGGTAATATAGTCTTCAGCCATTTTGATCATCTGTGTTTTAGGCATAGAGGCCTGTGCACGTGGCTCATGCGTCAGTTTTTTAGTTTTAGAAGTTGCTTTTGTCTTTGGTTTTGCAGCTGTCGTCGGTTTGATATACAAATGTTGAGGTCTGAATACACCCTCAGAAGCCGGTGCCTGCTCAGCGGCTCCGGACCCATCTGAGAGATACACATCCATCGGTCCAATACCTTGAGTATCTTGCGGCATGCCGGACTTCACATGGGTGTCGGTAGAGGCTTGAGACTCTAAGGTAGCGGGTATCAGGGGCTGCGAAAGTGCCTCACTGAGTACCGGTGAACTGGCGACTGGCTTAGGAGAAGCTTCGTCGGTTTTGGATCTCGACTGCCTTTCTCTTTCCTTTTCTTTGCGTTTTTTATGTACTCCGGTAGTCAGATTGCTATCCGACAAAATTTCTGGGTAGTTAAACCTGTTTCCAAAATACTTAGATGCAAAAATATACCGACGCTTAATAGTGCGTTGGTTAAATCTAGCACAAAACCGACAGCCAGGCACATTGTCATCAGGGCCTACGCAAGGAATACAGTATGAAAATCCTTGAGGTATTTGCTTCCCACAAGTAATACAATTATTAACTTTTTCTGACATCGGTAAAAAGCAAGAAAAAAGTTTCCCCTACGGGGTACTTAGCTTTAGTGAAGACTTCGGTTCTAAAACTCAAATTCGAAAATTTCAGTAGTCGGCCGACCGGCACTTGCAAAATGCTTCTGCTTCGGGCACCGCGCTGCAAGAAAGACTAAAGAAAATTACATCGGCTGCATGTTTTATACCCCTGATGACCCGACGTCATAGAAGAGGAGACAGCAACTGACTTTGGAATTCGGGCCAACTGAGGGCAACCTGCCAGCAGATTACCCAAATGTAATGACTGCAACAGTGAAACACGAAGAACATCTAACGCCCTGGCTAGGCATGCTTTCGTATCAGGGACAACGCACAACTTTCAATTCATGGTAATTGAGAAAGTTCAGCTAGGATGCAGAGGTGGTGCAATTAGGAATTTGGTAGAGACTAAAGAGCTTGAATGGATTATTAGGATGCGTGCCAACATGGGCAAAGGCCTGAATGATAAAGTTTGTATTAAACCGGTTTCGGTCAATAAGCCACTAAGCAGATAAAGTCTCTATATATGCACTTTTATGTATTTTTATTCATTTTAATGTTTTATTAGTTGCTATGTCTCTATCTAGTGCTTCTCCTTTAAATCAGTGGCTATTAAGCTAATTGTTTATTGGGAACTAACACTGATAGGCTGTTGCTGTTTTTAAAAATCCCTGTGGAGTTTGAGTTGTCTGATGAAATAGCTCTGGCTACAAGCGCTCACCATTTTTGTACTGTGGATTAAACTTTGGAGCTTTATTTGATACTATCTGCTGTGGTCTGGTGTTTCCTATATTTTTCTGCACATAATTATTGTTTTCTATTCATTCCATCTGTCTGATATAACAGAAGGGGCATAATCAACAGCTACAAGATAACTGGGACCACTGATAATAGAGGATCCAAAGGAAACCCTAGAACTCAATTTAACATCAAATTGACAATGTTTAACAAAGATATGCAGTGTAGACCATACTGTCATTCAGCAAATCTCATCAATTGAAGAAGTTGTAAAGAAGGCTTCTTTAAGTGGCAACAGATCTAATCAAACGAGTCTTGGGTTTGCTTGGTAAAGGCTGACTGCAAATTCAGCAAAGATACGAAATGTAATCAAAACAACACCTAGACAGGGGTGACTTTGGAGACTCATATCCAGAGTTTAATGACTGTAAATGACTCTTAAGAGCTGCAAGTCTCTCCTGAAGGAAATGGTTCCATGCAGGTAGAAATTTCCTTTTCTGCTCTTGCTCCCAATATATTATGCTTCTTGGCTTCAGTTTTATGTCTGGCAGTGCAGCAAAAGACTGGAGTTTGTAAAACAACTGTCTTGGTGTTCCTGAAAGAATCACCTTAACACAAGGCTACCAAATCTGAATACAAGAATTAAAAAAAAAATTCCCACTGATGTGCCCATTATGTACATGGAGATGGATCCAGTAGGTTCAGAAATGGGAGAGTGGGGCTAGAAGCAGTGTAAAGATTGCGGCTTTTGCTCATTTATTTTGCCTTGGCAAAAGGTGGTAACCCTTCAAGAACCAAAGAAAGAATAGCAGGTGGAAATTTTGTGGTCAAATTAACAGAAGGGCAAACACCGGGTTTCAAAAACACAACAGCAATACAGAGGTGTGAAATTTTCTTTTCCATGCGAGTATCTATGCTATCACACACAGTTCAGCTTTTTCAGGAAAACCTTGGAATATTCACAAATAAAAACACTAATCTCGGACTCCTTCAACAGTTCACAATTAATCTATTCCAGTCCCTAATGAATCACCAAGAAAAAAAACTCTGCTTTGTCTTGTAATCAGAACTTTCAGTAATCAAGTGAAAAGGACTTTAAATGAGACAAAGCAATCAAAATACACAGTGTAATCAAACAGGATGACTATGAGCAATACAAAACAAGAAATAAGCTGTTATCATACAGCAGTCTCATCTAAGGCAAAAAAAGCTGAAGTTTAAAAATAAATAAAAATAAACATCTAGGTCTTTGCCTGTTGATACTTGTTAGCATATGGCAACTTCACCTTGATACACTGTGTGCAGAAAAAACTACAGGAATGAGGAGAACTTTTCATCTCAACAGCACTAATGTGTAAGCTAGCCTCAGCTTATTAGACATCTTTGATAGTCTACTCTACACATTGACTCCATCCACTTCAAGGGTGAGGTATCCATGAGTTGCCATGGAAAGAGGGAGGTTGAAGGAGAAGCTTACAGCGGAGACTGGAAGAGTGAAGCCATCAACCCCAATGGGCTTTGCTAGTCCTGAAAATGCATATATGATTGGTCAGAAGATCTGTGCACTGAAACTAGAAACTGGAAAGCCCACTATAAAACTCTTGTGAAATTTGGCACAAGGAATACAGCAGCCAGATTCAAATCTAGAGTTTTAAGGTATAAAGCTGCAAAGTGATGTGATGAGTTGTAGAATTTGGGACATAGTCCTGAACTGGAGGAATGTGTTTCAGAGGTAGGCTAGCTTTGTAAAGAAGTGTTTATCCAGCATATGACCAGTAAAGGGTGTTAGGTGTGGGACTTCGAAGAGTACACTACTACTTTTTTAGGGTATCATTTTTATTTATTTTATATATATTTTTTGTAAAAGTTTAAAGAAAGGCATGTAAGTGCTTCCTGAGATCATTGTCATAGTTCCTCAGGTACCACAAAGTCTTTCCCCAACAATTGTTTGTTTTATATAAACTTAATACAGTCCCCTATGTAGTGTAAAAACACCTCCTTGATCTTTACTATTTCAGTCACATTCATGCCACATCAGCCTATTCACATTTTGTAAGAACGCACTACCCCCCTCCCTTCCTAAAGACTCGAGGCAGGTCAGCCTAAAACACTTTCCCTTCTCCATATAGGTCTCTTCTCCCATCCAGTTACTTCCATCTCCATTTCCTGCCTACACAAAGAATTCCAACCATGGAAAACATTTTCTAAAGAACTTTGCCCTTCCTGCTTTGTGGCAGTTCTCCTTTTCTTAATCTCCCAGTACAGTAATACCCTTGATAGCCATTAGCAGTTGCTGCTATGTTAACCTTCTACTTTCTAGTTATGGTTTTCTTGGCTACCAAAAGGATTATCCATTGTAAATTCTATTTGGAGTACACATATTCTGACAGTCTCCCATGAAAAACAGTTCCTGTGTAAATAAAGTTGACAGGCAAAGTCCTTGGAGAAAAAAGTTTTGAAGCTGCATCATAAAGGAGAATGGTACCTCATAGTCCCAAAAATGTGGAACCAATCCTCAACTTGGCCACAGAAACATCTTCAACATTTTCAACTACTCCACAGTGATATACTTGCTAATCTGTGAGGGGTATAAAATACCTAACCAAACATTTCCATCCAAAAATCCTAAACTTCCAGGGCTTTGTAGCACACCTCGTTAATGAGGAAATCCTATCCCATCTTTGTTTCAAAATAGTAATCTCAAAAAAAAAAAAAAAAAAAAAAAAAAAAAGAAATCCCATACGTTCAAGATATATAGTTCAATATCTGGTTTCAAATGAAGAATCATGGAAGCCTTGGATTGTAAACCCTTGGCCTTGCACTATCACCTCCCTTATCGCAAATTAACAATTGCACTAACACCAGACGTTTGAGTCTTCAACTAAACCCACATCATTTTTTCAACCCCTTTCTCAAGACTGGACAGCACTACTGCAGAGCCTGGTTCACATGCCATTCCTGCTCTGCATTTCATCTCAGCGTAAGAACCTGCCATTTCTTAAGGGATGTCAGAATCTCGTACTCGTTTTGTGGCTTTTGCAGAACCAAAATAAGAAGTTATGTACTCACCATAACGTTCCATCTGAGTAAGTAAACTTCATTTGTCAGCAACCTATGGGGAATTGGATCCGACCTCGGATCCGAGCCGGCAGTTTTCAACAGCTTTAGATCTGAGCTCCAAGCTCCTCCCCCTACCCATAATCCCCTGCCGACCCTGACTGACCTCAGATCAAGTTTGCCCAACAGCAGAAACTGCTATAAAATTATATTCTCGAGAAAAAGAGGGTAAAACTCATGGACCTGAGTATGAAGACATTCGCAAGTGAGGGGGCAGGAGGGAGGGACGGTTGCTGACAAATTAAGTTTACCTACTCAGATGGAATGTTATGGTGAGTACATAACTTCTTAATCTGAAGTAGTTAACTTCATTTGTGCAGCAACCTATGGGACAGAGTCCCCAGCTACCTGAACCTTGGGCGGCCTTCATGGAAGGATGTTCCAGAGCACTGCAGAGCCAAAGGATGCTCTCCCTCTGGAGATGATGTCCAATTTATAGTGATTGATAAAGGTATGAGATGAGGCCCAAGTGGCTGCCGAGCAAATATCATCCATACAGACTCTAGGTCTAAAAGCCACAGAGGTAGACATAGATCGAGTAGAGTGGGCATGGACTCCCGTAGGTGCAGGCCTGCCCGAACTTTCATATGCTAAAAGGATACACTGTGAAATCCATCTAGACAGTGTAACTTTAGACACAGATTTACCAAAGTTAAATTTGGCAAAGGAGACTAACAACTGGTCGGATTTCCTATGACCAGAAGTCCTGTGAATGTAGAAGTGAAGTTGTCTATGCACATCCAATGAGTGTAATTTGTATTCCCCTTTGTTATGGTAATTAGGAAAAAAGACCGTCAGACTGATGGACTGGTTAATATTTGACTCAGAGGCAACCTTGGGAAGAAAAGAGGGATTGGTCCTGAGGTAAACTCTATCCTTGTGAAAGGTCAAGTATGGGGGTTTTACACAGAGGGCCTGTAGTTCAGAAACCCTTCGAGCCGAGGTGATAGCGACAGGAAAGGCCGTTTTCCATGACAAGAATTTAAGATCTACTGAAGCTGCAGGCTCAAACGGGGGAGCTGTCAAGGCCTGAAGCACCAGCGTTAAATCCCAAGGTGGGACTGCATCCCTCACTGGAGGTCTGAGCAGAAAGGTGCCCTTCAAAAAGGTCTTACACAATTTCGTGGTGATCAAAGGGCCCAATTCATTTCCCACGTGATAATGAGAGAGAGCTGCTAGTTGAAGTTTGACTGTGGAGAAGCTAGCCCCCTGATGAAACAGACCTGACAGAAAGTCTAATACAGCGGGCAAAGGAACTGTAAAAGGATCCAAATTTTTGCGTTCCGCCCAAATAGAGAAACGTTTCCATTTTCTGCTATAGATCTTCCTAGTAGAAGGCTTGTGCGCTGCTACTAGAATAGTTTTACCTGGGGAAGAGATACCAGGAGTCCTAGCTACGAGTGGAGAGATTCAGTCCAGATTCGGGACTGGGAGATCTAGGGGGTGGGATATTAGATCCGTACGGGGATCCAGAATCCAAGGAGGATTCACCAGATGAGATCAAAGATAAGAGAACCAGGTTTGACGAGGCCAAAACGGGGCAATGAGGATAATCCTGCTCCCCAACCGACTGGCTTTCTGAAGAAACGTCAGCATCAGAGGAAGAGGAGGGTAACCATAAAGAAGACCGGGAGGCCAAGCATGCACCAGAGCGTCTCTCGGGGGTTCCCCGGAGGGGGAAATGAGAGCGTAGTCGTAACATTTTGTGTTTGAGGGAGAGGCGAAGAGATCGCAACAGGGTCGACTCCATTTGGTGAAAATCCGATTCGCTATCTCGGGATTCAGAGACCACTCGTATGGTAACAGGATGGTGCGACTTAGTTTGTCCGCTAGGATGTTGGACCGTCCCGGAATGTGCGTTGCTATGAGAAAGTGGTTGGTGGAGATCGCCCATTCCCACACCCTCATGGCCTCTCGACAGAGTGGGTAGGACCTGGTTCCCCCTTGTTTGTTGATGTAACAGACATTTTCCATCTGAATCGCAATCGTTCCTACAGGAAGAAGGTCCTGAAGTGCTTGTAACAGCACTGCCCTCATCTCTAGGATGTTGATATGCAGTGAGGTCTCTGTGAGGTCCCACGTGCCTTGGACTGTCCTGCCCGAACAATGCCCCCCCACCTGAGGCGGGAGGCGTCCATGGTCACTGTGGCAAGTGGAGGGGTCATAGAAAAGGGGTGTCCTTGCTGGAAGTCCAGAGATTGGAGCCACCATAGGATGTCCCTCTTGCAAGCCCTGCTGAGGGGAACATGGTTGCTCAGAGAATAGTGAAGAAAGGACCACTGGACCTGCAGGGTCCATTGTAAGACCCTCATGTTTAAACGTGCCATTGGCAATAGGTTGATTGCGGCCACCATCGAGCCAAGAGCCCTCAGGACCATTCTACCGGGGGAGCTGGAGATTGCAGAATGGCCTGCACGTGTAGCCTAAGGGATAGTAGCTGGTCTGTGGTCAAGAAAGCTAGGAGTTTGTTTGTGTCTAATCTGGCCCCTATAAAGTCTATGGTCTGAGTCGGAATAAGAGACGACTTCTCTATGTTGATAGTGATCCCCAGCCAGGGAGCTAGACGAAGAAAGTAGTTTATGGCTGCACAGAGTAGATGCCTTGTCGGGGCTGTCAGGAGCCAGTCGTCCAGGCACAGGAAGACCTGAATTCCCTGGAGCCTCAGGTGGGCCGCTATCACTGTTAACATTTTGGTGAACACCCTGGGGGCTGTGGTGAGACCAAAAAGGAGGACCCTGAATTGGAAATGATTGGCTCCCAGCCGGAAGCGGAGGAACCTCCTGGATCGCCTGTCCATCAGAATGTGGTAGTACGCATCCTTGAGGTCTATAGAGCACATCCAATCATTCTCCCGCAAAAGGGGGAGAATAGATTGAAGAGTGACCATGCGGAACTTCTCTGTGGTTACTGACAGATTCAGGGAAGAGAGGTCGAGGATTGGTCTCAAGTCCCCCGTCTTTTTTGGCACCAAGAAGAACCTGGAGTAAAACCTGGACCCGCACTGGTCTGGGGGGACGTGTTGGATGGCTCTTTTTTCCAGCAAATGTTGGATTTCCATTTCTGCGGCCTCCCTCTGATCGGGTGGGACATCGGGGAGGTATCTGGGGCTGCAAGGGTAATGGGAAAAGGGAATCTGATATCCTCTGGATATGATGCGAAGCACCCAGCGGTCTTTCGTGATGGACTTCCAAGCTGCTGGGTGCTACGAGAAACACCCCCCCCCCGACTGCCTCCAGAGTGGAGCAGTCGGTCAACCCCTCAGGGGTGTTGCGTGGGTTGGTCCGAGAAGGGTTCTCTGGATCCAAAGTTCCGCGGGCACCCTCTGCCTCTAGGGCGGCATCCACCCTGCCCTCCTCTGCCGCGAAAAGCCTGGGAGTCCGGGACGGGACTGTTGCGACTTCCGGAACCACATCTTCTTCTGTCCCTTTTTGTTCTTAGAGAAGGACCTCTGGGGAGCAGAGAAGCAGACTCAGACGGCAGACGTCTTCCCATCCTTTTCGCTCTGGACCAAGGTATCTCGCACAGTTTTGCCGAAGAGGGCAGAACCATAAAAAGGGGCATTAGCGAAAGACGCCTTAAAGGGTTCCGCGAAATCACAGTGCCGGAGCCAGGCCTGACGTCTCATAATGAGGCCTGCTCCGCTGGCTCTAGCGGCTCCTTCCATGGCATGAGACAGTAGCCGCATAGAGGTGTTAGATATGGATTGGTGGAGTGCAATTGTTTGTCCTCCGCCGACATGGACTAGGGGGGGCTACGCAGCGTACTCTTTGATAAGGTCCCGCTGCAGTCGGAGCACATATGCCATGTAGTCCAGCGATCTCACAGAGAAGGTAGCCGAAACTAAAAACCCGCTTCCCTAGGCGGTCCATCGACAGAGACTCCTTGCTCGGGGGATGAACCGAAGGACTCTCCTGAGCAAGTTCCCTCTTGGTGGCCGCCGCCACCAACATGGCATCTACAGGGGGACCCTTACTCCAGTGGGACTTGTCAGAGGGTGGGCGAAGAATCTTGTCCGGGTGCTTGGGGACTGGCTCCACAGTGTCCGGCTCCTTCCACGCCCTGGTAGTAATCAAGTCTACCAGGGGGTCGGCCGGAGGGGACACCCAAGAGGTAGACGGGCCTGCTTCAAACGACTCCAGGAACATGGATTCGTCCAGGGTAGGCTTTGGGGCAGACCACCCCCCCCCCTTATTCTGAGCATCACCATGATGTCACCAAATGAGACATCTTCAGGGGGTGATCTTAAGGAGCCTTCCCAATCCTCCAAATCCGTGTCCTCAGTCAAGGACTCAAGGGAGTCCAGGTGCCTTCTCTTGCACCTTCACTTGTGAGGAACCTCCTCGGGGGGGGGTGGGGGCTGTCCGAGGAGGTCTCACCAGCAACGTCTTGTTCCAATGGAACTACCTGGTACGTCAAAGCAGGCTGTCCCTGGGGCCGGGTGATGGAAGTCGGGCCCAACTGAGAAGGAGTGCAGGGTGGAGCCGTGGCAAGGGCCGGGGGTCTGGAATCTCTCGACAGGACCCTCTCCACCACGTCGAATTCCGAGGGAGAGCTGCTCTCTCTGTCATCCGAAAGCAATCCGACGGACCAGTATGCTCAGACCTGGACGGAGCCGAAGGCATACCGATACCGCCGGATCCGAAGCTCAGCTCTCTGTTCCGAGAGCTCGGATCCGAAGAAAATGGACCCGACAGACTCGAGGGAAGTGTCGGCGCCGAAGTACCCGAGACTATCGGCACCAACACACCCCCGGCTCCAAGGCTGCCCGGCTCCAAAGACTCCGAACCCAGGAAACGGGACGGAGAAGGAGCTATCGGGGCAAAGAAGGGGGTCGAGCTCCCGGGGAGGAGCACTCCCACTTGCAGTTGGGCCTGGAGGAATCTTCTCATCATCCGGTCCAAATCAGCATCCGTGAGACTTCTGGTAGACCTCGACGAGGCCACCAAGGTGGGGCGGGAGTGTCGCCTCGATGACCTCGAAGGAGATCGGGTCTCCTCCCCCTCAAGACCCGGTGAAAAGCATGGGGACTGGATCCGAGGAGGAGGAGACCCAGAAGACCTGGAGGGAGAAGACCGCTTAGCCGGGGAGGCCGAAGTGGAGGCCTCGGCCTGCCGCTTCTGGTGCTTCTCCCTCCTCCTTTCTTTCCTGGCCTCCCCCTCCTCCGGGCCTAAGACGGGAGGTTGAGTCCCGGCTGGGGGGAGGGAAGCAGGAGTGGCAGCCGCCGCAGCAGGAGACACGGGAGGACCGGCGGTAGAAGCCGAGTTCGGGGGCAGAAGACCCACCAGAATCAGCTTAGACCTTCGGTCCTTGAGTGCCCTAGGGTTGAACGCTGCACAAATGGTACAACCAGAGGACAGGTGCTCAATCCCAAGGCACAACACACACAGAGTGCAGCCATCCGCTGGTGACAGCTTATGGCCACACTCGGTGCACTTAGAAAACATCACCTTTGGGACCACAGACATACTGAGAAGGTAAAACACACACACTAGGCCCCAAACACACACAGACACACACACACACACACACACACACACACACACACACACACACACACACACACACACACACACACGCACGCACACGCACAAAACCCTAACGGAACCACGAAGGAAGGGGGAGGTAAAGACAAAAATATATAAAGTTAAACTAAGAGGGTTTTATATAAAAGGGACCTGGAAACACTCAACCAAAATTAGCAGAAAAAAAGAAGAAAAAGGTAAATTTTCTCTCACAAAAAAGTCTCCAACGCCTTGAACTCTAGATCAAGCTGCTGTTGGTTAACCGCGGCAAACAATATCTGGGGTCAGTCATGGTTGGCAGGGGATTGTGGGTAGGGGGAGGAGCTTGGAGCTCGGATCTAAAGCTGTTGAAAACTGCCGGCTCGGATCCGAGGTTGGATCCGATTCCTCATAGGTTGCTGCACACATGAAGTTAACTACTTCAGATCACATTATTTGGGCATACTCCTCAGACTTGTCTATTGGAATCATCTCTTATCTCTGGACTTCCCTGTCTACCCAGATACAAAACTTTCTAAAGGTCAAGTAACAATGGCCAATCCCTTGGCCCTGCCTACTCACCGGTAACCCTACAATATCTATCGCTACATCTAAAAAGAATGTTCCCACAATAACTTTTTCCAAACAGACCAACCTGCCCCCTGCAGGTATCTAATAACTTCTGAACAGCTGAGCAGCTAAAAAGCAGAACTTGACATCCATCTCTCTCCATAGTGTGTTTGTGTGTGTCTCTATCTCCCTCTCTCTTTTATAGATATATATATATATATATACACACACACACACACACACTTGGGTAACAATTTCTTAGGCCACTCTTGACTTTCCTCCTCATCATAAAAACCTTCACCGTTTAATACTCAGCATCTGTCCCAGAGGTAACCAACAAAAGGCTTGGGATACATAAAGCAACTGGAGCAAGACAAAATGTATTTATACCCTTGAATATATCTCAAGGATAAGTTTCTAGCCTTTCTCTAAAATTAATCTAACCTTTATCCCTTAGAAGACAATCCCTAAAAGATTCAACTGTAGCTCTCAAATAATTAGATGTTTCAACCATTATTCTCCCCATATCCTTGGATAGAAGTCTTCCTACACTGTATATCTCCTACATTCAAGCTCAATGCTCTTGTCTTCTCTGTATTAACTTTATATCTGGATACCCCTGCAAAATTTCCTAGCAAATCCCATAGAAAAAGAAAGCATCTCTGTGGCTGTGACAATGCCAGTATACGTTATCTGAAAAGATGATTTCTGTCTCTACACTATCTCCTTCTGTCAAAGACATTCTTTCTGCTTGAGGTAATGGTTCCAAATATGCACAAACAAAAAGGGGGATGTGGGTAATCCTGTCTTGCACCTCTATAAAGCTGGAAATCACCTGACAGTGTAGTCTGAATATCAACTCTTGAAGACATCCCATTATAAAAGGCCTGTAGAAGCCTCACCATCTTAAAAGTTCAAACAAATAATTTCAGTTTACCCTCCAGAATGCAGTTTCAATGTCAAAACTAACAAGACTTAATGTTTGAGTGAGCTGTGGCATCCTGGATAACCAATAATTAGGCTTTTTGCCAGCTTTCACTAACCCACATAAAGTCACACTGGTTACCATGTTTAATATCCGCACCACAAGCTGTCCACCACCCACCCCCCATAAAAAGCCACACCGGTTACTATGTATAAGATCTGGCACCACCTTGGCCAACCTGTCATAACGGAGATAAGCAACTCGTAGTTATGACCGAGTACAGCTATTGGCCTGTAAGAGTACAGAAGCCAGGGCCCCTTCCCCTCCTTGCATATTACTGAAATTACTGCCTCCTTCTATGGTCTTGGGGAAGGCTTACCCCTCCATAATGTCACACATAAACCTTAACCAAGCAGCCACCGACTGCTTTCCTCCAATCCTCCATACTTCAACTGATACACCATAAGGATCTGGGTTGTTTACTGGATTTTATTCTATTACTTCCTTCCCTTAACTTAAGGCAAAAAGCCTTATTAACTAGGACTCAGTCTCGGAGAAATGGGTTAACCCCAATGCTAAAGAAAGGAGGAAAAGTTATCTCAGAGAATCTCCGACATACTCTGGAGACTATATGGGGCTACAGGAACTACAAATTAATATAACACTGAATTACTGTCACATACTTCCCACACTCATACTCCTTTGCCTCATCTTAAATACCACCCTCTGGACTTCCTATTGTCATACCCTAACTCAGGGATATAGTATTTCCAAAATATGTCTGCCTTAGTGCTGTCTTTCTAAATTTAACCATGTGTTTTTATATGCCTGTAATGCTGCCTTCTGTGTCCGTAAAAAGAAGTTCTGTACCTAGCATAACGTTCCATGTTAGTTGTCTTCATCTCGCCTTCCTTCTTGCTGGTTGGGATCGGAGCCAATCCTCGGCTCCGACTCTGCCATCTTCTATAGCTCGAGAGCTGTTTACTGGCTCGAGGCTACTCCTTATCCCATGATGCCTAGCGCTAGCTACCCAGATCTCGTTTGAAATGGCTAACAGCAGACACAGCTATAGAAAGAATCCCTCCAAACAAAAGGTTAAGCATACCTGTCCTATTCTCTAAGTCAGTAGAGGAAACAAACCAGAGAATACTCAGCCAGTGAAACCTGAAGTCTTCTCGGCCCAATAGGATAGGGGGATGGAGGGGGGGGGATGCAAGAAAGAAGGCGAGATGAAGACAACTAACATGGAACGTTATGGTAGGTACATAACTTCTTTATGTTAAGTTGTCAATCTCACCTTCATTCTTGCTGCTGGTTGTGACAGCGTCCCTAGCACCTACAATCCTGGGTGGCTCATTGGAACAGACTCTTCAGAACAGTGGAACTAAAGTTAGCTCTACTCCTGGAGACCAAATCCAACTTGTAATGAGAAATAAAGGTATGAGGATTTGCCCACGTCCATGGGCAACCTAGAATGGAAGGCTACAGAGGTGGCTCAGGCCCTAGTAGAATGACCCTTCGGTTTGATAGGTAAGTCTTTGTTCCTTAGTTGATAGATAAAGGTAATAATGTGAGACAACCACCTGGATAAGGTCACTTTGGAAACTGGGAGACCCTGTTTGCCCTGAGCATAGGACAGGAATAGTTGGTCAGACTTCCTAATATCCTTTGTCCTATGCAGGTAGAAACGCAATTGTCTATGAACATCCCATTGATGTAACTTGTATTCTGCCTTGTTGGTGTGGTTAGGAAAAAACACAGGTAGGTCTATAGATTGATTCAAATTATTTTCTGAGCAGACTTTCGGAAGAAAGGAGTGATTAGTCCTCAGAGCAAACCTGTCCTTATGAAATACTAAGTATGGAGGACGGGCGCATAGTGCCTGAAGTTCAGAGACTCATCTGGCTGAAGTAATAGCTACCAGAGAGTTTTCCAAGATAGAAACTTAATGGAGCAGGACACTGCAGGTTCAAAGGGGGGGCATAATCAAGGATGTTAGTACCATATTAAGGTCCCATGGAGGAGGGGGATCTCTCAATGGGGGTCTAAGGAGAGTAGTCCCTCTTAGAAAGGCTTTACATAGCTTTTGAGACATAATGTTTGCATTAGACCACCCAACAGGACAATTTGAAATGGCCGCTAATTGAACTCTGATTGTAGCAGAAGCGGACCCCGAATGAAAGAGTTCTGTTAAGAACTCCAAGATTTCGTGGAGAGGGGCTGTGAAGGGATCTATGTTCCTGGCCTCTGCCCAACAAGAAAAACACTTCCATTTGCTAGCATAAGTCCTTCTAGTGGCAGACTTATGGGAGGAGACAATAATGTTGCGTACTGCCGGGGAAATGCTGCGAAGCCTGGCTAAGGTTGGAAGTGGAGCAACCAAGCTGTAAGCTGGAGTGTTTGAAGACATTGATGCAGCCCTCCTGATTAATGGATCAGTAGGTCTGGAATAGGATCCAGAGTCCAGGGCTGCTTGAGAAGGTAACGGTGCAGGAACGGGAACCATATCTGTCGTGGCCAGTAGGGGGCAATGAGGATCATCTTGCAACCCAACGAAACTGCTTTCTGTATGAGTTTTGGTATCAGGGGAAATGGAGGGAAGGCATAAAGAAGTCCCTGGGGCCAATTGTGGACTAGAGCATCTCTGGGAGAGTGACCTAGAAGCGGAAGAAGGGAGAAGTAGTTGCTGCATTTGGTGTTGAAGGGGGTGGCAAAAAAGCCGCAGCAAGGCTGTCCCCATTTGTGGAAGATCAGATCCGCAACTACCTGACTCAGAGACCACTCGTGAGGCATGAGAAAAGCTCTGCTGAGCTTGTCCGCTATGACGTTGGACGTCCCAGGGATGTGCGTCGCAATCAGAAATCGCTGGGAGGAAATCGCCCACTGCCAGAGTCTGAGCGCTTTTCGACATAGGGGGTAGGACCTGGTTCCGTCCTGCTTGCTGATGTACCACACCACTGACATATTGTCTGATTGTATTGCAATGGTCCCAGAAGGGAGAGAGTCCTGAAGAGCTTGCAACTCTAGGAGCACGGCTCTCATTTCTAGGACGTTTATATGCAGATGGTACTCGTGAGTCTGCCAAGTGCTTTGGACTGTCCTTCCCTGATAATGCCCCCCCCCTATCAGGGAGGCCTCTGTGGTCACTGTAGCAAATGGAGGGGGCTGAATGAAGGGTCTGCCCTGAGTCACTAGAGGGGAGACCATCCACCAGGAAAGGGGTCTTTTGCATGCTTCTGTAATCATGATCATATGAGACAAGGGGAGCTGCTGGAAGGACCACAGTGTGAATAGAAGCCACTGAAGGATTCTCATGTGAAAATGGGCCAGGGGTATCAGAAGAATTGCTGCTGCCATATAGCCTAGAGTTTGAAGGACATACCTGACTTGTACCCTTTTTCAATTGCATGAGGAATTGAACTTGCTGGCGAATTGTGGACACCCTGTCCGAAGGTAGCTTTGCGTACATGCTCTTTGTGTCCAAGTCTGCTCCTATACAAGTAATAGATTGACAGGGCAACAAGGCAGATTTTTCAAACTTTATAGTAATGCCTAGCTGAGAGCAAATTGAAATTGTATAGTCCCTGGCTTGAAGAAGTTGATGCCTGGTAGTAGCAGTGAGGAGCCAGTCGTCTAGATATGGAATCACCTGGAATCCTTGATGCCTCAGGTGAACCGTGACCACTGCCATACATTTGGTGAACACCCCGGGGGCTGTGGTGAGAACAAAGGGCAGAGCTCTGAACTGGTAATGACTGGCTCCCAGCCGGAAGCGAAGGTACCTCCTGGAGCGTCTGTCCATCTTGATGTGATAGTATGCATCCTGGAGATCTATGGAGCACATCCAATTGTCCTGACCCAGAAAGGGTAGAATGGACTGCAGCGTGACCATCCAAAACTTTGTTCTTTGAACAGACTTGTTCAGTCTGCTGAGATCCAAAATAGGTCTTCAGTCCCCTGTCTTTTTTGGTACCAAAAAGAACCTTGAGTAAGTTCCGGATCCGTGTTGGTCTGCCGGGACTTCCTGGATGACTCTTTTCTAGCAGTTTTGAAACTTCTATGACTGCTTGGTCCCTCAGATTGGGTGGAACATCTGGGGGGATTTGGGTGACGGTAAAGGGGGTTTAAAGAATGGGATTCTGTAACCTCCGAATATGACTGAATGTACCCATTTGTCTTGCGTTAGGTTTAGCCAGGCCTTTGGGTACAATGAAAGTCTTCCCCCGACTGTCTCCAGAGGTGGACAGTCAGGCAACACTTCAGGGATGTTGGAAGGGCTTATCAGAGAAAGATTCTCTGCTGCCCTGGTTCTGCGGACCCCCTATGCCACGAGGGCGGCGTCTGTTATTGTTATTTCCTCCTCTGCCCCTAGAGGAAAAATCAACCCTGGGATTTCCGAAACCACATTTTCCCACTCTTCTGACCCTTGGGGTATGGTCTGAAAGGAGTGGAAAAACGGACTCCCATGGCAGTGAGTCTTGCCTTCCTGCTCACACCTAGTGAGAGTTGTCTTTCACCTGTGGTCCAAAAAGAAAGGAACCGTCAAAGGGAGTGTTGGTGAATGACGCTCTAAAGGGTTCCGCAAAGTTACACAGCCACATCCATGCATGTCTCCGAAGTGCCACGCCTGTGCCTGTGGCCCTACTCGCACCATCGGCTGTGTAGGAAATGAGCCTCATGGAGGAGTTGACTACCGAGTTAAGGGTTGCCAGCTGAGAAGCCACTTTAGCCTGAGCATCTTCATCTGATGGATCCTGAAGGGTATCTCCGAGCTCTTTCAGGAGATCCCTCTGAAGCCTGGTGAAATGGCATAAGTAGTTCAGTGACCTCATGGTCGCTGAAGCAAACATTCACTTCCCGTATCTGTCCATGGTCCTGGACACTGTTAGGAGGATGGACAGAGGAAGAAGTTTCTGCTAACTCCTTTTTAGTGACTGCTGCTACCACCATGGCATCCACGGGAACACCCTTAGTAAGGAACTGCCTGTCTGGGGGAGCAGTGATAAACTTGCTTGGCTTCCTCGGGGTTGGTTCCACTGTATCCGGGGCTGACCAAGCCCTTCGAGCTACCACTGACATTAGTGGATCGAAGGGCGGAGAAACCCAGGAGGTGGAAGGTCGGGAACCGAACGCATCCAGGAATACGGATTCATCCTCAGTAGGGGCTAGGGTATTCCAGTTCCCCCTCTGCTTAAGCATTTCTAGGATGTCCAAAAAGGAAACCTCTTCAGAGGGGGATCTCTGGGACCCTTCCGATTCATCCAAATCCGTATCCAAAGTGACAGACTCGGGGGGAGTCAATGTGCTTCCTCTTGCACTTCTTCCGAGGAGGCTCCTCTGAATGATCAGGGGAGGGCTCGGAAGAAGAGAAAACACCCAATGGGGTGCCCTGGAGCGCTGGTTCCCCACGTTTGGGATCTGGAGGAGGGACAGAGGTTGATACAGGCACTATGGGGGACAGAGCCAGTGCGGTCGAAGGTGGAGCTGACTGGGAGGCCAGCACACTCCTCATGACATTGAAGGCGTCCCTGCCATGATGCAGAGAAAGCTACTGCTCCGAGGAGACCGGAATCCTCCTCTGCACCAAGGGAGACTGCCCCGAGGACGATGTAGGAGCCAAGCTCATCTGCACCGACGCTCTGAGAGGGAGAGCGAGGTCTGACAAGGGTCCGATGCCACTCGACCCCTCAGAGCTGACAAGGGAGTCTCGGCACCCAGATCCCTCGACGGAAGGCACCATTGATGGGATCGGAGCAGACGACGGATCCGAAGGATAAATTATCGGAGCCAACTGTTCCACAACTCGAACCCCAATAAACTCCGGCTCCGAGCTCAATGGAGTCTGAGGAGGAACATCAATAGAAATGGATGGAGCCAACACCTGATGAGGGCTGGACAACATTTTGGCCAGTGCCTGCGACTTCAACAACCTACTGACCACTCTCTCCACGTCGTGGTCCGAGAGCCTAGAAGACCGAGAAGAGTATGAAGATCTATGACTGCTGTCACTCTGCAAAAGGGGAGACCAAGGAGCCGAATGAATGGACTCAAGCGAAGGGGACCTTGGCCTTTTTTGGGTCCTTGATGGCTCCGAGGGTACTAGTGGAGCTGACGAGGAAGCAGTATCCTCGGTTCCGGCTGGGACCGAAGCGGTAGCAGGCAAGGCTTGGGCCAATGACGGCTCCAAGCTGGGAGCCAACGATTTGGCCAGTTTAGGGGATTTCACTGGCTAAGCCTTGGCCGGTGAATCCTGAGGCTTGAGAAGACCCCTCAAAATAAGTTTATTCTTGCGCTCCAGCAGAACTCTTGGGCTAAATGCATGGCAGATAGAACAAGAGACTTGCAGGTGCACTGCTCCTAGGCAATAGACGCAAGAAGTGTGCCCATCTATCAGAGACATCTTCTGACAGCATGAGTCACACTTCTTGAATCCCGACACTTTGGATTCTTTAGACATCCAGCAAAAAGAGAAATCACAACTCTAAACTACTTTGGCCAACAGGCCAGCAATGCTAAGAAGTAAAAACAGAACACTACCACAAAAAACACAACATAAGATAGATTTTTTAATTTTTTTTTAAAGACTAGGAAGCCTCTAACTCAAACGGCTACCTAACCAAAAGACTAATACGCTACTACAGAGGGGAAGGGGGGGGGGACCTCCCTAATTTAAATGAGTTCTAAGGGGGAAAAACTACAATACACTAAACTAAATCTACTAGTTATAGTCTATAAAATAACAACAATTTCAATATAAAAAACCCTAATCTGACAAAAAAAAAGGCAGATTAATAAAGTTATACAAGCCTGAGCCAGTAACCATGAACCTCGCAGCTGAAGCGGCAAACGAGATCTGGGTAGCTAGCGCTAGGCATCATGGGATAAGGGGTAGCCTCGAGCCAGTAAACAGCTCTCGAGCTATAGAAGATGGCCGAGTCGGAGCCGAGGATCAGCTCCGATCCCAACCATTAAAGAATGAAGGCGAGACTGACAACTTAACATCAATTCTTACCCCTCTATTAGTCTGTCTTTTGCCTGAAGGACAGCAATTTATGTTATACCTGAACCAAATGAACCCTTGCTTTGCTATTCTTGTGCATGGTATACCTCCCAGCATCACTCCACAGCAAAAATCTTGCTTTGATCCCATTCCTCAATTCCTCTCCCATTCCCAGGATGCTATCACTCAGTCAAAACATCTCAGCTAACCACTCCCGTTCCCTACCAATCCTTTGAAATATCAGCTAGCAATCTCCATTTTGCTTAGGTAACTCAAATAATTCTCCAATTTTCAAGTCAATCAGCAAGGATGCATGGACAGAGAAGGCACTGTGGCTATCTCTTCTAGGACGCCAAAAGTAAAACTATAGCATCTACCAAATCTTGACAATTTACGACAGTTGAAGTAAATCCTCTGTCCTGAGCCCCTTGATTTTTAACCGACCATAAATCTTTCAAACTTGGCAAGTATGTGTGTGCATATGGATACACTCATGCATATATACACACACACACATTTATAGATATGCATGTGTGTGTGTGTATATATATATATATATATATATATATATATATATATACACACACACACACACATTTAAAAACATATATATATATATATATATATATATATATATACACACACACACACACATTTAAAAACATATATATATATATATATATATATATATATATATATATATATATATGTATGTATATACATACATACACACACAATTGACAAATGTAAGGAAACAGTCGACAGTCTAAGAATGTCAGCTATACTGACAACTGGCGGATGCTGTATATAATGTTGACGTTATAAATAGTCAACACACAGCACAATGAGCCATTATTTCAGTTATGCCAGGTTTGAAGTCGACATGCAAAAAATGAGCCATTATTTCAGTTATGACAGGTTTAAAGTTGACATGCAAAATAAAATGTCCATTTAAAGATCAGCTGTAAAAAGCTCTTCATCCAAGATTGTGAATGTGCAATGTTAAAATACAGTGTGTACTTCTATTAAAATTAATCCCATTATGTGAAGCACTACATTGGCATACAGATGATAGCTTTTTTGTAAAGAATGGGTGCAACGTAACTTTTTACATGCATTAAATGTACACATCAGGTAAGTAATTCAATACAATTAAATTGTGTTAACACTGCTAATAATGCATTAGATTTGTGCACGGCAACTTAACATCTATGCCAGATATTATGCAATGATAGCCTTAAATAGATCACCAACATCAAGATAATACATTTCATTCAATGTATTATGTTGATTTCAGCATGGACTTTAATATATACCCAGCACTGGTTAATTTATTGATATTTATTTATTGACATTTATCAGGAAAGTCCAACTGGGTAAAAAATACCCATTTTCAGCAGAGGGCCAGGGTGAAAAGCTCCAGAGAGTTAAATAACGTCAAATAAAACACTAGTACAAATGTAATAATAAAAAAAATAAATAAAACATATACACACAGACTGATAGGGGAATACACAGAATAAAATAAAGCTTTAGAAGACACCGGTGATACAAAAATAAAAATAAATATAAAAATGACTATTAAACGCGATAATCAGTATCCGCAAAATTATTAGACGTATAGTCTGCTATGCTAGGAAATAAAAATGAAAAGATGCAAGTCCACCTTAAGAGTGGGGGAGAGGGCAGGTGCTGAAAACTATAGACAAGTATGATGAGAGTTTAGATTAGCAAGCATATAAAGTATTTGTTAATACAGATCATACAGGAGAGGTGCATGGGCACAGCCATAGGTTAGTGAGAAATTCTTTGAGAGAGGACTTGCATACATGGAGACTTGATAAAGTTTTGATTGAATTTGGGATAGAGTTCCATACTTTGGATCTGCAGTGTAGTGAAAACTTTGACTCACACTTTTTTTTTGTTTAGAGATTTCAAGCAGGTTTTTATCTTGAGAGTGCAGACAGCTGTTTGGGGATAATTATGAAATACTGAAAGACAGAAGGGCAGTTAGAGGGGTTATATACTATTTTATGGGTTAGAAATTTTGTACAGCCTAGTTGATGTGGAAGTTCTAACCAACTGAGAGAGTGTAATGCAGATCAGTGATGAGCTTTACGTGCCAGGTTAGCTGCAAGTCTAGCTCTCATTATAGCACTGCTCTAGTTATGATTCGAGAAAGATCTGAATATTACTCGAAATAGGTAAGACAGAGAAGAGAAGTGTTAGCTAGGGTGATTAATATTTTAGAGTTATACTTTTTTTTTGCGCTCTAGAGAATAGATCTAGTTTTCTTGTTTAACAAAAAAAACTTTATTAAAATTATCATGTACAACAAAGGCAATCATACATTTACATAAATGAAAACAAACCATACTGACATAAGTTTAGTTGCAAACATTCTACATCACTTACAATCTATCCAATCATTGTAAGTCAAACGTTACACAGCTCATTCAAGTCCTGCCTTAAACCTCATTCCTCCTCTTCATTGATTGTTCCCACAATTCCCTTTTTTATGTAATTTGATCCTACCCTTTTCTAAAGATCCCAATTCCAGTTGTTTTATCTCTCTTACTATATTCACTTCTACCACAGTTGGTTTAGACTTTGATTTCAATTTTCTAGTAGTTGCTTTTTTGGCAACCACCATAATTAGACTCTGCAGCAAGGCCTTACCTTTTCTAGGCAATTTCAATTAAATATCACAGCTCATAAAAAATAATTTCCTTAGTTATACTAACTTGCTCACCCAGTATCTCTGACGTAGTCTGCAGAGAATCTTTAAAGTCTGTCAACTCAGACTCCTAGAAAGTTAACTTTCCTCCCCATCACACCTCCAACATGTACAGTCTACCAGAGGGAAAATTCTTTGGCGTCTCCTTGGGGCATAAAAATATCTATAAAAACACTTCCAAGCAAAGATTCTAAATCTTCTAGACTCTGTTGCATATTTGGGAGACATACATATATCCCCCCCATTGTTTCTTTGTGTATTGCTTATCCAATTCTATCTTCCCAATCCTTTATAACCTCTTCTGACCGATTCTTAGTTACATGCAATATTTTAGATGCTCAACTAATTATTCCTGTTTTAACAGTAGCTTCTGTTTGAGATTCTACCAAAAATTCTACCAGTGCTGGTCTTTCTCTTAGGATCCCTCTATTTCTTTTTTTTTTTTGCCTATAGTCTATCAATCCTTGACAGGGAAGGCAATCTCTAGCCTGTAGTCCAAATAAATTCTTGGCCTCTTCCCATTCTATTACCTTTCCCTCTCCAATTATTTGCTCCCAATACCTTGGATCTTTTGCCAGTTTTCTCCAAAACATCCCAGCCCCCTCCTGCCTATTGTCTGTATCCTTAATTGTAGTCATCCTTATCTGCAGAATCTCCCTTCTCCATTCCTGTGTTGGTTTAGTTCTTAGAATACTTTCTGCTACTTTATAAATATAATATTCTGTATGGTTATTTTTTTTATTCTCCTTAAGGATCTGCTCCAAAATCTCACTCTTTCCTTGTTTCTTAAACTTCCCCCGTTTCATTATCAATTTCCACTTTGAATTATAGGTTTCTGCTTGTGTTATATATAGGAGCTTTAATTGCGTAGCTCTGAAATACACCTTCAAATCGGGTAATCCCAAACCTCCTTGTTCTACTGGAAGAATCAGTTTATCCCACTTGACTCTTGCATCTTACCCTCCCAGATAAAATCCTTCAGCTCCAACTGCTATCCATAACTTCTCTGGTTCATAAAAATATGCCTGACCTGTACATAGAACTAAAGAGACTAAAAAAATTATAATTGCTTGTATCTCGCTATCCATATAACAGATTGTGTCTTCCCACATATCCTTAGCTGCCACACCAGAATCCTTTTTTAATCCATACTCCCAAGTACTTAATTTTATCATGTCCCCCATAAATATGGATATTGCTGAACTAATTTGTATATGGGTGCATAATTTACAGCTACTGCTTTTGTTTTAGTTTCAGTAATTCTGTACCCCAAAAAGATTTAAAACTGCCTCAAAATGTTCCACAACACTGAAATGTCCTATTCTGGTTTTATCAGGTATAAAATATCTGAAAATAGGGCCAGCTTTTCTTGACCACCATACCAATTTCTGAGTCCTTTATTTTCTTAATTGCATTATATTTAGAAACACTGGCAAAGGAAATAAGCGCATCATATACTCTTGTATCATGCTCCTTTGACCAGACTTTTCTTTTTTTTACACTGCAGTGCCTACATTTCATAGAACTGAACAACGAGAAAGAGGAAGAAAATAAAAACAGGGGCACCGGTTCACTTTAGTATTCCCATTGCATTTGGAAATAACGGAGAAAACCTTACTTTATAGCATGCGGATTACATCACACATTATAAAAATACTACTGTTAACAAAGTTTTGTTTTACTCACAGTTAACTCTCTTCCCTCCTCTTCCCACTCCTAAGTGTTTTTCCAAACATTAATGACATGAAATAAGGCATATGCTTTAGAGTACCCTAGACGTTGAGCCCAATATTTCCAGGTTTTATTGTTCTGTCATATTTCACAAATATAATTAATGCTTTGTAATCTCACATTTGTCAATTTCTGAGTTGCTGGTTTTATTTCTGTTTATCTCCATTCTCCCAAATCTCGTCTCTGCTTCATTTCCAACGTACTTTTGGTTCTTGTAGTCAACTCTTGTGCTTTTTTCTCTCGCTCAAGCATTTTCCATTGAAACAGTGGAAAAGGTTTTACTGGCACAGTCTCTGTGGTCTTTATTACCAAAAGAAAAAGCAGCAGAATGTCCCCCTGTTTCGCACTTCACTTTTTGTTGGACAAACTTTTGTATTTACTCCTTAGCATGTTCCGTACCAAAAAATGATAGAATTTTTATTATTATATTGTCAATTCAAGTAGGAGAAGAGATCAGTTGCTTGAACCCACACAAGTTAAGACTTGTAGTTGGGATGTTAGATGTCACAGATAACCAATCAATGTTAAAGTCACTTATGCTAATATTTTCAAACAGTAATATTTGTATTTAGCCAAGAAAGAAATTCTTTTAGTAAGCGATTTGGTAGTATGTAAAGGGAAGCTATACAAAAGGCTTCTTATATTTATTAACACTGAGAAAAGAGATCAGAAGTTCTACATTTCGGAAAGTTATGTTAGCTTTGAGGAGGTGCGAAACTTGGTTGTTATATACAATCGCAATGCCTCACCTATTTTATGTGGCCTATCACACTGAATTATACTGTAGCCAAGAGATAGAATTTCAGAATCTTTTATGTATTGTTTTAGCCATGTTTCAATAATGGTAGTAATATATGCAGAGTATTGAAGAAACCATGTTTGAAAGTGTAACTTTGTTTACAATGCTACAAATGTTAATGGAAGTAAGGAAAAGTTTTGTGGGTGCTGCACTGGAGTTAGGACCGCAACATGGTGGAATGAATGAGGCTGAGGGGCCAGGGTGGACATGGATGCCACCACAGAGAGTGAGTTTTAGAGAAGAGTTGATTAGGATTAGTTAGGGTTTTTTTAATATAAAGTACATGAATTCATTCAAGGTTGTGCCAAAGTGAACTAAATGCTTAGATGTTTTGTATTTGAAAAAATGAACAGGTTGGACATTAAATAAATTTGTGGAAATAGATATGAAGGATGGTTTAGCCTCACTACAAGTGAGGTGACCAGCAGTGTGCGAGTGTGAATAAAGTGTGACAGTAGCATGGTGGGTAGTAAGGTGACAAAATAAATAGATGAAATGTGAAGATACAAAAGGATAACTAACACAGTAGATAGAGAGGACAATGGAGCAGTTAAAGTGAGACGATTGCTGAATGAAAAAGAAAAGATGTTAAAGGAGAAGGAAGCTAGATTACAGAAAAAACAGAGGAGAGCTGAAATGGCTTGCTGGAGATGCCAGGGAGGGTGGTCCCTTATAGAGATGGAAAGTAAAGAATTTAATAGAGTATAGTCAGCTATAGAAATGTAGAGTATATTGCAGTGTGGTAGGGTGAAACTCTGAATTAAAGATAGTAGTAGGAGAATGATTAAATAAACACACAACACTACTGTATACTGCATATTTTTTTAATGAACTATCAATGTTTCATACATCATATTTGGAGTAAGATGCAACAATAAGCACCACACAGAATAATATTAAACTGTGATGTTCCATTCCACCACTGACTGTGATTGCCTGTTCCACATACAGGTAGTATCAGCAGACAGGCATGCAGGTGAATGACGTACCATCATTCCAAGGCTTAACGCAGATGATGTCAACACAGCATGGAACCACTAGATGCTTGCACCAATGTGTAGATAGAAAGATACAAAACTTCTTAAATGTAGAGTATTATTCATATCATACTGCCCACTAATACCTCATTATGCAGAATGTTCCTCATTTTGATCAGTAAAAAGTCCATGTTCCTCACAGTTCCACACTGAAGTATGTTTTTCATACTTGCACAGTAAACACTGAATCATATTAATTTGCCAAAAACACTTTTCTACAGCTGAATGCCAGGGTGCTATTATGTGCTCTATCACAATTTGATCTGCCTTAGTACCAGTCCAGGAAGACATCTGGGTTTTAAAAGCCCCACAGTCCCTGCCATCAACTAACTTGGACACATCAATAACCCTTGTATTTTTTTTCTCCTTGATATGTCTCTTCATGGTTGGCAAAAAGTGCTTCCACACTATCAGGCCATGTTTCTGCTGCTGACAATCTTCAACTCCATGCTTATCTCACTCAGACCTACAAGGGCAACAGCATGGTTGGACAGCACCTCCTCAAGCTTTGCAAATTTTTGGTTGCATCCACTAATGTGCTCTTAAAGAATGTCCATTCATCTCTTGGTTCTCTCTAAATTGGACATTTATCGATATCTCTTGATCTACAGGTGCATCCACACTGTTTCATTTGGGGAAGCCATTGGAGACTAGCGCTCGATGCTAAACATGAAGCACAGCAGTCCCCAAGTACACACTTTCTTACACAATTACTGAAGAATATTTCTTCACTATGACAGCAAGGTCTCTCTATTTCTTAAAACCTACAGATGTTGCAATGCTAACAACTTACGGATGTCAAGGAGAAAGAAAATGCAGCTGTCACAAGGCCAACATATTTTTGGTGCTTTTTGCCCCTGTTGCCCGCTGACCATCTGACCTTCTCTCTACCAAGCAGCCTGTTTCCTTCACCAGACAATGGCCATCTGAGAGGAACTGTCAGCCAGGCAGCTATAACGGGGGGTTCTAGACGTTTTCAGTTTTCTCCCCAGCCCTAATGATGATCACATTTAGCAAGGCAGTGGGGAAGAGGCATACAATAGGCTGATGGTGGAGGACACCCCTTGACTTATGTAAGGGGTATTCCCTTCAAGCAGCACTGCACCTACCCCAACCTCACAGCACAAGTGGTGGTCTTGCTCTTATACACCAGAGATCACATCACACTATCACATGTGCCTCTTGAGTGAATGCAAATCCCATGCCTCTTCACTTCTCTTCCAGCCTGCATGACCCCTACAGCTTTAGGGGCTGCTAATCAAACCCCAGTCACACATGTTACAGCCAAGGCTCCAGCCCTTTGCTCCACAGAGCACTGTGATTCTTACTGGCAGAAACAGATAAAGTAGATAAACTCTGTGCTAATTTTAGCTTCTGGTCCAAAACTGATATTGACAGATTCCTACCTGAAACTGAAAAAACATTCTTGACTATCTCACATTTTTAATATGGAAACAAGCATCTTGGAAGTCCAAAAAGCTATTCCCACCTCCTCTTGGCAAACAAAGAACTGAATGCACCATGACCATCTGGAATTTTTCTTTTGTAACTGATTTAAGCCACTGAGCTCCACCACAGGTAGGAGATCCTTGATCCTTCTGCAAACTAGAAAAAAAATACTGTAATAACCAGGATTCTCTCTCTGGTCTGCTAGAACCTCCTGGATTCTTCTCTTTACAGAATGCTCAAGACTCCTCCTTTAGTCGTGCCCCTCTCATGGTGTACAAATAGGCAAGGAGTGTGTTATTTGTGGGGTGTGAAAATATATTCTCTATTCTCTGGCTATAACTGGACTGTCCTCAGAGAGGGATGGCAAGCCATCAGGAGTTTGCTGCATCTACCTACAGGCAATGGGTCACTGTTTTTTTTTTTTTTTAATGCTTTTTATCCTCCTGCTGCTAGTCAACAATCAGTTTTCTGCAATCAGTCCAGTCACATCCCTCAAGGTGAAAGATGACCATCAAGATGGTCATTAAGGCAGCCATCTGGGCTTTTTCTGGTCAGAGACCTAACCCACTACTGGCAGCTGATTTGAAGGCTTGATACACCTTTCCTTGTAGGCATACTCTCCCACCAAAGCACCACAAATGTTGTTATACAGCTACAGCTTGTCAGAGTGAAGCACATTCCCACCTATGCATGCATGCCCTTCAGGACTGCTAATTCAGCATCCGCCACTCACTCCCTTGCTTGGCTCCTCCAACACTCAAGCTCTAATCCATCTCAGGTGATGCAGGTCAAAGACAGGGTTTCATCCCTCTTTTTCATAGAGCTGGGCTGGTATTCATGTTTTTTGCCAGGAATTCCTCATTTTGGGGAACACCTGTTATGGAAATTGTTACTACAGTTGGCTGGTTTGTTTGGTTATTAGTTCCATCTGTAACATAAATGACAAACTCTTGTTTTGCTTGGAGGAGTGCCGAGTTATCAAAGATTTGATGCCACAGCCGTGAGTGCTTTTCCTTCTCTCTCACTACTCTCTAGTTCTGCTTTTAGTTGCGAATCTAGCAAGTTAGTTTTAATAAAACAGGCTCTCAAAATGATATTCTGAAACTCTCGGCAAGTCACAGTCAGATATGAAAGCATAAAGTAATGCAGGTGCTAGTTCTCCAGACTGCACCATCTGCTGCAGTGTGTGTCAAATCTAAGCTTTAGTTAGAAACAAAGTCTCCACCTGAAAGGACAGTGGGACATTGAAGCTACTGGCCGGCAGCTTCTCCAGTGTCTTGGACATCTGATATGTAAAGTCACACCAGAACATCAGCATGTGTGAAACAAAAGCTAAGTACATTAACAGTACAGACGGAGGACATTTACACTCACCTCCCAAGGCAATCTAGGAGGCAGACTATCTGGCTCTGAGATGTGGGAGTCTTTGTGCCTCCAGCTGCAGTTTATAATGGAGGTCTGCATCTAATATTTCTATTACATAGGAGGCCGGAGAAAACTCTTAGTTATGTACTTACCATAACGATAGATGTACGTGATCCATCTCGCCTACATTCAATACTGATGGGGCTCGGAGCCGACAATCGGCTCCGACTCGGCCGTTCTGACTAGCACAAAGTCTCTCATTGGCTGGGCCAACCCTATATCCCAGGATGCACCACGCCCAAAACCCCAGATCTAGTTTGCCCCCAACACATTCTTCCACCCACAGAATACACAAGAGACAAGTGTAAGAGAGAAAAAATAATATCCTCATGGGAATCAAACAATACTCCTCTACTCCAAATCCAACAGGATGGGGGAAGGAGGGCGGGTACGTAAGAATGTAGGCGAGATGGATCACATACATCTATCGTTATGGTAAGTACATAACTAAGAGATGTAATGTGATCCTATCTTGCCTACATTCAATACTGATGGGACAGCGTCCCTAGCACCTAAATCCTGGGAGGCTCACTGGAAAACACTCCTGAGCACTGTGGAACCAAAGGAAGCACGACCTCTAGATGCCATGTCCAATTTATAATGAGAAATAAAAGTATGTGGAGAAGTCCAAGTAGCCACTGCACAAATCTCATCCACGGACAGCCTAGTGTGAAAGGCCACTGAAGTTGCCATAGCCCTGGTAGAATGCACCTTCACTGGAAAGGGAAGATTCCTACCCTTCAATGCATAAATGAATGAGATGCAATCCCTAATCCACTTAGCGATAGTCGCCTTGATTACAGATCTGCCAATTCTGCTCTCCGAAAAGGACACAAACAACTGGGTCTGATTTTCTCTCCTGTTGTGTCCTATTCAAATAAAACCTCAATTGTCTATGTACATCCAACTGGTGAAATATGTATTCTGCTTTGTTGGAGAATTGTGGAAAAAAGACTGGTAGCTCAATAGCCTGTTGGAGACAAAATGTAGAAGACACCTTAGGGAGAAAGGAAGGATTTAGTCTTAGAGATACTCTGTCATTGTGAAAAATCAAATAAGGAGGTTTGACAGAAAGGGCTTGAAGCTCCGGTACCCTTCTATCTGAAGTAATGGCTACCAAAAATGCAGTCTTCCATGATAAGAATTTTAATTCGCAAGTGGCTGCAGGTTCGAAGGGAGGAGACGTCAAAGCTCCGAGCACCATATTTAAGTCCCATGGTAGAACGGGTTGCGAAATCGGGGCTTAATTAACCAGGCTCCTTTTAGAAAGGCTTTACACAGCTTATGACCCATGAGGGAAGGCTCATGAGCTACGTGATAATTAGAGATCACTGCCAATTGAACCTTTATAGTGGAGACAGCGGAACCCTGTCTAAAAAGTGTCGCCAAGAAATCTAACACCGCTTACACCGGGGCTGTGAGGGGATTAAGGTCACGCTGCTCAGCCCAAATAGCAAATCTCTTCCATTTACTAGAGTAAATCTTTCTAGTAGAAGACTTATGAGAGGAGGACAGAATCTGTAGTCTGACAGTTCGGAGGGATAGATGAGGCTGTCCCGACGGATGAGTCAATAGGTCTGGAGCTGGGTCCAGGATCCAAGGCCCATCCACCGCACATTTCCGAAGGAAGGGGAACCAAACTTGATGGGGCCAGAGTGGTGCTATCAAAATCATGCTGCTTCCCGCATAGATTGCCTTCTGAATCACCCTTGGCAAGAGAGGGACAGGAGGGAAGGCGCAGAGCAGACCGGAGGGCCAATCGTGGACTAGAGCATCCCTGGGCAGCTCCCCTTGAGGAGGGATTAGAGTGAAATCATTTCTGCACTTCGCATTGAGGGGACTGGCAAAGAGGTCACAACAGGGAAGACCCCACCTGGAGAATATCTGAGCCGCCACTCGATCGTTCAGGGACTACTCGTGAGGCATCAGAATAGCTCTGCTCAGCCTGTCTGCAATCACATTGGACTTCCCCAGAATGTTTGTTACCACTAGCAAGTGCTGGGAAGCAATAGCCCAGCTCCACACTCTCATGGCTTCCCTGCAAAGGGGATAGGACTTGGTTCCCCCCTGTTTGTTCAGATACCAGACAACCGACATATTGTCGGAAAGAATTGCAATAGTTCCCTGGGGAAGAAAGCTGTGGAGCGCCTGCAACGCTAGAAGCACTGCTCTCATCTCCAGAACATTGATATGCAAGTGAGTCTCGTGATCTTGCCACGTACCTTGAACCGTCCTGCCCAGGTGATGTCCCCCCCTCCCCATGTGAGAGGCGTCTGTGGTTACCGTGGCAACGGGGGAAGGGGGAATGAACGATCTTCCTTGATTCAGATTGGTGGGGAGAAGCCACCAACGAAGATCTTGTCTGCATCTCTCCGTAATGAAAACCGGATGGGACAAGGGCAGATCCTGACAAGGACAAGGAGCCATTGAAGTATTCGCATGCGCAACCTGGCAAGAGTGACTAGAAGGATAGTAGCCGCCATTGTTCCCAACAACTGCAGAATTGTTTGGCTTGAACTTTTTTGCAGGGCAATAAGGCCATAACTTGAGCCTGTAACACCTTTATTCTGTCTAAGGGTAGGAATGCTCGCATCTCTACAGAGTCTAGCTCTGCGCCGATAAAGGCAACATGCTGTGATGGCAGCAATATAGATTTTGCCCAATTGAAGGTAATTCCTAACAGATGTGCCCATTTGAAGGTGGTTCTCATGGCTTGAAGAAGTAGATGCCTGGTGGGGGCGGTGAGGCGCCAGTCGTCTAGATAAGGAAACACTTGGAATCCTAGATGTCTCAGGTGAGCCGTCACCACTGCCAAACACTTGGTAAACACCCTGGGGGCTGTGGTGAGACCAAAGGGCAGGGCACGAAATTGGAAATGACTGGCTCCCAGCCGGAAGCGTAAATGATGCCTGGAGGTCTTGTTCATCTTGATGTGATAATAGGCGTCCTTGAGATCTATGGAGCACATCCATACTCCTTTCTCCAGCAAGGGGAGAATGGATTGTAACGTGACCATTCGGAACTTGGACTTTTTCACAAAGCGGTTTAAACGGCTGAGATCCAGAATGGGTCTCAAGTCCCCTGTTCTTTTCGGCACCAAAAATAATCTTGAGTAAGTTCCTGATCCGATCTGGTCTGCAGGGACTGATTGGATGGCTCCTTTTCTTATCAGCTTTGAGATTTCTTGTGCTGCTTGATCCAGTTGACTGGGTGGAACGTCCGGGATTCTTTTTGATGGTGGGGAGAACGGATGAAGGGAATGGTATAACCTCCGGCGATGATTCGAAGCACCCATCAATCCTGAGTGATGGACTCTCAGGCCTGAAGATGCTCCGAAAAGTGACCCCCGACTGGCTCCGGAGACGCACAGTCGGGTAATCCCTCAGGGATGCTGGAAGGAGGAGCCACGAAAGGATTCGCGGTTTCCAGTATTGCGGGGGCCTCCGCCGCCTCTGGGGTGACGTCTTCCGGAGTAATTTCCCCCTCCTCTGCCTCTGGAGGGGGGGGTTCACTCTGATGGGCAGGGGAAGACTTTTGAGACTTTCTGAACCACATTTTCCCTCCCCTCTGAGCCTTGGGATAAGGTCTAGTGGGGAGAGAAAAACGGGCCCCAACGGCAGACAAAGTCTTACCCTCCTGCTCACATCTCGTGAGGGTGTCTTTCACTTTGGGTCCAAAAAGGGAGGACCCTTCGAAAGGGGCGTCCGTGAAAGAAGACTTGAAAGCCTCCGCAAAATGACAAGTGCATGCAAGCTTGCCTCCTGAGGGCTATGCCTGAACTCGCTGCTCTACCCGCCCCCTCGGCTGCATAAGATATGAGCCCCATGGACGAGTTGACGATGGAAGAAAGGGTAGATAGCTGGGTGTTAACAGACTGGGTCAACGCCTCAGGCACGTTACCCGTCAGGTTATCTCTCAACTCTTTAATGAGATCCCTTTGGAGCCGCATAAAATGACACAAGTAATTCAGCAACCGCAAAGTAAAGGTTGCTGAAGACAGGGTACGCTTCCCATACCTGTCCATGCTCCTAGACTCCTTATTAGGAGGATGGATAGAAGTAGAAGCCTCTGCCACATCCTGCTGAGTGGCAGACGCCACCACCATGGCATCCACAGGAACTCTCTTGGTCAAAAACTCTTTCCCAGGAGGTGCCGCTAGGAATTTATTGGGGTGGCTAGGAACTGGCTCCACAGAGTCAGTGTGTTCCCACACCCTTCGACAAATAAGATCCAACAATTCATCGAAGGGTGGAGACACCCAAGAGGCGGAAGGCTGGGCTCCGAAGGATTTGAGGAAAACAGACTCCTCCTCAGAAGGGTTTTGGGATGGCCAGTCGCCCCGCTGTCTCAAGATCTCCAGGATGTCAGAGAACGAGACATCATCCGAGGATGACTTTGGGGACCCTTCTGCATCATCGAGGTCGGTGTCCGAGGTGACAGACTCATCTAGGGAGTCTAGGTGCTTCCTCTTACACAGCTTCTTTCTGGGAGGCTCTTCAGGCACGGACTCTGAAGGGCCTTCAGAAAGCAGGGGACCACACATGGAGGTATCCTCAGGCCTTGGAGCCCCGCTGTCCAAAGATAGAGGGTCGCCAGAAACTCTAGTCATAGTGTCCAGGGAGGGAGAAGCCGATTCGGGTGAAGTCACTAAGGACTTGGCCAGCGCACTCCTCATAGCCTCAAAGGCGGGTCCCCCCGAATCGGAGGAAGGGCTCGTCTCCAAAACCATGACCGGAGTCGGGGTTCCCCTAGCCGAAGCACCAAGGGGGAGACTCGGAACTGAAGTCAGTGGTCCCGATGAATCACCCTCTGGCCCGACTGAGGACCCGCGAGTACCGAAACCTGCAGAAGGAATAGAGAAAGTTGGAGCTGAGGCCGGAACCGAAAGACTGGCGGGGGGTCTCGGAACCGACCAAAGGACTTCACTCGACTCAGCACTCTCAGACTCCGACAACACCAAGGTTGTCGGAGGAGGAAGGAATGGAACCGATACTATGGTGGGCTCCGGAGCCACCTGGGCTGGAGCTGAAAATAATTTAGATAACACTGGCGACTGTAGGAGTCTCTGGACCACCCTATCTACGTCCAAATCAGATAACCTGGAGGACCTGGAGGAGACGGAAGGGGGTCGAGAAACCTTTCCCATCGGATCCGAGAGATGACTAGGAGAACGGCTCCGAATTGGCTCCAAGATGATCGAAGCCGAAGCAGGCTAGAGAAGCACCAAAACCTCCTTCGGCGCCAAAAGCTGTGGAACCGAAGAAGCTGGCTCCGAAGTGGAAAGTATTACCTGTGGCTCCGAAACCAGTGGAACCGAGACAGTGGACCCTGCTGTCGACCATGAATCCTGAGGCTCAGAGACCAATGGAGCCGAGGTAGGAGATGCAGCTTTAGACCCCATAGCCAACGGCTCAGAGACCAGTGGAGCCAAGGAAGGGGACATCGACCTGGATCTTTTCTCCGGCGGCTCCGAAGAAGAGGACGGAGCCGGGGACTTCTTTTTCGACTTAGCCCTGGACTTTTCAGAGGGAGGAGAAACAGCTTCCTCAAAAGGAGGGTTTGATCAAACCCTTCAGGATAAGTTTTTTTCTCTCCTGCAAAACCCTCGAAGAGAAAGCATGACAGACACTGCAAGATTCTTGCATGTGTTTGGCGCCAAGGCAGTATACGCAAATCGGGTGATCGTCTGTCAAAGACATTTTATAGCTACACTTTGCACATTTTTTAAAGCCCGATGGCTTATGTTCTTTTTCTTTGGTAGACATGATGCACAAACACAAGTTAAACACTGGGGGGGGGGGGGGCTCTAAGTTAAACACCGAGACACAAGATAGGGCAAAGGCCCTCTAACTAAAACGGGCCTAGCCCGCCAAACAGAAGGATCACTCACACAACAGGAATAAACAATCCCACTCAAACAATTACCACAACGTAGCTATGAAAATAGCTTTTAAATATAAATTTTCCTACAGAAAACTGCTGAGAGATATGAAAAAAATCACAAAAGAGGGTACTTGGCCACAGCCAAATTGAGACCACGTCGATACTCCAAGAGCGGCAAATGAGATCTGGGGTTTTGGGTGTGGTGCATCCTGGGATATAGGGTTGGCCCGGCCAATAAGAGACTTCATGCTAGTCAGAACGGCTGAGTCGGAGCCGATTCTCGGCTCCAAGCCCCATCAGTAGTGAATGTAGGCGAGATAGGATCACATTACATCTTACTGATCTCCTCGCAGCTGGTACCACCATTTCATGTTCTTTTCCACGCCTCCATAACAGCAAAGGCAACCATCTTGTCTGGAGGAACTACACAGGAAGCCAAGGGGTCAAAGTCCTGCTGCATGACTTCTTCCTTTTCCAAAGGCAAGGGAGAAGGTTTACAGGGCTACTCTATCTTTTGCATCATCTCCACTACCTCCTCAAATCTGAGGTCATCAGAATCTCCTGCATATCCACCGTCAGTGACTGGTGCGGAAGACTCTGTGGGGAGAGGCAGAATGTTTCCTCTTACATAAATGCTTCCTCCTTTTTCTTTCCAAGGAAGGGTCAGTGGATACAATGGAAAAAGCTAAAGCAAGGCATAACTTTCTGGAATGACTTTACCTGTGGCTATTCAACCAGTTGTCCTGACAGTGCAAATGTTGAGAGGGTGCAGAGATGGAAGAAAAAAAGTGTCAAAGCAGGAGCTTCCCGCAGGTGTCACAGGAAGACTATGCATCATATGGTGCAACACTAATGGCGCCATTAATTCCAAGAAACTAAATGGTTCCAAAGAAATTCCCAAAGACCAGGTCGACTACTAATCGGTGCTGGCAATCCCATCACCAGCGCTAGATAGTTGACACAAGTTAGCACTAAAGGGTCAGCTGTCACTAAAAATGGCACTAACATCCTAGGTAGAGATAGCTGGAAAGCCAGGGAGTCTAATGTCTCAAATGCTAGAGAGGATATTGGCAGCAACTTCACACACACCCCCCCCCCTTCAATCTCGTCTCCAAAGCCCAAGAAGTTACTTTGCACTAAAATTCCTTATACAGATACCATCAACAGTGTTGATGTGAAAGGGTCTGTACGTCTGACTTGATATCATCAATGCAGCTTTTCTCCCTTGGCCTCCACTGAAAAGCAGGGGTTATATACCTTGTGGGACTTTCCCAGCAAACAAATGTAAATAAATCAATCTGCAATATGCTTAAAAACATTGTTAGGAGTGACATGGTAAAGGACAGCAGATAAGAATTAACTCTTTAAAACCATAGGGAGAAGAGAAAATGCATTTCAACCTGTGCCTGCAAAACCACTTTCACAATCTTCAAATTAATCTGTATCAATGATAATTGAATGCCCTGGGCAGGCAGGGGTCTAGAGGGGCAAACTGGACTCGTTCAGCTTCTGAAGATGACAAAACACCTTGTCTAAAAAAAGTCACTGTGGATGAATCTCCACCAAGTTTAGACATCTCCTCCTCCTCAATCCTGGGCTACCTCTTGTGGGTAGAACCCATTTTTTAAATGATAACATTTTATCTAATGATTCTCTGTTCTTAGAAGGCCTGTATTTAGATTTGGGTCTGCTTAAAAAAAAAAATAATTCTGACATATTTCTCTGTTCCTGTGAAGGAAGGTCATTCTTGGGCATCAAAGCCTTCACCACTAATTTGATGTCTGGAAGGCTTCCTGAATTACCAACATCCTTACACATCTCATAACCCACTTGTAAATGCAGTGAACTCAAACATACCATGCACAAAATGCATTATGTTCTGGGGCAGAATTCTGTCTCTGCAGGACTTACACAGCTTAAAACCTGTAGACATATACATAACTGTGGTAGCCAAACTCAGAAAGAAAAAATCATAACACATTCAACTAGAAGTGCAATAACAAGTTAAAACTATAAGTAGTTCTATAAAAAAAGGGGAACAGGTCAAAAGGTGTTGTGAAAGGGCCATTACCTAATGAGGAACGGAATGCAAGAACTTTAAATTTTTCTGAAGAAAAAGGTATTACTTTGAAATCAAATCAACACATGAAGTGAACAAAATGGAAATTATATGACAACTTTTTCTTTCAACACAAAAGCAACGTAAATAACCTGTGATCATATCATATACAACACTTTGTTCAAGAAGCGAAAGACATCTAGAGAATTACTGAGAATGCTGCGGTGGTGGTGCTGCAGTAGCGTTGTCGCCTCACAGTTAGACATTGCCCGTTCGATTCTCAGTTAGAGCGTCTTTTGTGTGGCGACATGCGTGAATGGGCTTTCCTTCGTTGAAGGTTGTGCGTTAGGTTAGGCCCGGCAAGCCAGCACGTAAAAATCTACTGCCAATCATTAGCGGACCGGAGTTCCACTGTGGCGACCCCTAACCAGGAAAAGCCGAAAGACACAAACAAATCAGGCATAATGGGAAAGCAGAAGTTACAGCCTAGAAAGTTCTGCTTGCAGAGTATTAGCTGGAGTCTGATTCATGATGACTTGGAGAGAATAGAACAGACCATGGGATGGTTTGCATGCTATTCAGTAAAAGCCTACAAAGTTAACCCAGTCCAAACGGGACTATAATACAACGTCGTGACTAGGCTTTGATTAGCATCCCAACAAGGGTAGGGAGAGGAATGAAGGAGCTGTGCCCGCTCTCTTTTCTTTTTTTTTTTGGGGGGGGGGGGGTGAGGGTTTCAAGATGTTAACTGCCGTGCTGAAAGATAAAAAACACAGGTAGGAAAAGAAGACATAGCTTTAAGGAAGTGAACTGAAAGTCTAACCTTTTCTTTAGTTTTCAATGAATGCAGGAAAACAAAGATACTTGTGACGCTAATACAGCAAAACGTTTTTTTTTTTTTTTTCAGAAAGAAAAAAAAAAACCCACAAAACTACTAACAGACAAAAATAATACACATTTCTTAGGCCAACATAAAAATATGCTCAAAACAGCTCTGGGACACACTAAAAAGTGTGAACGGTTAAATCTATAAGGGAGCCGAAGACCACCTACATCTCTATCTTCACTGGCATGAGTTCAGTGCTACTTTTTGAAGGGTCAAAACTGCTACGGAAGAAATAATCACAGTTTAACTGGTCAGTACACCTAATGTTATGACTTACACTGTTACGATGACCCACCCTGAAGTAGGTAGAGTCTGGGACTCTGGTAAAATGATTTATATAGGCTGCTCATCGTGTAAGCAAGAGCAGATCAAAGTAAAACTATCGCCTAAATCTTTACACTCAGAAAACATGGTAGTCAGGTCTCACTTATCTAAAGGATTCTCCTAAAATATATGGAAATGTATAATAAAATTTAATGGAAGGAAAGCTAATTTGAAATACCATCCCCATCTCGGGGGGGGGGGGGGGTGCACTAAATCATTCACTATGCAAGAAGCAGAATCTTACAAATTAGAAACTGCGGTTCAATTTCCAAAATATCCAACTGACAAAACATCATCTACAATTCATTTTGGGATCCCTGTATTATCCTACTTCAGAAACTGGCTTAGTACTGTTCAGTTTAAAAAGCATCTTAAAATGCAAAACACAGTTAAAAAAAAAAGGCTGCATGCATCACTGTGGGCAAGACAACCATGAAGAGTAAAAAGGTAATACCCCCAGAAATTATACCCACAATTCAAAATTTCTTTAAAGACAACATCTCCAATAACTGCTGAAATGTAAAAATGAAAAGGTTTGCACTAGAAGGAACAAACAAAAAACACCTGACTGTAAAAGGAACTGCATCTATTTAGCATGACAAAATTCAATAACTCTACCAGACTGCCAGTATCAGTGACAGTTAAAACCAGTCTTAGACCTATAGCTAAAAAAATTTCAGCCACTACCGGCTCTTTTAAAGGCAATAAAGGCAATAACAGACTTAACAGGACTTATGTAGTGACTTAACAGGACTTATGTAGTGACTATCCAAAGGACTTCTTTAAACAAAAGCTCCACTGTACAAAAGTAAAAGTGGACCAGATGAGAATGTATTAAAATTAAGTCAACTGCACTTACCCAGAATTCAGCCAAGAAGAATGGACTTTTGACAAAAATTTAAACAGCTTGCTTCAAGATGAGGCATACAACTGAATGCAAGGTTGAAAAGTCTGCTTATCCTCCTGAGCTAACTGCTGTTATGCTTCTATATCTACAGACAGCTACTGAGCAGAAAGTTTATGCTAGCCTTCGTAATATATCCACTACTTTGTAAAGTCTGAACTCACTTTGAAAGGAAGTAACAGAAAGGAGTGCGCAATGTCAGTACTTTCTAAGGCAAACTTATTGTAAAGCAATTAACATACCTGTACTCCTGGCTGTGTTGATCCTCCTGGATGTCTGGCTCCTGGAGGAGGTGGTCTTGTGATGACTACCCGAGCTGGCTGAGGCTGAAATCCTGGCACCTGGGAAGCTTTTTTGAATGAAAAAAAAATTACTGTAACTTTATACCACGATATAATTTAATAATGAACAAGATCTGAAAAGGTGCGACAGTAAAGACTAGCACAGTGCTTTCAGACAGCACGCATACCAGCAGCACAAATTCTTCAGTAATTAAGAGACCATTAAAAGATGTAATACTGACTTTTGTACTTACTTTTTTACTGGATTTCTGAACAAAATGTGTTACCATAATAAGGAAACAATGGTCCACTGCAAAATTCTAAACCCATAATGAGCACTTTTCTAAATGACAGACGTCAGAGTTCAAATGCAGCAGGAAGAAAAAATGGCAAACACAAGTTATAGGTCCAAAGGGAGTGCATTTAGCAAGGAAGCATGGACTACATTTAAATAAAGTACATAAGATGGTTAAACACATTAAGATTTGAAGTGAAAGGGGGTAGAAAAGGAAGAGTTTAAGATAACATTACAAAGACAGGAAAGCTCAATTTCTCAAAATTGAATTTAGTGCAGGCTACAGCCACACTGAAAGATAAAGCCATGACAATGGTTCAGAAGCCCTATAAGTGGCACAGGCACTTGTCAGTGCTGGCAGGGGAGGATGGGCACTGCCAATCAGGAGTGGGAGAGGCGGCTACAGGAGGACACCCAGTGTACCAATCTCTCAGAGGAGGGATGGCAAAGCAAACATATATATTGGGTTTGGGTTTTCTACTTATCAGGCCATCAGTGGGATATAGTCTATGTCGAATGCACAGAATCAAATACTGACAAGTGAAAAGCATTGTGAACCTCTGCTGTGATGCAGGCAACTTGTTCCACTGTCCAGAAGGCAGAGTCAGGGGCCAGTACAAAAAATATCCTTGCAGTTAGAATGCAAGCAAGGACACAAAGCAACCTCACAGCTGCCTGTATGACTGTCCCCTGAAGGCTCTCAAACATTGCTCCCTTAGTAAGATGGAATGAATAGATTCAAGTCCAGTAGAGGAAGGCATAATGGTCAGAAGCATGGAAGCAAAAAGGATGGGGAAGGGAGGATTTAGTCTTCATTGATAAGGCATTAGAATTTGCTAAAGTATAACAATCACCTTTCCACACATCTTTGCTTAAAATTATACTTCATTACTATACTAAATAATGAACATAAATTTATTTTGCATAAAAATGTATTGTCTGAGGATTCAGTTCTGTCATTTACTCATTTTTTCCATACAGGCATATCCACAGAAAAGTACACTGGGAAGAATCCATCACTGTTCTGCAAACTATAGAATTCTTCATGTGTATATACTAAGCTAATGACCACCAGGGCCTTTATAAGCCTAGTCATTCAAGCCAACCCAATTTTGTCCCTACATATCACGAGCATTTTAACCAGGAGGGGTATGTTAGCTGGGAAGTTTCTAGAGTTTACATGGGGGGGGGGATACGTTAGACAGAGGTAGACAATGTTAAAGCCATCAGAGACACGGGGGCCAGACAGAGTGAATTTCTGATTTCCCATCTGTACTCATTTTCACTCAGTTTGCCTTCAGTTTTCCATCCCAATCCTCTATAATTTGTTGTCCAGAGTTTGCCTGTAATGCTACATCATCTGCATACAGCAGCTATGTTCAATTGTCCCCTCCAACCTGTTTGCTAATGTAGTCCATCACCAATATGAACAGCAGTGTTCTCAGAACTGGACCCTGATGCTCACTCACTACCGATGGGAACCACTCAGCAAGTCAGGACACCGTTCATACTTGGGTCACTGGTTCCTTGTACAGAACAGCCTGCACTAATTCTGCCAATGTTTCTGGGACACTATGAACCATCGCAGGACTGTGCAAATCATCCTTCTTGACAACTCATCATATGCTTTCTCCAAGTCTAGGAATGTTCAGCTGAACTCTTTTGTCATCTCTAGCTTCTTCTTAACGATCTGCCTCTCAAATGGTTAGGTTGTGCTACATCCTGATGTGAACTTCTCATTTCCCATCTTACTTTCTAATATTCTGCGTACTTGTTTATCAATCACCCTCTCATGAGCTTTCATGCATTATGACAGGAGTCTGACAACTCTGTACTGCCCACAACTGTTGTGTCCCTTTTGCTCTTGTGCACTAGGACTAGAATACTTATTCTCCAATCATCTGGGATATGCTTTTCTCTCTCTATACTGCTTTGAGTACCCTCAGGAGCAATTTCTTCCCAAGTTCACCCAACATTCTGATCATATCTACTGTGACCACATCTGAGCCTGCTGCTTTTCTTAATTTGCTTTAGTGATGTTCTTACTTCTTCTAGGGTGGGCCACCTCTTCTTTCATTGTAGGCTGTGTCTGGGGAAGTACAGTTTTTTGTGGGGATTCCTCATTCAGAAACTGCTGGAAGTACTCTCTACATCTGCCTTTGATGACCTGTGAACTGGTGAGCAGGTTGTTGCTGGCATTCTTTAAGAAAGGTGTATGATAACTATCTTCTCTATCTTTCTGTCTGTGCCTTGCAGCCTCATAAGTGTTTCTATGCATCTGCTGAGTCACTTTCCAAAAGCTGGTACAGTGTGATACTTTGGTCTTTGCTATTGCAACTGCTGTCTTAGCCACTTTGTTACCCAACCAGTATTCTTTCTTGCCTAGTCTGTCTTTTCTGTTTCTCACTTTTTCCTGCACTTCTGCATTCCACCATCAGCAGCTTTCTCTATGTATCTTAATTTTCAAATATGACTCAGCCACATATCCGTTCTGTATTCCTCACACATGGTATTTTGAGGCTGTGCCATTCTTCTACTCCAACTCTTTCCACATCTTTCTGAGGTACTCTCTTTCCAGTCTACTTCCATGTCTTCAGCCTAGTCTTCTCTCAACTTAAGAGCCTTCTGTGACCACTACTTACTAGGCGATTGCAGCAATCAGTGGTTTAGGCTGTGGGCCAGCTGTTTCACTGGGAAGACTTTGCAGTCACTGATTCTACTCCAATGCCTTTTTCTTATTATCAGCTGCCTGTTGACCACTCTTGTATGTGATCCTGTGACTGTTTCTCCTGCTGAACTATGTGTTGACTACCACTTATGAGACAAAAATCTAGAATGATTCTCTTTTACTCCTGTTGCTCCATCCATGTAGACCCAAATTCTGTCATTATATCCTCTTTTGTCTGTCCTAATATGTGCATTTGAATCCCTCATTAACACCAACTCACGTTGCCCTGCAATGCTGCCTGAATGCATGCTTTTTTTCACTATCACAACGCTGTTGTGAGCCACAGACTGAAATTATGAATACTGCCTATCCTTACACTGCAGTCTAAGTGCCATGACTCTGTCACCAACTCCGATGACAGACATGCCTTCTGAAGCCTCTCCTTTGTAGTCCATCCTCCAGATGAGTAGTTCACACTGGATGTAAAGCCAAGTGGCTTTTTGCTGATTGTCCTTCCATCTTGTTTCCTAGATACAGAGGATAACCAGTCTCCTCCTTCCCATCATGTCATCCACCTCCAAGCTATGTCCCGTCAGTAAACCTGTACTGAGTGCATCAATTCGTAGTTCATGTTTGGAAGGTTGGCTGGTTTTACATCCAGCTTTCACTCATCCAGCTATTCCAGGTAACCCAAGCTAGGCAAATGGACAGAGACCAGTAGCTTACTGACCCAAGGCTGCTGGCCAACAGGGGTACACAGATCCCTCCCACCATTAGCATGGGTCCCTGATGTAGATCAGAGTAGGCCATGTCCTCAACCTACTTAACACCAGCAAATACCTACATTCATTGGTGACATTTAGTCAACATGACAAATAAACAAGGAGCCAATTTTTACAATGTCAAGCCCTGACATGGCATGGAGTCTGAACCATGCTCATGGTGCATGCATTTATTCATGTAGAGGTTTTACTATTAAAATGTCTCAATTTGGTGTTAAACTATAGTATTTTACAGCAATTAACTATTGGATATGCCTTTATTAGAAGCACAGCTTTCTTCTGACTGCAAAGAGCATAAAAACAGAGCAGCCTTTGTAAGACTGAAGAACAATTCTCTACAAGATTCTTCAGTGAAATAGACAGGTGTGTGTGTGTGTGTGTATATATATATATATATATATATATATATATATATATATATATATATATATATGGGTCCACGACATATTACCGAAACCTCATTTGACCGAAGCTCATTTGACTGAGACCAGAATACCAAAAGTTAATTTTACCGAAAGCCCATATGACCGAAAACTCATTTGACCGAAAACCAGCACTGGCAGGTATATGCCCATTTCCCCACTGTAACGTGACCCTGGAGTGAGAATATTAAGTTTGGGGGGTCTGGGGGGCACAGCCCCCCACATTTGGCAACAACCTTGTACTGATGTTATAAGTTTTCATGGATTTTTAATGGATACACATGAATATAATAGTAAAACTGCAATTATGTGGGGGGCTATGCCCCCCACACCCCCCCAACTTAATATTCTCACTCCAGGGTCGCGCTACAGTGGGGAAATGGGCATATACCTGCCAGTGCTGGTTTTCGGTCAAATGAGTTTTCGGTCATATGGGCTTTCGGTAAAATGAACTTTTGGTATTCTGGTCTCAGTCAAATGGGCTTCGGTCATATGTAGTGAACCTATATATATATATATATATATATATATATATATATATATATATATATATATATATATATATATATATATATATATATATATATATATATGGCTGTCTCTCTGCATCCCTTACTTATGATAACCAATTCCAAAGTTTGTGCATGTCAAGAAAAAAGTAAAAATCTCTACATCTACAGCACCTGCTTAGGTTTCAGTCACTGTTCTCAAAGTACTGTGTAATCAAATTACACACTGAGCAACTTTCCGTCTACTGAACTGCACTTTTCCTCCTGAGGATAATTACAGTTAAGGTGGCTCAGTACAAATATGTGCTCTATTTCTACACTTAAATTCCCACATTACAACAGGGAGGCTGCAACTCACAAGTGCGTTACCTTACAAATAAAATAGTTTAGGTGCCAAATCTACACAGTTACATGTAATTCATCTCTGTAAGGCTTTAGATGAAATTAGCTGCAAAGCTTGCCCTACCTCCAAGGACAGGTTAACAAATCTTGTACATCAATCAATATATAAATACAAGACAACTAGTGTGGATTTTATATCACGTACATATATCTTGTAGGCTCATTACTGAAGTGTGGCATACAATCTAGAATCCCAATACCTCAAAAAAGTTGCAATTCAGACAAGAAACTCTGAATTCCAAAACTTGTCATATTGCGTGACTAAGTGTTTCTCTCTGCATCCCACCTCTGGCTACTGGTGTATTTCACACTACCCCATTTTGTACGAAGATTTTGCTGTACACAAGAAATGTTATTTTTTATTGGTCTATGCTGCTTTCAGTTTTCATAAGGACTTGTCAGCATCAGACACTAAATAATTTTTATACACTAAATAATGGATCTTGCCTGGTTTTACAAAGACCAACTAAATTAAAACCATTACATCAGGTCCAACTTTGTTAACATGATAGTATACACAAAAAAAATTTAAACTGACAAACCCTGCAACTGTTTTATTTTTTTTTTCTAACTTCAGGTAAATGCAATACTGGGAAAAGGGACTCTCCATTTCAAAAATCACACAAAAGATGTGGTATGTTGCGCTCTGTACCCAGTTATTTTTCAAAGAACTGCACACCTGCTATGAAACATATTCCTCAACCATTCTTTACCAAAATTAATGAGAAAGTGCTACACAAGTGTTCAAAAGACTATGTTACTTTAACTTGAACATTAAAATCTAAAACATATTTAATAAAGTGTACTAGTGTTAACTTTCTGAACCAAAGTTAACAAAAAAGTTATGTACTCACCATAACATTCCATCTGTATTGTCCATTTTCATTCTTCAACTGATGGGTTTGGATCTGAATCTGCTATTTTTATCAGATCCTTTGATGTAAAAACTCTCAAGCTCCTCCATTTACCCAAACACCCCGCCAACCCAACATACCTCAGATTGAGTTTGCTGCACCTAGATATATAGGGACCACATTTTAAAGAAATTAAAGACAGAATAAGAAAAAGGAGCTGGAGCACAAACAATAAACAAAGGGTCCAGAGAGCACTCTTAGGTCTTTCCAGAAGGAAAGGGATGGGGGCAGGTGGAAGGGAATCTGAGGAAGAATGAAAATGGACAACACACATGGAACATTATGGTAAATACATACCTTTTTTATCTGAACATAACCCTTTTCATTCATTCCCCAACTGATGGGACACTGTCCTTAGGTATTTGACCCTTGGGTTGCGCTCATGGGAGGATATTCCAGAGTACTGCAGAGCCAAAAGAAGCTCTTTTCCTGGAAACCAAATCCAATTTGTGGAGAGCAATAAAAGTGTGAGCATTAGTCCAAGTTGCAGCTGTACAAATGTCATCTACTGAAGTCCTTGACCAAAAGGCTGAAGAGACCATGATACACCTCACAGAATGAGCTCTAGAAGGCTTAGACAAGGATAATCTTTGACTAGACAAAGAAGATATAATCGGTTAACCAGTTGGCCATTGTAACTTTGGAAACTGGCTTGCCAATTTGTTAGGACAGAAGTGAAACAAACTAGTGATCAGTTTTCCTAAAATCCTTGCTTCTGTGGAGTTAAAAACAAAGTTATTTATGCATATCCAAAAGATGGAGCATGTACTGTACTTGAGAAGTTTGGAAAGAAAATTGGGAGGTTAATGTGGGATTCATTAGCTACCTTAGGCAAAAAAGATGGGTTGGGCCACAAGGACATCCTGTCTTTGTGGAAAACAAAGTATGGAGATTTGGAAGATACAGCCTGGAGTTCAGATACTCATCGAGTTGATGCAATAGCGACCAGAAAGATGGCTATCCAAGACATAAATTTTAGATCTGACCTGTCTGAAGGTTCAAAGGGAGTTTGGGTCAGGGCCTGAAGCACAACAGTTAAATCCCAAGGAGCAGTAGGATCTTTTAACAGGGGTATTAAGTAAAAAGGCTCCTTTAGAGAAAGCTTTACATTTACAAGAAGCTAAGGCAGAATTATTTTTGCCTAGGTAGAATTTTGAAATGGCAGCCAACTGGACCTTAATAATTAGTATAAAAGCTAGGCTCTTCACTGAAAATTAAAGCTAGAAATTCATGTATGGACACTACAGGGAAAGAAAGGAGGAACCAGATCCCTTCTAAGGGTCCAGAATACAAATCTCTTCCATTTACTTTTGCAAATCCTTCTAGCAGAAGCTTTTTGCGAAGATAACAAAATATGATGAAAGGGAGAAGAGCCTGGACTGTCTAGCAATCAAAGGAATTGAAGAAATCATGTGGTCAGTTTGAAGCATTTTACATCTAGATAAATTACACCTGTTGGGTGAGACGGGAGGTCTTGAGTTAGATTCAGTATCTAGGGTGGATGTAGAGGGCGAAGGCAGAGGAAAAGGAACCAAATTTGCCAAGTCCAAAAGGAGGCAATGAAGATAACTGTGCTCTTCAACTGGAATCTTTTCTGTAGAAATCTGGGAATGAGAGGTAATGATGAGCAAGCATAAAGGAGACCAGAAGGCCAATCGTGGACTACAGCATCTCTTGGTGACTCCCACATTGAAGAGATCAAGCCAAAGAACTTGCTGCAACTGCTGCTGAGGGGAGATGTGAATAGGTCACAGCATGGCTGGCCCCATCAACTGAAAATTCTCTCCGCTACTTTCACATTGCGAGACTACACGTAAGGCATCAGAAAGGACCTGCTTACTTTGTCCACATTCATGGTGGTTTCCCCCAGAAAATGTGTTATTAGAAAGTGACCGAAGAGATTGCCCATTTTCACACTTTCATTGCTTCTTGACAAAGTGGATAAGACCGTGTTCCTCCTTGTTTCTTGTTTATCAAACCACTGACATGTTGTCTGTCTGAACACAGATTGTCCCAGATGGGAGGATGTCTTGAAAGGCCTGCAACAGTAGGAGAACTGCTCTCATCTCCAAGACACTGATATGCATTCTTGGCCTCTTCGGGGGACCATGTACCTTGGACTGTCATTCCAAAACAATGTCCCCCACCCCAGATGGGTAGCATCTGTGGTCACTGCGGCCTTGGGCAAGAGGAGAACAAAAGGACAGACTTTGGAAAGTTCATTTGAATGAATCCACCAAAGAAGATACCTTTTTGCATGCTTGTGTGATCTTGACTGGAGCAGTTAAAGGATACTGAAGAATGGACCACTGGGTTGACAGGGTCCACTAAAATAGTTGCATGTGAAACCTGGCCAGAAGAATGAGGACGATAGCAGCTGCCATGGATCCCAAGTCTTGTAAAATACATTGTGCTGGAAGAGAATATTGTATTACCTTCCCGACCTGGGATCTGAATGTTTGGATTCAAGCGGGAGGAAGAGAGGCTATCTGACTGTGTTCAGATAAGCACCTATTAACTCTAGGTGTGAGTTGAGATTTGTTGTAGTTTACTGTGATGCCTACATGGAGACACAAGTGGAGCAAGTAGTCCCTTGCCTGTACAGGTAGATGCCTGGTTGGGGCAGTTAGGAGTCAATCATCTAGGCATGGAAACATTTGGAATTTCAGCAGTCTCAAGTAAGCTGCTACCACTGCCATGCAATTGGTGAACACCCTGGGGGCTGGGATGACTGGTGATCATCCAGAACACTGAATATTGCACAAACTGATTGCTGAGATCCAGAATTGCTCTCCGGTCCCATGTCTTTCCTGGCACCAACATGAATCTTGAACAGGTCCTGGAATCTTCTGGGGGGAATCTTCTCTAGTGGCTTTTCTATTTCTAATGCTCCTGCTTCCCTCTGATTGGCTGGAACATTGGGGATTATTTTCATTTGTGTAGGGGGAAAATTTGCGAAAATAGTATGATATAGCCTCTTGATATAATTTCTCTGCACCCAGGAATCCTTTGTTACAGATAGTCAGCCTCTTTGATGCAGAGACAAATGCCACTCTCCCAGACTGCCTCCAGAGGATAACAGCTGGGCCTCCCTTCAGAAGCGCTGGTAGGGCTTGTCCAAGAAGGAATTCCAGAAGCCCTGGTTCTGCAGGCCACCTCTGCCATGAGGGCAGAGTCTTCTGTTTGAGTCTCCCCCTCTCTGCCTCTGGACTCTGGAGAAACTATCTCCACGCCAGTCTTGAAAAGGCCCCTGGATTTGAAAAAACACATTTTTCTACCCCCCCCCGTTGATTCCTAGAAAAAGGTCTTTGAGGAGTAGAAAAATGTACACGTACAGCAGGACAGGGTGTCTCCCTCATGCTCACATCTGGACAGCATGTCTTTTATGTTGGGGCCACATAAGGAAGATCCATCAAAGGGAACATTGATGAATGAAGACTTAAAGGGCTCTGCAAAATCACATAGTCACATCCAGGCACGTATCCTAATGCCTATGCCTGAACCCATGGCCCATGGAGGTACCTTCCGCTGCATGTGAGATCAGCCTCATGGACACATTAGAAATCAACTGGAGTGGGGCCAGTTATGAGGAGACTATTTTGGACCCGAGCACACACAGACCTATAGAGAGATTTGGAAAGTTCTTTGGAAAAAACTCTTTGTAATCTAGTAAAACCTGCCAAGTACTTCAGTGAACAAATGCATGCACTTACAAATCTGTCCAAGGCCCTGGACTTCCTCTTAGGAGCATAGAAAGAACAGCTCTGTTCCACAAGCTCGTTTTCGTGGCTGCTGCCACAAGCATGGCATCAATCAGGACCGCCTAGCTCCGCTGTGCCCGGTCCTTGGGAGGAGTTAAAATTTTGACAGGTCATTTAGGGATTGGTTCCACAGTATACAGTTCCTTCCACACCCAGTGAGAAACAAGATCTACAAGTTCGACAGCCAGCGGAGTCACCCAAGAAATGGCCGGCCCACACCCGAAAGCCTCCAGGAACACCAATTCCTCCAGGGAGGGGGTATTTAAAGACCAGTCACCTTTCTGTTTTAAAAGTTCTAGAATGTCTCCCAATGAGACATCTTCAGGTGGAGATCTGGGGGACCTTTCCCTTCATCGAAAGCAGTGTCTTATGTGAGAGATTCCTGAAGGGAATCTAGGAGTCTCCTTTTAATTGTCCTCTTCCGAGGCACCTTCGCAGTAAGGTGGTCTAGGGAAGCAACAGAAACAATAAGGTTGTCCTGAGAGAGCAACTGAAGACTCGATTGGCTGACTGTCCCAGTGGAATGGATGAACAACACTCAGAGCAGAGAACCAAAGGAGGTAAAGTTGCCTCCATGCCAGAACTGATCACCTTCTTGCAAATCAAGGATTAATAGCGAATTAACAATGAAGTTCTGACATTTACATTATTAACCAGGTAATACAAAAGTAGTGCACAAGCACAATTTACAAGCTGCCGCTTGCAGAAGAGATATTCATCCAAAAACTTTTAACCAACGAAGGAGTGTCTCAATTTACCAAATGTAATATCAAGGACCGCCTTGATGGATTTACCATCAGGATGAATCTCAAGCAATTATCACTATGATAGAATGCATCAGAGGACTGCATAGGCAAAGAACTTAGATTGGTAGTCCAGTGATACTAACTTCCAAAAATGTAGTCAGACTCCAAGTCAAGGCACCAAGCCTTGATGACGGTATGCAATGGCAGTCATGTGGACATAATACAGACATCTGCAACCAATGCATTCTTAAAGCTAACACAAAGTTGTTACTCCACTGGTTGAGTAATCTTCGACTACAGCATTTGCCAATGGGCAATTAGGGTCCAAATGGCAAAAACATAATGTATATGCCAATCAAGCAAGAACATTTTTTGTTAAGAAGCCACAGTCTCTCTTCTTCCCTGCAGCAAAATACATTAATAACTTTGTCAGTTTTCCTAAACTCATGCACCCAGATGAAGAAACTGCTGAGGTGACAGTGAACTCCTAGTATTTTTGAAGGGCCACTCATCCCCCAATTTTTCACACTGTAAAGATCATAGACAGCTTCCTGGACTGCTTCATGTACAACTTTGAATAACCTTTGGAAGGAAACTGTTCATTTTGAGAAACATACCATCATGGAAAACTGCGGTGGTGCAGCAGTAGCGTTGTTGCCTCACAGCAAGAGGTTCTCCCATTCGATTCTCGGCTGGAGTGCAGGGAGTGCCTTCTGTGTGGAGTCTGCATGTCCTCCCCGCGGCTGGGTGGGCATTTGAAAGACATGCGTAAATGGGCGTGCCTTCGTTGAAGGTTGAACGTTGAGCTGGCACTTCGGCATTTGCGAAAATCTACTGCCAATCATTAGTGGACTGGAGTTCCGCTGTGGGGACCCCTAACTGGGAAAAGCCGAAAGACAAAAAAACAACTATCATGGAAAACCTGAAAGTACCCCTAATAAACGGCCTGAAGCTTGAAGTTCCTGTGTACAAAGGTGATATATCTGTTCCTGAAAGCCAAACTTCAGAACTAACAAGCTAGCAGACTCAAATGGCAAACAGGTAAGTCAATTAGCTATGAAATTCAAATGCCATAAAGAGGAAGGATTCTCTAAAGACAGATTTGTAGCATTCTTTACTCATTCCTCCAAACAATTTCACAGATGCTGACTGTTAACTTTCACCAATAATGCTGCAAGCTGACACATTTCTCATGAATTATTTTTCAAATATTTTGAACTTTTTATACTTTATGTAGAGGTTATTATTTCTAAAGTAAAGTGTTCAGCCCACAAAAATCTTCTCAAAGAATGCAGTGCTAACATACTGACTTTATTGTTAATGGTCAGTAATAACTTTTAGTTATGTACTTACCATAACTTCAGATGTTTGGGATCCATCTCGCCTACATTCTGTACTGATGGGTTCGGAGCCGATCCTCGGCTCCGACTCGGCACGCTATGCAATAGAGCGAAGTCTCTAATTGGCTGAGCTATTGTATATCCCAGGATGCACCACCACTAATTCCCCAGATCTTGTTTGTCCGCACACATGCACCCACACATGCATTGCTGATATAACATTGCCAGATGTTTCAAGATGAAACGGTCGAACTCGAACCGTCCGGTCTCTTCTGATCTCCAAGGCAGGGGGAAGGAGGGTGGGTATTAGGAATGTAGGCGAGATGGATCCCAAACATCTGAAGTTATGGTAAGTACATAACTAAAAGATGTTATGTGATCCTATCTCGCCTACGTTCTGTACTGATGGGACAGCGTCCCTAGCACCTGATTCCTGGGTGGCTCACTGGAAAACACTCCTGAGAACTGTGGAACCGAAGGAAGCTCGCCCCCGAGATGCCACACCCAATTTGCAATGAGAAATAAAGGTGTGAGGAGAGGACCAGGTAGCTGCAGCACAAATGTCACTAATGGCAAGCTTAGCATGAAATGCTGTTGAAGTAGCCATAGCCCTTGTAGAATGAGCTTTCACAGTGGTTGTAAGCTCTCTATTAGAAAGAAAATAAATATGACTAATACAGTCTCTGATCCACTTGGCAATAGTGACCTTCGTGATGGCTTTGCCCAATTTATTGTCTGAAAAGGACACAAACAACTGATCCGTTTTTCGTGTTTGATGCATCCTATCTAAATAGAAACGCTATTGTCTGTGGACATCCAATGAATGGAAGATATATTCTGCTCTGTCTGAGTAATTGGGGAAGAAAACTGGAAGTTCCAAAGACTGTTGAAGACAGAAACTGGAACAAACTTTGGGAACAAAAGATGGATTGGGCCTAAGGGATACTCTATCCTTGTGAAAAACCAAGTACGGCGGGTTGACACATAGGGCTTGAAGCTCCGAAACTCTTCTGGCTGATGTAATTGCCACCAAAAAAGCGGTCTTCCAGGTAAGAAATTTCAAGTCAGAAGTTGCTGCTGGTTCGAAGGGGGAAGAGGTCAAGGCACCTAATACGAAATTGAGATCCCATGGTGGAGCAGGATGAGAAACTGGAGGATGTAGCAGCCCAGCACCTTTCATGAAGGCTTTACACAACTTATTGCTCATCAAAGGTGGGTCTGTACTTGCATGAAAATTAGAAATAGCTGCTAATTGAACCTTAATGGTAGAGACTGAAGACCCTTGATTGAATAGGGAAGCTAGGAATTTCAAAACGTCCGCCACCGGGGCAGTAATGGGATCTAAACCCCGGAGTTGGGCCCAAATGGCAAATCTCTTCCATTTACTATTATACATTTTCTTAGTCGAATTCTTGTGGGCTGAGGACAAGATATGTATAACTTCTGAGTCTAAAACCTGGTTCCTGACTATAGTCAGAAGTGGAGGAGCCAAGCTGTTAATTTCAGTGAGTGAAGGGACTGGTGAAGCTGTCCTGACTGGTGGATCAAGAGATCTGGAACCTGGTCCAGGAACCATGGGCCGTCCAGTGCGTATTTCCGAAGAAATGTCAGCCAGACTTGACGAGGCCAGTATGAGGCAACTAAAATCATCTTGCACTGCAAGTGAATCGCCTTCTGGATCACCCTGGGGAGAAGGGGAACCGGAGGAAAGGCGTACAGTAAGCCGTTGGGCCAAGCTTGGACTAGGGCGTCCTTGGGAAAACTCCCCCGACTCGGGGTAAGAGAAAAGAACCGTAGACATTTCGTGTTGAGAGGGGTTGCAAAGAGGTCGCAACAAGGAGTTCCCCATCTTCTGAAGATCTGAGATGCTACTCTGTCGTTCAGAGACCACTCGTGCGGGGAGAGAATGGTTCTGCTCAGTCTGTCGGCTATCACATTGGATCTCCCCGGAATATGTGTTGCTACCAAGAAACGATTGGTTGCAACAGCCCAATTCCATACTCTCATGGCCTCTCTGCAAAGAGGGTAGGACCTGGTCCCTCCCTGCTTGTTCAGGTACCAGACTACTGACATGTTGTCGGACTGAACGGCAATCATACCTTGGGGGAGGTAGCAGTGTAGTGCTTGTAGCGACAGAAGCACTGCTCTCATTTCCAGTATGTTGATGTGTAGGGAAGTTTCGCCGGGGTGCCACTTGCCTTGAACTGACCTGCCCAGGTAATGACCCCCCCCACCCCGTCTGGGAGGCGTCCGTAGTCAAAGTGGCCACTGGAGGAGGGGGAACGAAAGGTCGCCCCTGATCCAGGTTGGACGAGATAAGCCACCAACGGAGGTCCTGTTTGCACGTCTCCGTAATTATAATTTGGTGACTGAGAGGAAGTTCCTGATACGACCACTGGACCGATAGGAGCCACTGGAGAATTCTCATGTGTAATCTTGCTAAGGGCACCAGGAGAACGGTAGCCGACATGGAACCCAACAGTTGTAGGACCATCCTTGCTGGGGCTCGGCGCTTGAGGAGCAATGCTTGGACTTGAGATTGTAATGTTTGTATTCTCTCTGTAGGAAGATAGACCCACATTAGCCTTGAGTCTATATCTACCCCGATAAACCATATAAGCTGAGATGGCAGCAACACAGACTTTGCCCAATTGAAGGTGATTCCTAGGGAGGTTCCTAGAGATATAGTGGCTACTAGGTTCTGTAATAGTAGATGCCTGGAGGTGGCAGTTAGGAGCCAGTCGTCTAGATACAGAAACACCTGGAATCCTAGACTCCTCAGGTGAGCAGTCACCACTGCCAAACATTTGGTGAACACCCTGGGGGCTGTGGTGAGACCAAAGGGCAGTGCGCAGAACTGGAAATGACAGTCTCCCAGGCTGAAGCGCAGATGTCTCCTGGACGCCTGATTTACCAGAATGTGATAATAGGCATCCTTGAGATCTATGGAGCACATCCAAACACCTTTCTCCAGAAGCGGGAGAATGGATTGTAAGGTGACCATCCGGAACTTGGACTTCCTGACTGATCGATTCAGGTTGCTGAGATCCAAAATGGGCCTCAAGTCCCCGGTCTTTTTTGGCACTAAAAAGAATTTTGAGTAAGTCCCTAATCCGGTCTGGTCTACGGGGACCGGTTGGATGACTCCTTTTTGAAGCAGCTTTGAAATTTCGATGGCTGCAATATCCTGTTGACTGGGTGGGGGGTCCGGGATTTTTCTGGATGGAGGAGGGGGGTGTGAAAAGGGGATGACGTAACCTCCGGCGATGATTCGGAGCACCCATTGGTCCTGAGTGATACTCTCTCAGGCCTTTAAGTGCCTCAAAAAACGACCCCCGACTGGCTCCGGAGCTCTACAGTCGAGCAATCCTTCAGGGATGCTGAGAGGTTGAAGAGCCACGAAAGGACTCGCGGTCTCCAGTGTTGCGGGGGCCTCTGCCGCCTCTGGGACGGCGTCTTCCGGAAAAATTTCCCCCCTCCTCTGCCTCTAGAGGGGGGATCGTCCTGCTGTGAGGGGTAATTCTTCTGAGATTTACGGAACCACATTTTCCCTCCACTTTTAGCCTTGGGATAAGGCCGAAAGGGAGAGGAAAACCGTGCTCCTACGGCAGTCAAAGTTTTACCCTCTTGTTCACAGCGGGTCAAGGTGTCCTTTACCTTGGGTCCGAACAAAGAGGACCCATCAAAGGGAGCGTCGGCAAAGGAAGATTTGAAGGCCTCCGCAAAATGACACAGGCAGAGCCAGGCTTGTCTCCGTAGAGCAACACCCGTACCCGCCGCTCTACTCGCCCCCTCAGCTGCATACGAAATGAGCCTCATGGACGAGTTCGATATCGGCAAGGTAGCCAACTGAGAGCTAACCGTCTGGGCTAACTGCTCAGGCAGGTTTACCAGAGAGGGTATCGGAGAGCTCCTTGATCAGATCCCTCTGAAGTCTAGTGAAGTGCGTGAGGTAATTCAGAGACCTTAATGTAAAGGCCGCTGAAGAGAGGATGCGCTTCCTGTACCGGTCCATGCTCCTACACTCCTTATTAGGGGGATGGACGGACGTTGAAGCCTCTGCCGCATCTTGCTGGGTAGCAGATGCCACCACCATTAGCATCTACAGCCACACCCTTGGTGAGAAATTCCTTTTCCGGGGGCGCTGACAAAAATTTGTTAGGGCGAGCAGGCACCGGTTTCACAGAATCTGGATGTTCCCACGCCCTTCGAGAGATCAAATCCAGGAGCTCATCGAAGGGCGGAGACACCCAGGAGGCGGAGGGCTGAGCCCCAAAGGCCTTGAGGAACACCGACTCATCAGAGGAAGGGGGTTTGGTCTGCCAGCCGCCTCGTTGCTTGAGGACTTCCAGGATGTCAGCAAAGGAGACATCATCCGAGGACGACTTGGGGGACCCTTCCGCATCATCAAGATCGGTGTCGGAGGTGATAGACTCGTCAGGGGAGTCGACGTGCTTCCTCTCGCACTGTTTTTTTCTTGGGGGTTCCTCCGAAGACTCTTCAGAGGTACCTCCAGGAAGAGGGGGACCCCCAATGGGGGTGACCTCAGGCCCCAGGGCTCCGCTGTCTTGAGACAGGGGGACTACAAAGGACCCAGTCTCCATGCCTAGGGAAGGTGCCGGGGAGACGGTGGAGGTAGCCAAAGAAGATTTGGCCAAAGCACTCCTCATGGCTCTAAAGGCTGGACCCCCAGACTCCTGGGAAGGTCCGACCCCCAAAGCCATAACAGCAGACGGCACTCCCGCAGCCGACGCACCGAGAGAGAGGCTCGGAACCGAAAACATCGGTCCCGAAGCGCCACCCTCGGGGCTGACCGAAGAGGTCCGTGTACCGAACTCCGACCCAAAGGCCGGACACGGACACCTCCATCGGCTCCACCAGCACCGACTCCAACGGTGCCGAGGCTGTTGGAGGAGGAACCAAGGCTAAAGGGTGGACCATCGGCTCCGAAACCGACTGGGCTGGAGCCGAAACTAACTTTTTGAAGACTGGAGACTGAAACAGCCTTTGGAGCACCCTGTCAATGTCCGAATCTGACATCTTGGAGGATCGAGAGGAGATCGAACGGGTCCGACTAGACTTCTCCACCGGTTCCGAAGGACTAGGGGACCGGCTCCGAATTGTCTCGATCAAAATCGGAGCCGAAGGAGACTCCATTGTCGTTTCCCTCGGTGCCGAAGAGGACTTCGGCACCAAAGGGGAAGAGTCTGAGCGGACAACCCTCATCAGCTCCGAAATCAGCGGAGCCGATGAAGGTGATCCGCCTCTCGAAGCTCCAGCCATCGGCTCCGAAGCCAGAGGAGTCGAGGCTGGAGGCATCGAGGCAGACCGTTCCGCCCTCGGCTCCGAAGTCCGTGGAGCCGATGGAGAATCCTGCCTAGATTTCTTAGTGGTCGGTTCCGACGGGCTGGTCGGAGCCGACTATTTCTTTTTCTTAGAGGAAGAAGAAGAGGAAGATAAGGCCTCTTCGAAAGTAGGCTTAATAAGTCCTTTTAAGATCAATTTATTTTTCCTCTCTTGGAGGACTCGAGAGGAAAAAGCGTGACACACACTACAAGACTCCTGAAGGTGTTTGGGTCCTAAACAGTACACGCAAAGGGAGTGATCGTCTGTTATAGACATTTTGTAATTGCATCTAGTGCATTTTTTAAAACCAGAGGGTCTGTGTTCTTTAGACATAATGCCAAACAGTTAGAAAAAAACACAATAATCAGAACAAAACCAAAGGTATTGGTCACACAACAGGAGGGCCAAGAACCCTCTAACTAAAAACGGGAACCCGATCACCTCACAAACACTACGCAAAAAAGGCTACTCACGCACGAGGGGAAGGCCCCTCTAACTTAAACGGAAACCTTTCCCTGAACAAACAATATTTAACCACAAAAAAGTTCAAAAAACTCACTCATACACAACGATAGCTGTTAAAACAGCTTTTTGGTTAAATTTTAAGAAATTCCTGACAGGAAAAACCTAATAAAGAAAGCACTTAGCTCAGCCAAGCTCGAGACCACGTCCTTGCTTTGTAAGCGGCAAACGAGATCTGGGGAATTAGTGGTGGTGCATCCTGGGATATAGAATAGCTCAGCCAATTAGAGACTTCACTCTATTGCATAGCGTGCCAAGTCGGAGCTGAGGATCGGCTCCGAACCCATCAGTACAGAATGTAGGCGAGATAGGATCACATAACATCAGATGTTGAGTACATTTTATCCCAGTAACCATATAGTGCAAACACTATCAAAAAGCATTCTTATCTGTTAAGTATCAAATGCACTATTACCAAACACTTGGCCATACTTGCTAATATACTAGCAAGACATGAAAATCTTAATTTTCCATATCCGACATATGAATAAACTGTCGGACCCCTGCAGCTATACTAGGTACAGGTTACATATTGGTGACCAATCAGCACTGATGCAAGTTTTCAGTAGAGATGTACAATCATTTCCAAGTAGTAGGAAGTACTTGAATTGAAAGCAATACAATAATATGCCATAATTCAAAGTCTATGTTTACAAACTATTCTATTTTCTGTTCTGTTCATCCAGAACATTTGGACTGTGCAAATGTATTAATTCCTTCCATGTGACCGGCTGTGACTGCAGGTCACATTTAACTGCTGCTTGTAAAATTTATGACTAGAAGTTCAGGAAATGGACTAATTAAGGTTATTTTAAAAGGTGTTCTCAAACTTTAGGACCAAGAATGATGTTTTAATGTCAAATACTTGAAGTACTTATGCTGCCAATGTACAGATGTTCTAAGTGTAGATGACAGACACATACAGCATAATTGCATACAGACAGGATGCTACTAAGGCCAAATCTAGGCGGGAGAAGTAGCTGCTGTAAATAGCAGTAAGGGAAGGAAAACGATTGTTATAGGCTTCGCCACACTTACAATTTTCAAGTTAGTCAGCCTGTCTACTACACAACTGGCTCCCCCTAGAATGTATTTAGTGAAAATGGTATAAATGAAGGTTCCATTCCCACACAGGAATGGCTTCTCCACAGAAGGTTTACGACCATGTACTTCCATTGTTTGCTTATGTACCAGTCTATAGTGATGTTTGCTGGACTGGATGGCAACAGAATCCTGAGGAAGCCTCTCCTGGAAGGCTTGTAGGATAAGGATGACTGCCTCAGTCCCCAAGATGCTGACCTAGTTTGGATTCAAATGTCATTCAGACAACCACAGCCATCTGCCTAATGTAATGGTACCCACACCCTAGGGAGGATTCATCTGTGGTGAATGCTGTCATGAAGTGTGCAAATTCCACCCAGCACAGAAAGTGTCATCTGCATGTTCGGGAGATATGAATTTATTGCCACAGACATCTATACCACTGGACAATTAACTTCCTTTGCAGCACCTTTGTGTCGAGTATGGCTAAGGAACACTCAGGATGGATGCTGAAATATATAATCTTGAGACAAAGATAAGTAGAAATTCTTGCAGCATTCAGAGACACTGGACGTAAGGGCAGGTATCCATTTCAACAAATTACTAGAAAGTAATGTGTCTGATTGGCAGCTGATCAATGTGCACAGCTGGAATGTAGCTGTCTGTAACTTTGCAAAGGTCCTTATACTTCAAAAAAGTTAACTACCTTGATGACAAACTCTCTTAACACAGTTAGATTCTGAACCACAGAGGCAGTTAGCAGACAGCCATTTAGGTATGAAGATCATGGCCCCCTGCAACCTCTCATCACTTGCTACAGATACACATTTGGTAAAGACTACGGGAGCTAAGATGAGTGAAAGCAAGCATCTGGCACTACTAAGGGCTGTCTCCTACCTGAAAGTTGAGATACCTCCAAGAATTCTTTGTGGATTTTATGTGGAAGAAGGCATACCAAACTGCGAATAGCACTTTGTCTTTTGAGAGGCAAGGAAGGTAGGAATCTGGAATAAAATGCTAACTATTTCTTGACTGATAGGACCCCCAGTATGCAGATTTTTGGAGAAAGTTGAGAACAGCCCTTCTTGCACAGACTTTACATAGGTTGGGACACCAAGCAAAAGAAATGAAAATAGAAGATTTCATTTAAAACTTAATCTGTTCCAAGTCCTGGATATTAAACTTCCAAAGTCACCAGTCTCCTGTGATGCATCCCCAAAGACGTGGTCCCAACTGTCTCCAGTATTCGATAGTTGGACAAGGCTTCAGGGCTGTTGCGTTCCAATGGTGGGCATGATGCAGTTGAGAATCTTTGTGTTTGGGCCTGCAATATTTTTGGAAGTTACCATAGTTGTTGGAATTCCTCCCAACTAGCTCCTCTGTTCTGTGCTATGCCTAAACTACATCTGGTGCTGGCATCTGTGCCCCAGAAATGGAGTAGTGAGGAAAACAGAACTTTCTCCCCACAGCACTGAAATTCTTGTCTTCTCCACATTAAGTGTGCATTTACTTCAGGATGAAAAAATACAGGTGCACTGAAAGGAGATATTTACACTATTTTGTGGTTCTGCGCTATACATGCAAGTCCATTGTGATGACAGATTCAGCACAGCTATGGCTAAGCCTTCAGCACTGTTACTAGAACTTGCACTGCACTGTTGGGTCATGGCAGAAGTACTTGAGGGCTATAAGAGGAGAATACCCACCTGGAAGCTGCTCAACAATATGATGCATTTAGTCATATATGTAGAGTTTGAAATCCACCACAAGAGTTCAATAATTCAGTGTCTCCATAGTAAACATAGAAGACATGTATACCTGCTTCCTTAGACTGTCTACGGCACTGGATTCCTCATCTAGGGATACACAGTTAGGATCGGGTACCTCTTACAAAAAAAAAAAAAAAAAACTTTTCTGGGATCTTTCTAGAGCAGTGGCCACAATACCAGGTCTTCTAAAGTTGCCCTGGTGGCATCCTTCAGAATATCCATGTAAACAGTTAACCACCTGGGGGACCTAACAGGGTGCCAGAGGTTACTCTGGAAAGAATACAGTTCAGTGGGACACTTACCTTGGACACATCAGATTTAAGCATTTCAATAAATTTCGGGTCATCTGGCAAAGATGTGGGAGAGTTTACCCCCTTCTCTTCATCGACACATGCCAAAGGGAACTCGGAGGAGTCATGGTTCCTCTTACATAGGACCTTCCAAGACTTCTTCAGTAGGAGGAGAAAGTTTAAAAGAGGAGGAGCAGCATCACCAACGTGATTAGGCAGTACTGATGGCAGAAGCATCACCATTAATCCACACACTGCCAATACCAACATTGTACAGGCTGGATTCAACACAAATCCCGACATTAGGGTCAATGATGTTGAGGCTGACATGATTGAACCAGCATTGAAAATGGTGACATGTGAGGAAAGACAAGACATTTTATGTGGTGAAGAAAAAAATAAAGAATCCCATAGACTATTGCTCCTCACTGCAACTCACCTGAGCTATCAGAAGAGTCTCTAATATCCAATCATCTATGTCATAGATGGCAAGGGAGGCAACAGACCTGGGCATGAATGGTCTTGAAAACCTTGCAGTAGGGAAATATCCTTTTCAACCTAGAATCAGTGTGAGAAGACAGCTCAGCTGACTCAAATAAGGAAGTGGAATGTACAGTTTTGGCTAAAGTACCAGATACTTTTACAATAATTTTCTGTACGTCTGTATACTGGATAAAGCCATTGATGACCCCATAGTGCCTTTTTTTTAGGCAAAGTTCATTTAATGAATATTCCAACATAGCAAACATATCAAAACAGAATCAAATTAAGGTGTCTTTGCTCAGTGCCAGATGTCTAAACAACAAACTGTCCACCCTTGAGGCACTCCTGCAATTTGGAAAGCATTCATGTATGGAAGCACTGAAACGTGGTTTAAAAGCCCAGAAAGCACTCCCTCTATACAGGGATTTAGTGCCTACAATGCCTTCAGGCCCAGTGGCAAATGTAGTGGCACATCCATATTTAATAGTCTGCATCATCTCTAGACAGACTCCTAGAGATCTACAAATAGTACTTGTCAAACTCCAAATCAGAAAATCTGCTATCAGTTTACTGCCAGTTACAGAATACTTCCATGATCCCAGAAGTTCAAGTAAAGTTCTTATACATAAAGGATGAACTCCTCAAATATGAATTCCATCATTCTGAGAAAAATAAATTACCATCAACTGACACGAATACCTGTACTGCCAACGTATGATATACACAAACATTTTTAGATCTAAAACAAAAACTCAGTCGACCAGATGGTTATCTGCCCAGAGGACAAAATATTCTAGACCTGGTACTTGGGATATCGTCACAATGCAGGACTCCACTAGTACTTCCATCTCTGATTAAGTCGGACAAATAAGCTAGTAACCTTTTCCACTAAGCGAGTAACCTTTTCCACTCAAAACTTTTAAACCCTCTGAAACAAATATAATGGAATTCAAAGGCTTCAAGGGCATAGATCTCCTCAAATTCTACTGCTCCCCTGATACATCCCCACTACTGCAAATAAAGTTATAATCTCTGTCCATAAATAATGGTACTTTCTGAAAGCTTAGTGGGTCTCCCCAAATTCTTCCAAGTTCCATAACAGCAGTTTAAATGGAACATAAATATGTGGCAACAATCCTACTACTCATCTGCCAATAACCCCTTACCATTACTTCTTCCCTCTTCTATCACTACTGGAGCCATCTTAGAATCTTTATTGGTCCCCTTTTCTTTTGTCCTTAATGTTGGACTTCATGTTCATCCTGAAATCCTTTCTTTGTTAAATTCACATGCTCAGTTCTATCACAATACATCTCCTGTAACACTATTTGATTTTTGATTATACCTGCAAGGCAATTTCTATTTAATGCTAATACTGATAAATAAGCCATTAGATCCGCGATGGTGGTGCTGCGCTAGCGTTGTCGCCTCACAGCAAGACGTTGTCCCATTCGATTCTCAGCTAGAGCGTCTTCTGTGTGGAGATATGCGTGAATGGGCGTACCTTCGTTGAAGGTTGTGCGTCAGGGCTGGCAACTCGGCACGTAAAAATCAACTGCCAATCAGCGGACAGGAGTTCTGCTGTGGCAACCCCTAACCGGGAAAAGCAGAAAGACACAACTGATAAATAAGCCATTCTGACAAAAAGCTAGCCTTTACTGTGCTAGAATAGTCCTGAATTCAGGTTTTGTATTCCGGACTTCAGTACAAGTTCCTGTGTTGCCCATATCCTTACTTGGATAGGAGGAAGCTTCTCTATTCACCAGTGAGAGTGGGGAGCTTTGAGCAGCCTATCTGTCCCTGGAGGAGTGGTCTCAGCCCAGTAACTAGTTGTTTATTGGCCATTTTGGGCTATTTCCTAGCTCTTTCAAGTCCCCTGCTTTAAAACCCACTTTGGCGTGGCTTTGTGCATAGAGCAGCGCCGCTAACGGTTTAAACTATTTCTGGCTCCACAAAGTCTGCTCCTCAGTTTTTCCCTTAGAACTGCTCTAAATCTCAAAATAAGCACCATTTTCTTTCTAAAGACCAGCACTCGCTCATATAAGTAAACTTACAGGTAAACACTAATAAACTTAAGCACTACACCCTCTTATACTCCTTTTAAGTACTTGCTCCCTATTGGTCCTTTCTGATCAGTCAATAAGTAGTTCCCTATACTTTTCAGGCATGTCCAAAGGCCAGTTTCGGGTTTACTCCCCAGTCCAGCTGGTGAATCTGGGAATCTTGAGGCAATGTTACAACTGCCTTATGTACACAGACCACCCTCTCCTCCTCCCAACAAGCTCAAACATATGTGAGAGATGGAACTATACAGCCAAACTGGAGGCTGAGCTCTATCAACCCAGTACTGGCACAGCCAGTCAGGAGGAAAAGGTAACCACACACACCACAAATCCAGTCTCACATAGACCCAATCGCACCAGCAAACCAAACACAAACACACAAAAACATACTCGGAGGCTCTAAACAAAAATCTGCCTAAGCAGCAGAGACCACCAAAGCAGACATCCAAGCAACCCCCACCATGAAACAATACCCACGTAACACATAACTCACAAAGTCAGTGTGCCACACAGTCACAGCCCTTAAGGCTAAACAACACACCTAACACACATGTAATAGGCGACTCTATTGTCAGACACATTGACATCCCTCTCACCAGACTTAAGGAGAAGGTCACTGTAAGCTGCCTGTCGGGTGCCAGGATCCGCCAAATAACACATGCACTCAGGTCACTCCAAAGCAAGTACAAATATGACTCAGTCATTGTCCATGCTGGTGTGAATGACCTGAGACATACCTCCCTGGACTACATGAAAAAAGACAGAGGAGCTCTCTGAGCATGTAGCCCAGGCCGGTATGACCCTGACCTTGAGTAGCATCTTGCCCTCACCAAGAATGATGCCACAGTATAAAGACAAAATGATCAATTTTAACAATTGGCTAAAGTACTGGTGTCATTAAAAGGGGATCCAGTGTCTGTCAGCCTGGGATGACATGCCACGTTGCTTCGCGAGGGACGGCTTGCACCTGTCACCCCTGGGTTTTCGAATACTGGCAAAGGGTCTTGCCTCCCCCATAGTGCCTTTTTTAGGCACGGCTCAAAAGACAAACCCACCTCCATAGACAACACAAAGAAAAAAACAAGGGTAATGCTGCTCAACACCAGAAGTCTAAACCTCAAGATGCATGCACTTGAGACTCTACTCAGTATGGAGAATATCGATATCTGTGCAGTAACAGAAACCTGGTTCAAGGCTCCCGAAAGCACCCCAGCACTACCAGGTTATACCTCATACCATGCTTTTCGGCCACAAAACTCAGACCGAACCACAAAAGGAGAAGGAGTATCCATATACAAAGATACCCACACCTCCAGGTTAGTGGCACTGCACGAAGCATCAGAGACCATCCATGTGCAACTAACAGTGGCAAAACTGCCTTTCAGTTTGTAGCCTGCTACAGACCACCCTCCCAAACACAGGAACCCACTCGGCTTTCCTGAGAACACTGGACAATGTGAAGGTCTCTCCAAACACCATTATATTGGGTGACTTCTACTACCGAACTGACTTCTACTACCCAAACATTGATTGGGAAAACTACTCAAGCCCAAATACCCTCGCCCAACGGTTCCTAGAATTTATAAACAAATATTATGGAACAACTGGTCACCACTCCCACAAGAGGGGAAAACATATTGGACCTGGTCATCACCAATATGCTCCACACCAGAGGTATACCCCTCATTGGTAAGATCAGACCATAAATTAATCTCACTGGACATCCATATTCTGTCCCCACCCACAGCCAAGGAAAACCACGGCGAAGAACTTCTCAAAAGCAAACTTCACACTTCTCAAAACCGAGGTGAAATCTTTCAAAGGCCCCGGGCCAGTGGAAACTATGGGCCAAAACGCAGAATCCTTTACAAAAGCATTCTATGGACACCTACAGGAATGCATGGAGCATGCTATCCCAAATAAAACCAAGACTCACTCCTCCAAAGGCAGGAGACCTGTCTGGTGAACCCCGGCCATAAGCTATATAACAGAAAGAGGAAGATACTACATGATAGAGCAAAATCCCAAAAAGGGAAGGAGTCTCTGATCAGTTCTAGCAAGAAACTACGATCCCTCATAAAATCATCTAAGGCAAGCTTCAAAAGAAAAACTGCACAAGACACTAAGGATAATCACAAGGCCTTCTTTAGTTATGTCAGGAACCTGGGAGGCAACTCCCAGATATGCTCTGAGTTAGTGCAAAATGACAAAAAATACACTGAACCCACAGACATTGCCAACATCCTGGCAGAAAGGTTCAGTGCAAACTCCCCCCCCCTTCCCCTCCAAAAGAGCAAATGTCTATCCCAACAGAATGTAGCCTCCCTGTGATCACAGATGCACAGGTGAGAACTGCCCTCTCCAAAGCAAAAAACACAGCATCAATGGGACCAGACGGTGTCCTGGCTACGTCTCACATGAGCTCCAAGAAGAACTAAACCCTCATTAAAGACACTGTTCAATCTCAGCCTTACTACAGGATATGTACTCAAGGAATTGCGTACAGCAACAGTGGTCCCGCTCCAAAAAGGTGGTGCCACAACAGACTCCAGAAACTATCACCCTATAAGCCTGACCAGCCTGGTCTGCAAGGCTATGGAGCGTATCATCATGGAAATCATAAACAAAGACATTGAGAACCTCCAGACACTGGATCCTACCAATTCGGCTTTGTTAAGGGCAGATCTTGCCTCTTGAACCTGGTCGACTTCTTTGAAACTGTTACCAAAGCCATAGATGAAGGGAAGGTAGTCCACACTGCCTACCTGGACCTCGCATAAGCCTTCGACACAATACCCCACTTGGGCGTCATAAATAAGCTCACCAGCTTAAACATCAAACCCTATGTCACAAGATGGGTTGCAAACTGGCTCAGGGATAGAAAGTACAGTTTTGTACCTACCATAAATGTAGATGTTCGAGGATCCACATTGCTGCAGTCATAACCTGTGGGTAGTCCGCTGTCCTCGGTCGGCCCGAATACCAAAGAGCTAGGCTGGCGTCGGTCATTGTCGCCTAGAGCTGACGTCAGTACGTAATAGTACTTAAGCGCATGACCGACGCCATATCCTCAGTCTTTCTTGCCCCAGATGTCAGAAGGCCTAAAAATGAAAGGCCAGAGCTAAAAAAAAAACTTAAAGCCCAACAACCACCAGTGTGGAAATAAAGAGTATCCCAAAAAGAAACCCAGCAACCACAAACTATAGAGGGGAAGGAGGGAGGGATAATTGGACTGCAGCAATGTGGATCCTCGAACATCTACATTTATGGTAGGTACAAAACTGTACTATGTTCTTCGTCTCACGTTGCTGCAGTCATAACCTGTGGGTAGAATCCCAAAGCAAAGGAAAAGGGAGGCTGGCAAACTAAATAGCATTAGGAGCTGCTAACATGCCCTGTAAAACTGCAGTGGCAAACCCAGCCCTGGACTTGGAATAAAGAGGGAGATGGTAATGCTTAGTAAAAGTGTGTACTGAACTCCAAGTAGCTGCCTCCAAAATATCCTTAGTAGCTACACCCCTCAAAAAAGCAGTAGATGTGGCAGTAGCCCTAGTAGAATGAGGTCTGATCCCAGCAGGAACATTCTTCCCATGATGAGAACAAAAAGCAATACATTGACCAATCCACTTTGAAATAGTCTGCTTTGAAACAGCTTTCCCTTGTGAACCCAAAGCAAAAGAAACAAATAACGGTTGAGTCTGTCTGAACTCCTTAGTTCTGCTCAAATAGTAACGTAACTGCCTGTGGATATCCAAAGAATGCAAGACTTTTTCCCCCTTATTTTGGGGATCAGCAAAAAAAGTAGGCAAATGAATAGACTGGTTCAAGGCCACATTAGAAATCACTTTAGGCATAAAAGTAGGGTTAGTTCGCAAAGAAACTCTATCCTTATGAAATATCAGAAAGGGTTCAACTGCCATGAGTGCCTGCAATTCAGATACCCTCCTAGCAGAAGTAATGGCCAACAAAAAAGCAGTCTTCCAAGACAAAAACTTCAATTCAGACGTAGCTGCAGGTTCAAAAGGAGGTAAAGTAAGCTTCTCCAACACAAAATTGAGATCCCAGGAAGGAGTAGGAGCTCTACGTGTGGGTCTTATATTCTTTGCCCCTCTAAGAAATTGTTTGAGCAAAGGGTGAGAAAATAAAGGAGGGTCACAATCATAGTGAGCAGAAATGGCTGCAGCATGAACCTTCACAGAAGAGAATGACAAACCCGTGTCCAGTAATTCAGTAAGATACTGTAGTGCAAAACTCAAATTAGGCACTGAAACATCAAAGCCCTTTGCTGTGCTCCAAAGAAAAAATCTCTTCCATTTATCAGCATAAACTTTTCTAGTACTAGGCCGCCTGGCTTCCAAAATGACATCTAAAACCTGTTGAGGAAGCTGAGACCCCACCGGCTCCATCACAGAATACGCCAGGCTGTCAGATGCAGGGACTGCACCCGAACATTGAGAAAATGATTGTTTGACTGGGATAACAAATGAGGAACCTGTGGCAGAAGCCACGGAGGCTCCTGAATTAAACTCCTCAGCAGAGGATACCAATGCTGACGTGGCCAATCTGGTGCTATTAGAATCATGCAAGGCTTGTCCCGCCTGACTTTCAAGAGTACCTTGGGAAGAAGAGGCAGAGGAGGAAAAGCATAAACGTGAAGGTTGTTCCAACTGAAAGATAGAGCATCCACTTTCCAAGCATTTGGGTGGAACATCTTTGTGCAAAATTTTGGCAGTTGAAAATTCAGTGGAGAAGCGAACAGATCTATGTCTGGAGTTCCCCAAGCCACGGTCAATTGTTTGAATACCTGAGGATCCAGTTTCCACTCGTTGGGATCCACAATTTGCCTGCTCAATACATCTGCTAGGGAGTTCTGTGCTCCTGGCAGAAACTGTGCTTGAAGATTGATTTGCAAACTCAGAGCAGTCTCCCACAAAATCATTGCTTGTCTGCAAAGAGGGTAGGAATGGGTTCCCCCCTGCTTGTTGATGTACCACATGACTGTTGTGTTGTCTGTTTGAATCAACACCTGTCCCGGCTGAAGTAGGTCCTTGAAGGCCATCAAAGCAAATTGGACTGCTAACATCTCCTTCATGTTGATATGCAAATGTAGTAGTTTGGGAGGCCACATGTCTTGTATCCATTTCCCATTGAAGTGTGCTCCCCAAGCCAAGTCCGAGGCATCTGTCGTTAGGATCTGACTCGCCTCTGGTCGGGTCGCAGAGAGTCCCTTGTTTAGGTGACATTCCTGAGCCCACCACAAGAATTCCTTCTGGATGCAAGGTATAATCCGAATGACAGTGTCCAAACCGTGGCAGTGTTAAGTCCACACACTTTTGAGATACCATTGTAGCTTCCTCATATGCAGTTTGGCATTGGGAAGTACTAGAATGCAAGATGCCATGAACCCCAAGGCTTGAAGGACTGTCCTTGCAGTCAGCCTGGACATTACCGATAACTGCTGGAAGTATAGATGAAGAGTTCTTTGTCCGGGGTCAGAAATGCCATCTGAGAAGCTGTATTCAGTCTCACACCCAGAAAGCACATGTCCTGAGAGGGTACTAGACTGGACTTTATTTCGTTCACAGAATACCATAGGCACCTTAAAACTGCCATTACATACTGGAGATGTTGTAGTAATGTGTCTTTGTTTTGAGCGAGAATCAGGCAATCGTCCAGATAAGGGTAAATCTGTATTCCTCTCTGTCTGAAGAAAGCAATCACAGGAGCCAGAACTTTTGTGAATACCCTGGGCGCAGTAGACAAACCAAAGGGCAATGCAGAGAACTGATAATGTGAAGTACCAGCCCGAAATCTCAGGAATCTCCTGCAACTGGGCCTGATAGGGATGTGAAGATAGGCCTCTGAGATCCAGGGTTACCATCCAGTGATCTTTGCCTAGCATAGGCAGAAGTTGTTGTAATGTTAACATCTTGAACTTCGGAATGTCTAGGTAGGTATTGAGAATGGACAAATCCAGAATTGGCCTCCAAGTGTTTCCTTTCTTTGGCACTAGGAATAGCCGGGAATAAAATCCTAGGCCTACTTCTGACGGAGGGACCACCTGAATTGCCTCCATCTGTAAAAGCAGAGAAATTTGCTCCTGAGCCTCCAGCCTTTGCTGAGGAGGCACATCCGGCATGCCTTTGAAAGGAGGAAAAGTGTGAAAATAAAACTTGTAACCTAGATTTATTATATCCAACACCCATTGGTCCTGGGTGACCAAATTCCAGTTTTGTTTGAAAAGTCCCAACTTTCCTCCTAGAGGAGCTGCCAGTAAAGAAGGGTCTGGCAGCGGAAAATACAGGTCATTTGGGTCTGCTTACGAAAGGGCTGACCCCTGCCCTCACCAGAAGACTGTGCCGGAGAACTCCAAGTTCTAGGTCTGAAAGAACCCTGAGCGTGAGCCCTGCCTCTACCACGTCTAGACCTGCCCTTAGACTGATAATCAGAAGAAGGATAAGACCATCCTCTAGCAGGCCAATTCCTACTAAACTTAGGGGGCTGCACCTGCATAAAATCCTTGACCGTCTGCATAGACTTAGCCTTATCTTCCATCTTTTTCAAAACTGATTCCACAGGAGGGCCAAAAGTACTTCAGATTGAAGAGGAGCATCCAAAATCCGAGCCTTAACATGCTCTGACAAATTTTGATCCTTAAGCCAGGCATGCCTACGAATAACTGAACCTGTAGCAGCCACCCTGGATGAAGCCTGAAGAGCATCAAAACCACACTGCAAAGAATGTTTGCCAACTTGATCTGATGCATGAACCAACTCCTGGAGCTCCTTACACTCTATACCCTCAGATAAAGCATCCACCTTAGACTTCAATTGGCCTAACAAAAAATTCTGATACTTCAGCATATGAAATTGGCAATTCAAAGCCCTCATAGCTAACGAGAGGAGGTGTACACTTTTTCCCCATCTATCCAATGCTCTAGAATCCTTATCCAAAGGAACTGGATTCTTAGCCACAGAAGCCCTAACACCCTTGGACCTTGAATAATAGTTTCCGGATCAGCTCTAGGACTCTTGTACAAATACTTATGTGCTTCTGGAACTCTGTAATACCTGTCTGTCTTAACAGGGGCCGGAGGCAAAGAATCAGGATTAAGGGAAGATTCAGAAAAAACATCCTGAACAACATCTAAGACAGGAGGAATAGCCAAGGGCCTATGCTGTGGCAGAAACAAAAATTCCCTAAGCCTTTTCCGAGAATCTGAAAAATCTTGACCTTCCCACTTGAAATGCTCCCTCATGGAATGTAAAGTTTCAGAAAAAGAAAAATCCTCTGGAGGAGAAGCAGACGGACAGGAGTCCTCTGCATCCGAATCTGAATAGGAAGGGAAATCCTGAATTTCTTCAGCTGAGGATTCAGAGTAGTCAGAGGAATGATCCATTCCCTCTAAATCTGCCTCCACCCTAGGCCTCTTCTCTGGGGGAGGCATAGAACCCCTGATTAAAGTAATCAAGTCTTCTGCCATTTTCAACATATGCTTTTTAGGAACAGGGGCTGGAGAGCTAGAACTATGACCAGGGCCAACAGGACAAGGTTTGGCCTTAGCATGGACTTTAGCCACTGAAGTGGAAGGCCTAATAACCTTTTGTAAAGCTGGAACTACAGACACCTGAGAAGCACCCTCAGCCTGGCCTAACTCCTGAGAGGCCAACTCCTGCAAAAGTAAAGGCTCCCCCTGGGATTCAGCCGAACCCTCGGCAGGATCCACAGATTCAACTGGAGGCTCCGTAGAACCGGCGTCCGCCACGGACAACTCATCCGGTTTAGACCTCAAAGATTTATCCTTACGCTTTTTAGCGGTAGCGGGCGTCGGAGGATCAGACGGCATGTTATAGTTGCACCTTTTACCAAAAACAAGCCTGGCACAGTCTAATCTTCGTTTAATGGTGCGCTTATTAAATCTAGCACAAAAGCGACACCCGACCACGTCGTGCTCAGGCCCCAAGCAAGGAATACAGAAAGAATGATAATCCCTATGAGGTATCTGTTTCCCACAAGAAATACAATTATTAACTTTTTCTGACATCCGGATAACTGAGGCAAGAAAAGACAAAAATTTCCCCAACGGGGTACTTAGCCCAACTTGGTCTTCGGTCTGAAACTCGATAAATGAAAATTTCAGAACGCCGAACGGCACTTGCAAACGCTGCTTCTGCTTCGGACCACGCGGCAAGAAAGACTGAGGATATGGCATCGGTCATGCGCTTAAGTACTATTACGTACTGACGTCAGCTCTAGGCGACAATGACCGATGCCAGCCTAGCTCTTTGGTATTCGGGCCGACAGAGGACAGCGGACTACCCACAGGTTATGACTGCAGCAATGTGAGACGAAGAACATCCCACATGGTCAGAATTGCAGGTGCCACGTCAGACTCTAAACCAGTTACAAGTGGCATCTCACAAGGTTCAGTCCTGGGACCCTTCTTGTTCGGTATATATTTTTCTGAGGTACAGGCCAACACACGTGGCCTATGAATGACAATGTTCGCAGGCGACTGCAAACTGGGCGCCATAATCGACTCTCCGGCTGACACGAGCATCCTCCAAAAGGGTCTCACAGAGACGGATAATTGGTGCCAGAGCCATGGCCTAAAGCTAAATGCCAAAAAGTGCACAGTCATCCCCTTTGGGAAAAACAAAGTGCCCACATAGGTGGTAATCCATTAAGTACGGAAGAAGTAATTAGGGACCCAAGTAGATAGTAATCTCTCCTTTGACAATCACGTTGCCAAAGTAGTTAGAAAGACCTTCTATATAGCCCACCTTATCATGAAAGGGTTCATATCTAGATCAAGAGAGGTCATTGTGCTCCTCTACTCATAACATATCAGGCCCATAATTGAATACAATGCCCCATTTGGGATGTACCTTACCAGACACCTGCAGCAACTGGAAAGACCCCAAAAGTACCTCACCAAGAGAATCAAGGGACTCAAACAGATGCCCTATGCACTTCAGCTAAAGAAACTCCAGTTCTACTCAGTTGCATACCACCTACTCAGAGGCGATCTATGTCTGACGTATAAAGCCATGTCCAACCCAGAATTAATGGACATGCTCCACCTCAAGAAATCCAAATCCCTTAGAGCTACACGCTCCAGGGACTTGAACCTCAGCACAGAAATAAATATGACATGCTGGAGGGACAGATTCATATCCCAGAGGCTCCCCTCACTCTGGAACAAAATCCCAATCCATGTTAGACAGAGCCCCTCACTGACCCTATTCAAGAGAAATCTTGACCAGTGGATGGGAGACCGCAAGTTTACCCCTGGGATCTGCTCTGTCCTTGCTAGACAGAGGTACAGTAAACTAACCTTAATATGGCTACCTTCTGTGACCTACTATACAGAGGCACAGTCAACTAATCTAAAAGGGTGGCGAAAGCCAAACACACTCTGGCTTGGCTTATAAGTGCCCTAGGGCAGATAGCCTAGTATCAACCTATGAACCAATGAACATCCACATATGTATGGTTCCCCTTCACAATATCGAATGAATGGAAGCTCGAAATGCATAAGCTCAAGACGAAAATCTCGAACTTCCATTCACTCGAAATTGTGAATGGGAAGTGTAGGGTCAGAGAAAAAAAGAGTTCACTTATCTTTCTGCAGGGGGTCAGGACCCCTGCACCCTTGCAGGTTAAGTCCACATGCTACGTGACTGCAGTACAGCGGAGGACTGGAAAGTCTTCCGGTTTGCGCTTAGGCATATAGCGCGGAACGGCAGATTTCCCTTTCCTTCGCTGTAGTTTGATCTCGGAGTAGCAATATTTAAGTAGGGGGGTGTGGGGGGTGCGGGGGGTAAAGCTCCCCTGCAAAAACATTAGAAAAGTGTACTTTTTTTTTTTTATATGTCCCCTTCATATTTTCGAGTTTCATTAAACTCGAGATTCTGGCTTCGGGCTTATGAATTTCGAGTTTAGAGAAATTCGATCATATGAAGGGGGAACCCATATTATATGTGATAGTTCTTTTGAAAAGATATTTCAAACTTACAATTTACATGCACACACTGATGCTTCACAGGCTGATCTTGTACCCAAGTTGCTTCTGATCTCTGAACCCGTCACTTTTTCAAAGACATTTTGCTTCAATAAAAACACTAACAAAAAACTAAATACATTTTAAACACAACACCCTTTTAACTTGATCAAATGCATAAAACTACATCCTGGACCCAAATCAACAGCTGCACCCGTGGGCAGTACTGAATTCTGAAGTAGGATTAACTATGCTGAAGCATATGTTATAGACTGTGTTCTCAATTTAACAGACTGCCATCTACCTTGATCTTATCTCAATTCCTTGTCGAGATATGAAAAACCTGTATTCTTTCAGTAGACTCACTTAAGAAAAAGTGCACTGGTCACCCTTGAATAAATTGTTATACTTAATGCACCGAAAGAACTGCTGGACAGGCAACTACTTGCATAATATTTCCACCATTTTAAACTTCATTTATTTTCACTAAACTGCTTGACCATTTTTCTTTTTAAAAGTTTAGTACACCTGTACATTTCACTAAGAACACATTGTTTTAGACTATCCATGATTAATTGCTTACACCTGTAGACTAGTCATCTCCAACTAAAAGCATTTAATAATTAAAAAAAAAAAGTAACTTTGGAAATGCAAGAATGAACCCTCTGTAGATTTCAATCAAAACACACTGGACAGACCTCTCATAGTTAACTGCCTGCACCAGTTTGCTCCATGTCTTCAGCTAAAAACAGGTGCTAACAGAGAAATAAACAGCTATTAACTTTGAAAATGCAACAAAGACCCATCACTTTCTCTTGTTTCAAGTCTATTCACTTAAAATAAATTCATTGTCTACAGCATAGACTTAGGACACTATACACAAGTCTCTATAAAACACGGTAAATAATTACAAATACAATCAATACACTTTTAACCCCTACCCCCAGGGCATGCCAAGATCGCAACAATATATTAACTTTGCTGCTTTACGGCCTTCTTATCTTAGAGTATAAAGCCTGTATAACACCATTATACAGATGAAGTACTTTCTTCATTTAATATCACTGGCATATACAACATTCACTGATAAAACTACCCTGACATCTCTGAAATACCTCTGACTGCATACTTTACAAAACTGCTTTATAATATAAAATAGAATTTACATAATGAAATTTATTAAAGAAATTAACACTTTTACTTATAGTTACTTCTTCAGTGTCCTTCTAAACATTAAGGACACTGTGAGGTTTAAGATTTAGAGTCCTCCAACCACCTAAACACGGTCAAAAACTCAGTCCTTTTCAGCCACTTTTTGCAGAACCACTGATCTCCTGTCTAAACTACAATTCTCTCATTTGTTCACTGTGCTAATGGTCATCTTTCTGATAATTCTGACCACCCTGCACTGGTCTCTTGCTCAAGTCCAAGGTATTCTTTATTATTTTAGTCAGCTCCTGGGCTTTTTTCTACCACACAAGGATTTTTCTTTGGAAGAATAGAAATGGTTTCACTGGCAAAGTATCTGTACAGGCTTCATCATTGTCAGAAGAATAGGAAGCATACCCCACCACCACCTTGTTAGCTCACTCACTGTCGGCTAAAGCTTTTTTTTTTATTTAATTTTTTTTATTATTTGTAAAGCAGCCAGCTCTGCTTCCAAAAAAATACCTAAAGCCTCTGGAAAATTCCAAAGTCCAATGGATACAGCAACTTCAGTCTCATTTGCCTCTACATCTCCTTGACTGCTGCAGAGGTAAGTGTACATTTGGCAACATTTGTTTATCATTTTCCACAAACACTATGGTATCCCCATTTTAACAGTGCTTCCACCTACTACAGTTTTGTTAGGAGCACCTTTTCTACTGGTATAACTGCATTTTTGCCAATATAGGTCCTGGCCATACTGGGAACATGCACTAAATGTGCCCTCATTTAATAAATCCTGCTGTGGATGTGCACTTTCATAAAATGAACGCAAGATATTCCTCCAAGTTTCTCTGGTAAAGCAGAAAATCTCAGGTTTTCTCTACATGCTTCATTTTCTGAAAACAGTTCTTGACAAGCTTCATGTTCAACCAGTCTTTTCTTTATTTCAACGTCTGATTTCTGCAGTTTTACCTGAATACCAACTTAAAACTGCCAATATTTTTCCAGCCTTTTCTCACTTGAGAAATAACACAAATGAAGGCAAAAGTCAAACCAATCCACTTCCAAGTATTTATTTAACACTTTCGTTTATAGGTTCATACTAGGCTATCTGCCCTAGGGCATTTATAAGCCTAGCCAGAATGTGTTTGGCTTTTGCCACCCATTTTAAATTAATTTTGCTATGCCCTTTTTTGAGGTTAGTATACTGTGCCTCTGTCTAACAGTGACACAGAAGTGATACCCGGGGTAAACCTACGATCTCCCATCCACTCATCAAGATTCCTCTTGAAGAGAGTCAATGAGGGACTCTGCCTAACCTGGACTGGGATTTTATTCCAGAGTGAAGGGAGCCTCTGGGTTATGAATCTGTCCCTCCAGCATGTCCTATTTATTTCAGTGCTGAGGTTCAAGTCTCTCGAGCGTGTAGCTCGATAGGATTTGGATTTTCTGAGGTGCAGCATGTCCAATAATTCCGGGATGGACATGGCTTTATACGTTAGGCACAGATCGGCTCTGAACAGGCGGTATGCCACTGAGTAGAGCTGGAGTTTCTTTAACCGGGCAGCATAGGGCATCTGTTTGAGCCCTTTGATCCTCTTGGTGAGGTACTTTTGGGGTCTTTCCAGTTGCTGCAGGTGTCTGGTAAGGTACATCCCAAAAGGGGCATTGTACTCAATTATGGGCCTGATGAGGGATGAGTAAAGAGGCACGATGACCTCCCCTGATCTAGATGTGAATCCCTTCATGATTAGGTGGGCTATATAAAATGTTTTTCTAACCACTTTGGCCACGTGGTTGTCAAATGAGAGACTGCTCTCAACTTGGGTCCCCAGGTCCCGAATTACTTCTTCTGTACTTAATGGATTACTACCTATGTGGTAATTTGTGGGCACTTTGTTTTTGCCAAAGGGGATGACTATACACTTTTTGGCGTTTAGCTTGAGGCCATGGCTCTGGCACCAGTTGTCTGTTCTATGAGGCCCTTTTGGAGGATGCTTGTGTCGGCTGGAGAGTCTATTATGGCGCCCAGTTTGCAGTCATCTGCGAACCTGGTCAGCCACAGTCCTTCCGTGTTGGCCTGTACCTCCGAGAAATATATACTGAACAAGAGAGGTCCCAGGACTGAGCCTTGTGGGACGCCACTTGTAACTGGTTTGGAGTCTGACATGGCTCCAGCAATTCTAACCATGTGGGTTCTGTCCTTGAGCCAGTTTGCAACCCATCTAGTGACATAGGGGTTTATATTTAAGCTGGTGAGCTTATCTATAATGCCCGAGTGGGGTATTGTATCGAAGGCTTTTGCGAGGTCCAGGTAGGCTGTGTGGACCACCTTCCCCTCGTCAATGGCCTTGGCGACTGTTTCAAAGAAATCAACCAGGTTTAAGAGGCAGGATCTGCCCTTAAAGCCAAACTGGGTAGGATCCAGTGTCTGTAGGTCCCCAATATCTTTATTTATGAGGTCCATGATGATCCTTTCCATAGCTTTGCAGACCAAGCTAGTCAGGCTTATGGGGCGATAGTTTCCAGGATCCGTTGAGGCACCACCTTTGTGGAGAGAGACCACAGTTGCTGTACGCCACTCTTTGGGTACATATCCTGTACTAAGGCTGAGATTGAACAGTAGTTTTATGTTTGGGTTTAGCTCTTCTTGGAGTTCATGAAGGACGCAGCCCGGGACACAGTCTGGTCCCACTGATGATGTGTTTTTTGCTTTGGAGAGGGCAGCTCTTACTTGAGCATCCGAGATGCCAGGGGGGGCAGCACTCTGCTGGGATAGATCTTTGCCCTTTTGGTGGAGAGGGGGGGGGGAGTTTGCACTGAACCTTTCAGCTAGGATGTTGGCAATGTCTGTGGGTTTGGTGTATTCTTTGTCATTTTGGACTAATTCTGAGCATATCTGGGAATTACCACCCAGGTTCCTAACATAACTAAAGAAAGCCTTGTGATTATCCTTAGTGTCCTGTGCAATTTTTCTCTCGAAGCTGGCCTTAAACGATTTTATGAGTGCCCGTAGTTTTTTGCTAATACTGATCAGAAATGCCTTCCCTTTTTGGAATTTTGCACTATTATTTAGTAGCTTCCTCCTTCTATTGTATAGTTTGTTTATGGCTGGGGTCCACCAGACAGGACGTCTGCCTTTGGAGGATTGGGTATTGGTTTTATTTGGGATCGCATGATCCATGCATTCCTGAAGGTGTTCATAGAATGCGTTTATAAAGGACTCTGCGGTCTGGGCCGTATTTTCCACAGGCCCGGGGGCTTTGAAGGATTCCACCTCGGTTTTGAGGAGTGTGAAATTTGCTTTAGAGAGGTTTTTCACTGTGGTTTTCTGGGCAGGGGGTGGTATCGGGATGTGAATATCCAGTGAGATTAGTTTATGGTCTGATCTTACCAGTGAGGGATACACTTCGGGTCTGGAGCATACAGTCCCCATGTTGGTGATGATCAGGTCCAGTACGTTTTCCCCTCTTGTGGGAGTGGTAACAATTGTTCCATAGCATTTGAGTTTATAAATTCTAGGAACCTTTGGGCTAGGGTGTTGGAGCTAGAGTAATGCTCCCAGTCTATGTTTGGGTAGTTGAAGTCGCCCAATATAATTGTGTTTGGAGAGACCTTCATATTTTCCAGTGTTCTCAGGAAGGCCGAGTGGGGTTCCTGGGTTAGGGAGGGTGGTCTGTAGCAGGCTATAAACTGGAAAGCAGTTTTACCCACTGTTAGTTGCACATGGATGGTCTCTGATGCTTCGTGCTGTGCCACCAACCTGGATGTGTGGGTATCTTTGACGAATATTGATACCCCCCTCCTTTTGTGGGTCGGTCCAAGTTTTGAGGCCGAAAAGCATGGTATGAGGTATAACCTGGTAGTGCTGGGGTGCTCTCGGGAGCCTTGAACCGGGTTTCTGTTACTGCACAGATATTGATGTTCTCCATGCTAAGGAGAGTTTCGAGTGCGTGCATCTTGAGGTTTAGACTTCTGGCGTTGAGTAGCATTACTCTTAGTTTCTTATCCCTTGTGATACCTATGGAGGTGGGTTTGTCTTTTGAGCCTTGCCTAAAAAAGGCACTATGGGGGTAGCAAGAGCCTTTGCCAATATCCGAAAGCCCAGGGGTGGCAGGTGCAAGCTGTCCCTAGCGAAGCATTGTGGCTTGTCAAGCATGTCATCCCAGGCTGACAGGCATTGGATCCCCTTTGAATGACACCAGTACTTAAGCCAATTGTTGAAAATGATCATCTTGTCTTCATATTGTGGCATCATTCTTGGTGAGGGTAAGATGCTACTCAACGTCAGGGTCATACCGGCCTGGGCCACATGCTCAGAGAGCTCCTCTATGTCTCTTTTCATGTAGTCCAGGGAGGTACGTCTCAGGTCATTCACACCAGCATGGACAATGACTGAGTCATATTTGTACTTGCCTTGGAGTGACCTGAGTGCTTGTGTTATGTGGCGGATCCTAGTGCCCGACAGGCAGCTCACCGTGACCTTCTTGTTCAGCCTGGTGAGCGGGACGTCAGTGTGCCTGATGATAGAGTCACCTATTACAAGTGTATCAGGTCCCATGGAGCTGGAGAAGTCTTAATAAAATAGTACCCTTCAGAAAAGCTTTGCATAGCCTGTGAGACATCAGATTTGGGCCCCAGTCACCTATGTAAAAATTAGATATTGCTGCTAACTGAACTCAAATAGTAGCTGCAGCTGTGCCTTCATTAAATAGCTGCATAAAAAATTCAAGAATAGAAACTATGAGTACAGAGAAGGGATCAATTTGGTTATTTAATGCTCAGGAAGAAAATCGTTTCCATTTGCTCATGTACAACTTCCTTGTTGAAGCCTTATGGAATGAGATCAAGATATGTTTCAGAGATGAAGAAAGGTTGGGGAGCCTGGCTATGTTTGGAATCGGAGCAGCCAAGCTGTCAATTTGAGGGTTTGAAGAGAGGGATGGAGCATCCCTGACGCATTAGTCAGAAGGTCTGGAACTGGGTCCAGAACCCACGCCTCCTCCTGGAGTTGAGGCCAAAGGAAGGGGAACCAAATTTGGGGAGGTCAGTATGGCATGATGAGTATCAAACTTCTTCCCAATGAGCTGGCTTTCTGAAGAACTTTGGGTATCAAGGGAAAGAGAAGGAAGGTGTAGAGAAGACCCACGGGCCAATCATGTACAAGTGCATCCCTTGCTGATTCACCTGAAGGGGGGGATTAGGGCAAAAGAGCTGCTGCATTTGGCATTTATGGACGTGGCAAAAAGGTCGCAACAAGTCTGGCCCCATTTGCAGAAAATTATCTCTGCAACTTCCTGGTTTAGGGACCACTCGTGAGGCAACATAACTGCTCTGCTGAGTCCTGTCTGCTATCATGCTGGATTTCCTCAGGATGTGTGCTGTTATCAGAAAGCATTGAGAGGAAGTCGCCCAGTTCATACTCTGAGGGCTTCTCAACAAAGGGGGTAGGATCTAGTTTCGCCTTGCTTATTTATGCACAAAACAATTGACATGTTGTCCGTCTGTACTGCAATAGTTCCAAGTGGAAGAGAGTCCTGGAATGCTTGCAATGCAAACAGCACAGCTCTCATCTCAAGAACATTGATATGCAAATGGACCTCATGATCCTGCCAAGTTTCTTGGACTGTCCTCCGCAGATAATGCCCCCCCCTCCCCTATCTGGGAGGCATCCCTGGTTACTGTGGCTAATGGCTGTGGTGGAACAAAAGGTCGACCGGATGTCACAAGTGGAGTGAAGCCACCAGTGAAGGTCTTTCCTGTAAGACTCCATTATTGAAATTTGGTGGGACATGGGAAGTTCTTGTAAGGACCACTGAGTGAACAGTAGCCACTGAAGAATCCTCATGTGCAGGCGTGCTAATGGTACCAAGTTTACTGACGCTGCCATGGTTCCTAAGACCTTCAGGATAGTTCTTGCCTGCACTTTTTTCCTGGAAAGAAGGTTTGAGAACTTATGTCATAGTACTTGAACTCTTTCTGGGGGAAGTTTTGCCATCGTTTTGTTGCATCTAGTTCTGCTCCTATAAAAACGATATGCGATGGCAACAAGGCAGATTTTTCATAGTTTACTGTGATTCCTAGATGAGAGCAAAGATGTAATGTGGTGTCTTTTGCTTTTAGTAGTAGATGCTTGGTGGTAGCAGTTAGGAGCCAGTCGCCTAGATACGGAAACACTCGGAATCCTACATGTCTCAAGTGAGCAGTAACCGCTGCCATACACTTGGTGAACACACTGAAGGCTGTACTGAGCCAAAAGCGCAGATGACTCCTGGATAGCCTATCCGTTTTTATGTGGTAGTACACATCCTGGAGGTCTATTGAGCACATCCAACAGTCTTTTCTCAGAAAGGGGAATACTGACTGCAGTGTTACCATCCAGAACTTTGTTTTTCTGACTGATTTGTTTAATCTGCTGAGATCCAATATGGGTCTCCAGTTCCCTCTTTTCTTTGGTACTAAAAAGAACCTTGAGTAAGTTCCGGATTCTATCTGGTCTGCGGGGACTCTTTGGATGACTCTTTTGTCTAACAACTTTTGAATTTCTAGAGTTGCCTGTTCCCTCTGACTGGGTGGAACATCTGGGATGTTTCTTGTGTTTGGGACAGGGAAGGAAAAGGGTATAGAGTAGCCTCTGGATACAATACTTTGTACCCACTTGTCTTTTATTTCCAGTCAGGCTTCTGGGTACAAAGTTAAGCGACCCCAGACTGCTTCCACAGGGGGACAGACGGGCCTCCTCCTTTCAGGAGCGCTGGAAAGGCTTACCAGGGAATGATTCCCCAATGCCTTATTCTGTGGACCCCCTCTTCCGTGTGGATGGTGTCTTCCATTACTGGTTCCCCCTCTACCCCTGGGCGAAGAATCATCATGTGTGTCCTCAAAAACTCTCTGGGATTTTTGGAACCACATTTTTCCTTCCTTTGACCTTTTGAGTAAGGTCGAGTAGGTAGGGAAAAATGGACTCCTATGGCAGAGAGAATTTTTCCTTTTTGCCCACACCTGGATAGTGTGTTCTTGACTTTTAGCCCAAAGACGAGCAACCAAAAAGGGCATTAACAAAAAAAGACTTGAAGGGTTCAGCAGTCAAACAAACGCATCCAGAAATGTCTCCTTATGGGAAATTCCTGAATCCACTGCCCAACTCGCCGCATCTGCTGCGTAAGAAATGAGCCTCATGGAGGAGTTAACCACAGAGTTTAAAGTGAAGAGCTGAGAGGAAACCTTGTCTGATACCCCTGCAGCTACTGAACTTTGGAGAGAATCTCCCAGCTCCGTTAGGAGATCTCTTTGTAGTCTAGTAAAGTGTGTCAGATAATTCAGCGATCTAAGTGCGAAAGTTACTGAAGAGAACGTGCGCTTCCAATACCTGTCATCATATGAGACTCTTTCTTCGGTGGATGGACAGACTAGGATGTCTCGGACAATTCCTTTTTGGTGGCTACCGTCACCACCACCATAGCCATCCACTGGAAAGTACAGTTTTGTACCTACCATAAATATAGATGTCCGATAGGTATGCATCTGCAGTCATCACATATGGGTTGTCCTGCCTCAGGCAGCCCTTCGGTCGGCCGGATTCCAAAGTCTCAGTCTGGCGTCGGCTGATGTCGCCCTTTCCCCGACGTCAGAGCGCCTGGGGTACAAAAGAATCAGCCAACGCCATCTTCCTCAGTTTTTCTTGCCCCAGATGCCAGGTGCCCTCTAAGGAAGGCTAAATTTGGAGAAATGCAAAATATTCCAAACATGCACAGTAATAAAAAACAAATACACCATAATAGATAACCCCAGCTAGCTATAAGAGGGAGTATTACCCAAGAAGTACGACAGAGGGGAAGGAGGGAGGGAAAACCTGACTGCAGATGCATACCTATCGGACATCTACATTTATGGTAGGTACAAAACTGTACTATGTCCTTCAAGGATGCATCTGCAGTCATCACATATGGGTAGAATGCCATAGCCAATTTGGGGGTGGAGGATCTATGTATAGGATGGTGCAGCTAAAATGCCCTGCAGGACTGCCGTGCAAAGCCTGCTCTGGATCTGGAATATAAAGGTAAATTGTAATGCTTGGAAAATGTATGCACGGAGCTCCATGTAGCAGCTTCTAAAATGTCCTTGGTAGCTACCCCTCTTAAGAAGGCTGTGGAGGTGGCTGTAGCTCTCGTGGAATGAGGTCTAATGTTAGCTGGCACAGTTTTCCATGAAAGGAGTAACAAAAACGAATGCAATTCCCTATCCATTTTGAGATTGTCTGTTTCGAAATTGCTTTTCCTTGTGCACCAGCAGCATATGCTACCAACAGCTGGTCAGTTTTTCTGTAACTTTTAGTTCTGTCCAAGTAGTAGCGCAACTGTCTGTGTATGTCCAGGGTATGCAGAAGTTTCTCCCCTTTGTTTTGTGGATTCGGAAAGAAGGTAGGCAAATGAATAGCTTGGTTTAATGAGACCCTGGATACTACCTTTGGCATAAATGTAGGGTTGGTTCTCAATGAGACTCTGTCCTGATGAAAAATAATAAATGGCTGTACTGCCAGAGGGCCTGTAACTCAGATACTCTTCTTGCTGAGGTTATGGCCAGAAGAAAGGCAGTCTTCCAAGACAGGAACTGTAGTTCTGCAGATGCTGCTGGTTCAAAGGGAGGCAGTGTTAGTTTTTCCAACATGAAGTTAAGGTCCCAAGTAGGCAGTGGTGGTGTCCTTGGAGGCTTGATGTTTTTAATTCCTATTAGAAACTGCCTTAGGAGAGGATGTGAGAAGACAGGTGGATCAGTATTGTACTCTGCTGAAATTGCTGAAGCATGAATTTTAATGGAAGAGTAAGACAGACCATTGTGGAACACTTCTGCCAAGTATTCCAGGATACGTGCCAAGTTCATCACTGTCGCATCTAGGCCCTTTGTGGTGTTCCAAGTGTGAAATCTTTTCCATTTTGCTGAATATGCCTTTCTTGTGGAAGGCCGGCGAGCTTCCATGATGATATCCTTCACTCTCTGGGATAGCCTATCCTGAGGAGGAGTCCAGGTATTTTCCAGGCTGTTAGTTGCAAGGTTTTCAGGTTGGAATGCAGAGTTTTGTAATTGTGTTGTGTCAGGAAAAGTGGCCAGGCCATGGTTTCGTGTGTGACATGCTCTTTAACAGTGGGTACCAGTGCTGTCTTGGCCAGTCTGGAGCTATCAGAATCACTTTTGGCTGCTCTGTCCTGATCTTCAGTAAGACCTTGGTCATTAATGGGAGAGGTGGAAATGCATACACTGTTAGAGTTCTCCAGCTGAAAGAGAGGGCGTTCACTTTCCATGCTTGTGGGTGGTATGTCCTTGAGCAGAATTTCTTCAGTTGATTGTGGGGGGAAGCAAAAAGATCTATGTCCGGCCCTCCCCATGATTGTGTTATCTGTAGAAAGATGTCTGGGTGCAGCATCCATTCGTGTGCATCCATGATATTTCTGCTTAAGCTGTCCGCCAGTATATTGTCTTTTCCTGGCACAAATTGAGATTGCAGCTCGGTGTTGAGTTTCAAGGAAAGTTCCCATAGATTCATTGCCAGTCTGCAAAGAGGATAGGAATGGGTGCCTCCTTGCTTATGTACCACATAACTGTGGTGTTGTCTGTCCTTATTAGTAGGTGGCCTTGATGTAGAAAGGGTTTGAAGGCTTCGACTGCATGTATTACTGCCAGCAGTTCCTTTTGGTTTATGTGCATGCGTAGCTCTTTTTGTGACCATACACCATGAATGCATCTGCCCTCCATGTGCGCTCCCCATCCGTGGTCTGAAGCGTCCGTTGTAATGGTTTGGCTGGCTATTGGTTTGCTGAAGGGCAGACCCCTGTTTGACTGGCTTGCTTGAGCCCACCACAAAAACTCCTTTTGAAGGCATGGAATGAGTAGTATCAAAGTTTCCAAGCTGTGACTGTGCTGAGTCCATAAACTCCTTGGGTACCATTGTAGTTTCCTCATATGTAGCCTTGCTTGTGGAATCAGAAGGATGCAAGAAGCCATGTAACCCAGGGCCTGCAGGATTTCCCTTGCAGTCAGCTGAGTTTGCCTTGTCAGATTTTTAAGTAATCTGGTAGTTGACTCTGTTTTTCTTCTGTGAGGAAAGCCATTTGGGTGGTTGTACCTAGATTCGCACCCAGAAAGTTTATTCTTTGGGATGGAACAAGTCTTGATTTGTGAATGTTGACTGTATATCCCAAGGGCTGAAGTAGGTGGATGGCGTAATTCAAGTGTTTTACCAAAGTTTGTTGGCTGTCCGCTTGTATAAGGCAGTCGTCCAGATATGGGTAAATTTGAATCCCCTGAAGTCTGCAGTGTGCAATTACTGATGCCAGGCATTTCGTGAATACTCTGGGCGCAGTAGATAAGCCAAAGGGCAATGCTGAGAATTGATAATGCTCTGAACCTGCAAGAAATCTGAGGTGTCTTCTGCAACTTTGTCTGATAGGGACATGCAGGTATGCCTCCTTGAGGTCTAGAGTTACCAGCCAAGACCCCTTGCACAGCATGGGAAGGAGCTGCTGTAGAGTCAGCATTTTGAACTTTGGCACAATGAGATAAGTATTCAGTGCGGACAAATCGAGAATAAGCCTCCATTGCTTTTCTTGGAACAAGGAATAGTCTGGAATAAAATCCTTGGCCTTGTTCTGAGAGAGGAACCTTTTCTATAGCTTTCATTTGCATTAAGCTGGAGATTTGTTTCAAAGCCTCTGCCCTTTGATTCGGTGGCAGGTCTGGCATGCCTTTTCTTTTTGGTAATGTGTGAAAATGGAACCTGTATCCTTTGTCTATTATTTGTAGAGTCCATTGGTCCCTTGTAATACTGTGCCAATTTTCTGAGAATAAAGAAAGCTTTCTGCCCAAGGGTGCTTCCAATTGAGCCCTGGTTGGCGGTGTCAAAGTAAAGTCATTGAGCCTGTCCTTGTGCAGCAGTTGTAGGTCCTGCATTCCCTCTCTGGTTGGGAGGCTGCCATTGACGTCCTCTGTAGGAGCCTCTAGCTTGCCCTCTACCTCTGGCACGCCTGTTCTTGCCTCTCTGAAACACCTCTGTGTCTGGAAAGGACCAATTTTTGGAAGGCCAATTCCTGCTGAATCTTGGTGGTTGGACTTGGAGAAAATCTTTTAACTGTTTGTACAGATTTTGCCTTTTCTTCAACTTTCTTTAGGACCTCCTGAGCCATGGAGCCAAATAACTTTTGCTTTTCCAGTGGAGCATCCAGAAGCTTTGCTTTGACATGGTCTGCAGAGATTGTTCCTTCAGCCAAGCATGCCTACGTATGACTGCGCCAGTCATAGCTGACCTACATGAAGCTTCCAATGCATCATAACCACATTGCAAGAAATGGTTGCTAACCTGTTGGGAGTTATGTACCAGGTCCTGAAGTGATTTGCGATCTAGGGGTTCAGGTGAAGACAGTTTTTTATGCAATTCATCTAACAAATACTCTTGGTACTGTATCATATGAAATTGACAATTTAATGCCCTCATAGAAAGAGTAGCAGAAGTATACACTTTTTTACCCCATCTCTCTAAAGCTCTAGACTCCCTTTCAGAGGGGAGAGGATTCTTAGTAGTGGCAGCTGCAACCCCTTTAGGGCCCTGGGAAATAGTCTCTGGATCAGCAGAGTGGGCCTTGTAAAGGTGAAGATGCGAGTCCGGGACCCTGTGGTACCTATCGGGTTTGACAGGAGTCGGAGGAAGAGAATCAGGGGTTGTGCTAGATTCAGAGTACACATCATCAATGACATTTAAAACAGGAGGAATAGCCAAAGGTCTATGCTGAGGTAAATGCAAGAAGGTCCTTAATCTCTTCCTGGAATCAGAGAATTCCTGGCCCTGCCATTGGAAATGCTCCCTCATAGTGTGAAATGTCTCCCCAAAGGAAAACTCTTCAGGAGGGGAGGCCGAGGGAATAGATTCCTCTGCATCAGAATCCTCGTAGGCCGAAAAAGCCTCCTCCTGGTGGTCCGAGAGAGTAAAGCCATCAGAGGCCTCATCTGAGGAGTGGGGATAAGAGGGCTCAACCCTGGGCCTTTTGTCTGGAGGAGGTTGAGAGCCCCTGTCCGGATGAGGTTGAGAGCCCCTAATTAAGGAGATAAGGTCCTCTGCTAAGCTTAGAATCTGTGAGCCTGTAGTGGGTCCCTGAGGGATAACCTTGGGAGGCAAAGCTTTGGAAAGTTTAGCAGCTTTAGCCCTAGAGAATGCCTTAATGGACATGGATGCAGGAGGCCTGGCTGCACCAGGTGCTGGTGTAGTTTTGTCTAAAGGTATGGTGTCGGAAGGTTCCAGGACACCAGTTTCTGTTGGAAATTCAATAACATACTCAGCCGGGGCCTCCGGGACCGAGGTAGTCGGCGGAGCGGTTTCGGTGGTTGGAAGTACCAAGGACTCGGTTTCAGCAGAGACCGAGACACTCGCGGTAGGCCTGGCTGTGGTTTCAGCCAAAACCGCGGCCCGCGTGTGTTGGTCCTTGTCCTTCCGTTTCTTAATTAAATGTGAAGTCGGAGTCTCCGACGGCATACTGTACGAAAAACTAGCCCCCAAAAAATCCTCTGCAAACTCCGCCCGACGTCTAAGAGTGCGTCGGTTGAAGGAAGCACAGGCTGAACAGGCCGAGACGTCGTGGTCTGGGCCTAGGCAGGGGAGGCAGTAAGAGTGGAAATCCTTATGAGGTATTTGTTTCCCACAAGTTAAACAATTATTAACTTTATCTGACATCGGCTGAGGCAAGAAAGAGTCCCCAACAGGGTACTTAGCTTTTGAAGTCTTCGGTAGCTGAATTACAGGAGCTGGCCGACCGGCACTTGCGAACTGCTTCTGCTTCGGGCACCACACGGCAAGAAAGACTGAGGAAGATGGCGTCGGCTGATTCTTTTATACCCCAGGCGCTCTGACGTCGGGGAAAGGGCGACATCAGCCGACGCCGGACCCAGACTTTGGAATCCGGCCGACCGAAGGGCTGCCTGAGGCAGGACAACCCATATGTGATGACTGCAGATGCATCCTTGAAGGACATCACCTTTGGTAAGAAATGTTTTGTCTGACGGTGCAGAATAAGAAGTTATGTACCTACCATAACGTTCCATGTTAGTTGTCTTCTCTCGCCTTCTTTCTTGCTTGATGGGTTCGGAGCCGATCCCTCGGCTCCGACTCGGCACTTGCTAAGCTCGAGAGTCACTTTTACCAGCTCGAGGCAGCCCCATATCCCATGATGCAAGGTGGTAAGTACCCAGATCTCGTTTGATGACAAAGGGCAATAGCACCAAGCATAACATACTTCCCAAAGGAAGAAAGAAAACTACAGATGGAAGAAGGACCAGGTCTGAATGGTCTTCAGTGTAACAGTTTCTTATAACAAGGTTTGTCCAGGCCAGGGGGAAGGAGGGAGAGTCGCAAGAAAGAAGGCGAGAGAAGACAACTAACATGGAACGTTATGGTAGGTACATAACTTCTTAATGTTAAGTTGTCAATCTCGCCTTCATTCTTGCTTGATGGGACCGTCCTAGCACCTCTATCCTGGGTGGCTCAATGGAACAAACTCTTGAGGACTGTAGAGCCAAAACTGGCTCTGTCCCTGGAGGCCAAGTCCAATTTGTAATGGGAAACAAAAGTGTGAGGAGTGGCCCAAGTGGCCGCTGCACAAATAGTGTCTAAAGGAAGTCTAGCTTGAAAAGCTGTAGAAGTAGCTAAGCTCCTAGTTGAATGTGCTTTAGGTTTTGAGCACAGCTGTTTTCCCCTGAGCAGATAAATTTCAGAGATGACCGAAGAAAGCCATCTAGACAAAGTCACTTTAGAAACAGGAAGGCCTATTTTATTATCCGCATAGGAAACAAAAAGTTGATCAGATTTTCTAAATTTTTTTGTTCTGTCCAAATAATATCTAAGTTGACGGTGGACATCAAGATAATGTAGCTTTTGTTCAGCTCTATCTGAATAGTTAGGAAAAATACAGGAGATCAATGGATTGATTCAAATTGTTCTTTGAAGCGACCTTAGGCAAAAAGGTTGGGTTAGTTCTCAAAGATACTCTGTCTTTGTGAAAAGCCAAATAGGGGGGTCGAACCGAAAGAGCTTGAAGTTCAGACACCCTCCTGGCCGATGTAATAGCCACTAGGAATAAAGTTTTCCAAGAAAGATATTTGAGGGAACAAGAAGCAGCTGCCTCGAAGGGGGGAAGAATCAAGGATGTCAGCACTAAATTTAGATCCCACTGAGGAGGAGGATTCCTGATTGGAGGCTTTAGTAGGAAAATTCCTTTCAAGAAGGCCCTGCAGAGCCTATGGGACATAATATTATGATCTGCTATCCCGACATGAAAATTGGAAATAGCAGCCAATTGAACTCTGACTGTGGAAGAAGAGGAGCCTGCATGAAAAATTTCTGCTAAGAAGTCCAGGACTGCCTGAACAGGGGCAGTAAAAGGATCAATATTCTTGGCCTTAGCCCAATAAGAGAAACGTTTCCATTTGCTTGTATAAATCCTCCTGGTAGAGGATTTTAGCGGTTACTATGATGTCTCTAACTGGGTTAGAGATCAAAGGAAGCCTGGCTAAGGAAGGAAGTGGAGCAACCATGCTGTGAGGTTGAGAGAAGGGATTGACCGGTGCAGCTGACCCGATTGGTGAATCAGAAGATCTGGCACTGGGTCCAGATGCCACGGCTGCACCAAAAGGTGATGATGTAGGAACAGGAACCAAACTTGTCGAGGCCAGTAAGGGGCAATGAGAATCAATTTGGCTCTCAAAACGGTAGCTTTCTGGATAACCTGAGGGATCAGAGGAAATGGAGGGAAGGCATAAAGAAGTCCCTGGGGCCAATCCTGGGTCAGAGCGTCTCTGGGGGGATGGCCTGATGGAGGGAAGAGGCAGACGTAGTCTGGACATTTGCTGTTTTGGGGAGTAGCAAAAAGATCGCAACATGGACGACCCCATTCCAGAAAAATCTCTTCCGCTATAGATTGCTTGAGAGACCACTCGTGAGGCATGAGAATAGCTCTGCTCAATCTGTCCGCTACAATGTTGGTTTTCCCAGGGATATGCGTTGCTACCAGAAACCGATGAGAGGAGATCGCCCATTGCCATAGTCTGAGCGCTTCTCGACACAAGGGGTAGGACTTGGTTCCGCCCTGTTTGTTGATATACCAAACTACAGACATGTTGTCTGTGTGGACTGCAATTGTCCCTACGGGAAGAAAGTCGTTGAGGGCTTGCAACGTTAAAAGCACTGCTCTCATCTCCAGGACATTTATGTGCAGATGGTACTCGACGGCTGCCACATCCCATGAACCATCCTGCCCTGATAATGACCCCCCCACCCGATCAGGGAGGCATCCGTGGTGACAGTGGCTATCGGGGATGGGGGTACAAAGTACCTGCCTTGGTGAATCTGAGGAGATGTGATCCACCAAGCAAGATGCTCTTTGCATGTCTGTGTCACCAGAATCTGGTGACGCATTGGAAGTTGTTGGTATGACCATTGTGTGAACAGCATCCACTGAAGAAGGCGCATGTAGAATCGAGCCAGGGGAAGAATAGTAATGGCCGCAGCCATGAGACCTAATACCTTTAGAACCATTCTGGCCTGTACTTTCTTGTTGGCCAGAATGATCCTGACATGACTCTGAATGTCTGAAACTCTTTGATCTGTAAGGGTAGCTGACATCCGAACAGTGTTTAAGTTTGCGCCTATGAAGGTAATAGACTGGCAGGGCGATAAGGATGACTTTTCGAAGTTGATCGAAATGCCCAAATGAGAACAGAGGTTTATTGTGTAATCCCTGGCTTGTATAAGCTGGTGCCTGGTGGTGGCTGACAGGAGCCAGTCGTCGAGATACGGAAACACCTGGAATCCTTGACGTCTCAGGTGAGCCGTGACCACTGCCATGCATTTGGTGAACACTCTGGGGGCTGTAGTGAGACCAAAGGCAGGGCTCTGAACTGGAAATGACTGGACCCCAGCCGAAAGCGGAGAAATCTCCTGGAGCGTCTGTGAATCTTGATGTGATAGTATGCATCCTGAAGATCTATTGAGCACATCCAGTTGTCCTTCTGTAAGAAGGGCAGAATTGACTGAAGAGTGACCATTCGGAATCTTGTCTTCCTGACAGACTTGTTTAGTCTGCTGAGATCCAATATTGGTCTCCAGTCTCCCGTCTTTTTGGGGACCAAAAGAACCTTGAGTAGATTCCGGGCTCTGAATGGTCTGTTGTAACTGGCTGAATGGCTCTTTTTTGCAGTAGTTTTGAGACTTCTAACTCTGCAATTTCCCTTAGACCGGGTGGTACATCTGGAAGGGAACTTGAGGGGAAGGGACTTTCCTCGAAAGGAATTATGCAACCCTTGGATATGATTGACTGTACTCATCTGTCTTGAGTGAGGGAATGCCAGGCTTCTGGGTACAGTGATAATCTTCCCCCGACTGCCTCCAAGGAGGGACAGCCGGGCAACATCTCAGGGATGCTGAAAGGGCTTGTCAGAGAGAGGCTCTCTGTTTCCCTGGTTTTTCGGACCCCCTCTGCCTCTAGAGCGGCGTCTGTTGTTGTTACCCCCTCTGCCTCTAGGGGTAAACTGACCACGTGAATCCGGCGTGACTCCTTGGGATTTACGGAACCACATTTTGCCACCTTTCTGTCCTTTGGGATAAGGTCTAGAAGGGGTGGAAAAACGGACTCCTACAGCAGAAAGAGTCTTGCCGTCCTGTTCGCACCTGGTCAAGGTTTCCTTCACCTGAGGGCCAAACAAAGCTGACCCATCAAAGGGAGAATTTGTGAAGGACGCCTTAAAGGGATCCGCAAAATCACATAGCCGCATCCAGGCTTGGCGTCTAAGAGCCACACCTGTACCTGCGGCTCTACTCGCTCCATCAGCAGCATAAGATATTAGCCGCATGGAGGAGTTTGCAATGGAATTGAGGGTTCCTAGCTGCGAAGCAATTTTTTCTTGAGCCCCTGCAGCTGTAGGATCCTGAACTACTTCACCCAGCTCCTTAAGGATATCCCTCTGGAGTCTGGTGAAGTGACATAGGTAATTCAGCGAGCATAGCAAAGGTCGCTGAGGAAAACATCCGCTTACCGTACCTATCCATGGTCCTAGAGTCCTTATTAGGAGGATGGGCACGGAAGGATCTGCAAGTTCCTTTTGGTGGCGCAGCCACCACCATGGCATCAGCGGGGACACCCTTAGTGAGGAATTGCTTGTCACACGGGGCAGTGATAAATTTTGAAGGCCTCCTAGGGACTGGCTCTACAGAGTCAGGAGCTGCCCACGCCTTCGTGCAATAACCTGCATAAGGGGTCGAAGGCGGAGACACCCAGAAGGTGGAGGTCCGAGATCCAAACGCCTCTAGGTATACTGACTCATCCTCAGAGGGATTGTTGGTGGGCCAGTTTCCCCTCTGTTTAAGGAGTTCTAGGATGTCTGAGAAGGAGACATCCTCAGAGGGGATCTAGGGGATCCCTCTGACTCATCAAAGTCAGTATCAGTGACAGACTCGGGAGTCTACATGTTTCCTCTTACAAGTCCTCTTCCTAGGAGGATCTCCCGAAACATCAGGAGAATCCTCGGAAGAGGGGGAAATTCCCAATGGGGAAACCTGAGGCGGAGGATCTCTGGGTCCTGTAGCAAGAGAAGTGGCAGAGATGTCAACAGGTACTATAGAGGGAGGAGCTACGGAACAGACTGCTGACTGATACCAGTGGCCAGCACACTCTTCATCACCTCGAATGCTCCCTCCCAGGCAGGTCCGAGAGAACCCGTTCAAGAACTAGGAACCCAGGGACCACCGAAGGGAAGTCTCAGAGGCAGATGTCGGAGCCGAACTCACCAAGGCCGAGGCTCCAAGGGGAAGAGCGGGTTCGGACAAGGGTCCAATGCCACTCACCCCTCGGAGGAGACCATGGAAGTCCGACCACGAATCCCTCTAAGGAAGGTCTCGAAGAGGAGATAAGAGTAGAGGCTGAAGGAACAGAAGGGGTATCTGTCCTCCAGCCGTAGCAGTAACCATTCGAAGACTCCAACTCCAAGCTCTGGGGTAGAGTTGAAGGAGGAACTGTAACGGGTGTGGACCCACAGTCGCCTGTTGAGACGGACTATGTAACATTTGGGCCAGTACCTGTGACTTAAGTAATCTGCTGACCACTCTCTCTAGGTCATGGTCTGATAGTCTGGATGACCTTCAAGCTCGGCTCCGTTGGCTCCGTTCCGAAAGAAGAGGCGAAGCGGGCCGAAAGTATCGGCTCCAAGGAAGGAGACCTCGACCTCTTCCTGGAATGAGCCACGGAACCGATACTATAGATCCTGTCGGAGCCAAGACTTATCGGAGCAGACAGGAAGCCTCGATGTATCGGCTCCAGCGGAGCCGAAACAGCCACCAAAGTAAGGGTGGGGGAGCGGACGGGAGCCGACACCGATGCCTGTGCCACATGGGTGTCGGAACCGATCGGAGCCGACACGAAGTGTCGATGCAGATTCGGCACCGATAGCCATCGGTGCGAAGGCTTTAAGCCAGAATCGGCTCCAGCCGAGCGATCTCGACTGAACAGTGAGCCGAGGCCGCAGGCTTAGACACAGAAGCCTGGGCCTTGGAAGATTTAGCTGATTTTGATGGAGCCGACTTAGCCGGAGAGCCCTCCGGCTTAAGAAGGCCCCTAAGTATCAGCTTATTGCGTCTCTCCTGCAGGACTCTCTGGCTGAAGGAATGACAAATAGCACAGGAGTCCTGCAGGTGAAGAGGCCCCAGGCAATACAGGCAAGAAGTGTGACCGTCTGTCAGAGACATCTTCTGACAGCACGAGTCACACTTCTTAAAACCTGAGACCCTCTCCTTTGACATGGTGCTTACAAAACACACACACACACACACACACACCAGTCAAAAAATTAACTTAAATAAAATACCAAAAGGTATTCTATAAAACAAACACACACACCTAACAGGGAGGGATGGGAAGGGTAAAGTTTGACTAAAAAAAATTATAAGAGACAGGGATTTTCTGTCAGAAAATGTAAAAAATTAACTTATAATTAACAATTAAGGGTTTTTTACAAAAAGGGGCTTAAATCTCAAAAAAGTGAATCACTTACCAGGAGCTGGTAAAAGGAGGACCTCATAAGCGAAGCGGCAAACGAGATCTGGGTACTTACCGCCTTGCATCATGGGATATGGGGCTGCCTCGAGCTGGTAAAAGTGACTCTCGAGCTTAGCAAGTGCCGAGTCGGAGCCGAGGGATCGGCTCCGAACCCATCAAGCAAGAATGAAGGCGAGATTGACAACTTAACATATTAACTTATCTGGCCTCTGAAGAACAGGTTCCACTGAGTCTGGAGTCTCCCATGACTTTCGACTAGCTAAATCTATGAGCTCGAAAGGCGGAGACACCCAAATGGCGGAAGGGTGAGACCCGAAAGCCTTCAGGTAAACAGACTTCTCAGAAGGGCTAATGGACTTCCAGCCACCTCTCTGTTTATGGATTTCCAGGATGTCAGCAAAGGAGACTTCCTCAGAGGGCAACCGTGGGGATGCTTCTGACTCAAGGTCTGTATCAGAAGTGACAGACTCCTCTGGGGAGTCTAAATGCTTCCTCTTGCAAAGTCTCTTACGAGGGACCTCTTCAGAAGGGTATTCTGGGGAAGTTTTGGAAGAGGGGTTCACTCAATGGGGCATCCTGAGGCCTAGGGTCCCCACTTGTCTGTGAATAGTGTAGTGCTGTGATGGATGTCGGAAAGAATGTCAGGGCCCAACAGTACTCTCCGCATGACATCGAAACCCCCCGCCCCTGATCTGAGGAGACTTCTGGCTCTGAAGAGCCAGAAGGCATCCCTTGGACCAAAAGGGTTGGCTCAGAGGATCCAAGAGGCAAGTTTGGATCCGACAAAAGTCCGATCAGACTCTCCTCTCCGGACCTGAGTGGAAAGTGTCGGCTCCTAGACTCCTCGAGTTCAGATGGAACCAAGGATGCCGGAGCAGAAGTCGGGCTCGAAGATCCCAGGATAGGTCTTAGCACCACTGGTTCCACTACAATCAGTTCCAGACATTCCAGATGAGGTCCCAAGTTGGCTTGGAGGAGGAATCGATGTTGAAGGGGAAGACTTAGTTGGTTCCGAATCCCTCTTGGTTGGAGCAGACAGCAGCTTGGCAAGCACAGTGTCCATAAAAGCCTCTACACCATACAATCCATGTCATCATCAGAAAGGCTCCTGGAGGACCGAGAGGAAGGAGATGGACATCTGACTGGTTGTAGCAGAGGAGATCTTTATGTCGCAGAAACCGGCTCCAGTCCCAGGGAGCGTCTCCGTATCTGAAACTCCAACGGCACCGACACAGATGAAGATTTTTCAGACACAGCAGTTTTCGGTTTGGGAGATGCCAATTTTGGTAATTTCTTGACTGGCTCCAATTCAGTAGCAGAAGAGGAAGAAGGAGATGACCTCTTGTCAGACGTAGACAAAGGAGACTTGGCTGATTTTGAAGTTCCCTGGCCTTCTTCCAGCGCTTCAGAAAAAGGGTTCTTCAGTAAACCTCTGACAATCAATCTATTTTTCCTCTCAAGCAGCACCCTATGGCTGAAAGTGACAAGCTGTGCAGGATTCTTGTAAATAGACTGCACCAAGGCAGTATACGCAAATAGTGTGACCATCTGTGATAGAAATTTTTTGGCTACATTTTCCACACGTTTTGAACAACCCAGGGGTTCTGACTTCCTTATGCTCCTTAGACATTATTATATCCAAAAGGCAAAAAACAAGTATGACAAAAGTACAGTTTTGTACCTACCATAAATGTAGATGTCCGATAGGCATGCATCTGCAGTCCTTACAAATGGGTTGTCATGTCGTCAGGCAGCCCTTCGGTCAGCCGGATTCCAAAGTCTGGGTCTGGCCTCGGCTGGTGTCGCACTTCACCCGACGTCATAGCTGCAGTTCTTCGGGTATAAAGGCATCAGCCGACGCCATTTTCCTCAGTGTTTCTTGCCCCAGATGCCAGGTGCCCTCTAGGAAGGCTAAATTTGGATAAATGCAAATGGTTCCAAATAGTAGAGAGCAAACAAAAATAAGCATGTATGTACATATATACAAACAAATACACCATAATAGATTCCCCCAGCTAGCTACAAGATGGGCAAATACCCTAGGTGTACCACAGAGGGGAAGGAGGGTGGGTAATCCTGACTGCAGATGCATGCCTATCGGACATCTACATTTATGGTAGGTACAAAACTGTACTATGTCCTTCAAGGATGCATCTGCAGTCCTTACAAATGGGTAGAATACCATAGCCAAACTGGGGGAGGAGGAGAAATAAGATTATGGTGTAGTTAAGATCCCTTGCAAAACAGCAGTGGCAAAACCTGCTCGGGATCTGGAGTATAAAGGTAAATTATAATGCTTGGAAAATGTATGCACGGAGCTCCAAGTAGCAGCCTCTAAAATGTCTTTGGTAGCCACTCCTCGTAAAAAAGCTGTGGTAGTGGCTGTAGCCCTTGTAGAGTGAGGCCTGATGTTTTCTGGAGTTTTCTTCCCATGGTAGGAATAACAAAATCTAATGCAATTTCCTATCCACTTAGAGACTGTCTGTTTCGAAATTGCTTTTCCTTCCATTCCTGTTGCATATGCTACCAGTAGCTGGTCAGTTTTTCTATTGCTCTTGGTCCTGTCCAGGTAGTAACGTAATTGTCTATGTACATCCAAGGTATGCAACAGTCTTTCTCCCCTGTTCTGTGGGTTGGGGAAGAATGTAGGTAGGTGGATAGCTTGATTTAAAGATACCCTGGAGACCACCTTTGGCATAAAAGTAGGATTAGTTCTCATGGACACTATCTTGATGGAAGATCAGGAAGGGCTGTACTGCCATTAATGCCTGTAGCTCTGATACTCTTCTTGCTGAAGTGATTGCAAGCAGGAAAGCAGTTTTCCATGATAAGTACTGTAATTCTGCTGTTGCTGCTGGTTCGAAAGGAGGGAGTGTCAACTTTTCTAGCACAAAGTTCAAGTCCCATGCTGGCAATGGTGGCTTCCTAGGTGGTTTTACGTTTTTAATTCCTCTCAGAAACTGCCTGAGTAGAGGATGTGAGAAGACTGGAGGATCCAAGTTGTATTCTGCTGAAATAGCTGATGAATGAATCTTAATGGAAGAATAGGACAGGCCGTTGTGGAAGAGCTCTGCCAAGTATTCCAGGACGTTAGCTATGTTTACCAGTGCCACATTTTCTCCTTTTGCAGTACTCCAAATGAGATATCTTTTCCATTTTGCTGAATAATTTTTTTCTTGTTGAGGGTCTGCGAGCCTCCAAGATAATGTCTTTAACCCTTTGAGATAAATCTGGGTTATTTGGTCTTATGCAATGCTCCAGGCAGCCAGCTGCAGTGTTTTCAGGTTTGGATGTAGGGTTTTGAAGTTGGTCTGTGTTAACAGCAGGGGAACAAGGGGCAGAGGCCATATTTGTTCTCGAGACATGCTCCTCAGTAATGGGTACCAATGTTGCCTTGGCCAGTCTGGAGCTATCAGGATGATCCTTGGACGGTCTTCTTTGATCTTCAATAGCACCTTGTGCATCAAAGGAAGAGGTGGGAATGCATATGCTGTCAGGTTTTCCAACTGAAGGATAGGAGTCCACTTTCCAAGCAAGTGGGTGGTACGACCTTGTGCAGAATTTTTCAGTTGGTGGTTGTGTGGGGATGCAAATAAGTCTATTTCTGGTAGTCCCCATTTCCCTGTAATGGTTTTGAAGATGTCCGGATGCAGCATCCATTCGTGAGCATCCGTGGTAGTTCTGCTTAGGATGTCTGCTAGTATATTTTCTTTTCCTGGCACAAAAATTGCTTGCAACTGAATGTTGAAGCTCAGGGCCACATTCCAGAGGTCCATTGCCATCCGGCATAGAGGGTATGAATGTGTGCCTCCCTGTTTGTTGATGTACTACATAACTGTGGTGTTGTCCGTCCTTATCAGCAGTTGATCCTGTTGAAGAAATGGTCTGAATGCCTGAATTGCCAGTTTTACTGCCAGCATTTCCTTTTGATTTATGTGTAGGTGCAGCTGGTCTTGAGTCCATAAGCCTTGTATGCACTTGTCCAGCATGTGTGCCCCCCAACCGAGGTCTGAGGCGTCTGTTGTGATGGCCTGGCTTGGCTGAGTGTTGTGGAAGGGCAGTCCCTTGTTTAATTAACAGGCCTGAGCCCACCACTGGAATTCTTGCTTCAGGCATGGAATTATTGTAATTTGGGTTTCTAGGCTGTGCTTGTGCTGAGACCATAAATTCCTTAGGTACCACTGTAACTTTCTCATATGTAGTCTGGCATTTGGAACCAATATTATGCAGGATGCCATGTAACCGAGGGCTTGCAGGACTTTTCTTGCTGTTAGCTGGTTCTGCTTTGTTAATGCCATGAAGTAGAGAGGGAGTTGCTCCTGTTTTTCTACTGTCAGGAATGCCATTTGTTTTGATGTGTCCAGATCTGTACCCAAGAAGGTTATCCTTTGGGATGGTATCAGCCTTGACTTTTTTATATTGACTGTGTATCCCAGGGCTTGTAGTAGATGAATGACCCTTTCCAAATCTTTTGTTAATTTGTTTTTGTTGTCCGCTTGTAACAGGCAGTCGTCCAGGTAAGGGTAAATTTGAATTCCCTGAAGCCTGCAATGAGCAATTACTGATGCCAGGCATTTCGTGAATACTCTGGGCGCAGTAGATAAGCCAAAGGGCAATGCTGAGAATTGATAATGCTCTGATCCTGCAAGAAATCTGAGGTATCTTCTGCAATTTGGTCGTATGGGGACGTGCAGGTATGCCTCCTTGAGATCTAGAGTTACCAGCCAAGACTCCTTGCCCAGCATGGGAAGAAGCTGCTGTAGGGTCAGCATTTTGAATTTTGGAACAATGAGGTATGTGTTTAAAGCGGACAGGTCGAGAATAGGTCTCCATTGGTTTTCTTTTCTTGGTACCAGGAAGAGTCTGGAGTAAAATCCTTGCCCTTGTTCCATAGATGGTACCCTTTCTACAGCTCTCATCCTTAGTGAGTGAGTTATTTGTTCCAGAGCTTCTGTCTTCTGATTTGGAGGTAGGTTTGGCATTCCTCTCTTCCTTGGTAGAGTATGGAAGTGAAACCTGTAACCTTGGTCTACTGTCTGTAAGATCCATTTGTCTCCTGTGATGTAATGCCAGTTTACTGAAAATAAGGCTAGCTTCCCGCCTAAGGGTGCTTCTAGTTGTTCCCTGGTAGGCGGTGCCAGAGCCAAGTCATTGTGATTGTCCTGTGGAAGTGGTGGTGGCTGGATCTGTGGCTGCACCTCGCTGGTTATTTTGCTACTGACGTCCCCTGTAGGCACCTCTGGATTGACCCCTGCCTCTTAAGCGCCTATTCCTGCCTCTCGGAGCTCTGGAGGTGTCTGGAAAGGACCAATTCTTGGAAGGCCAGTTCCTGCTAAACCTTGGAGGCTGGACCTGCAAGAAATCCTTGACTGTCTGGACAGATTTTGCTTTCTCTTCCACCTTCTTCAGCACCTGCTGTGCAGGGGAGCCAAACAAATTGAGCTTATCCATGGGAGCATCTAGGAGCTTTGATTTAACATGGTCTGGTAAGGACTGCTCTTTTAACCATGCATGTCTTCTGATCACTGTGCCAGTCATGGCTGATCTAAAGGAAGCCTCCAGTGCATCATAGCCGCATTTTAAGGAATGATTACTGACCTGCTGAATGTTATGTACCATTTCCTGTACATATTTTTTATCTAATGGTTCATCAGATGTTAGTTTTTTAGTTAACTGGTCTAACATAAATTCCTGATACTGAATCATGTGGAATTGGCAGTTCAAGGCCCTAGCTGAAGGAGTAGCAGAAGTGTAAACTTTTTTACCCCATCTCTCTAAGGCCCTAGATTCCCTTTCAGAGGGGAGGGGGTTTTTGGCAGAGGTAGCTGCTACAGCCTTGGGTCCCTGGGAGATAGTTTTGGGATCTGCAAAAGGGGCCTTATACAAATGATAATGTGTGTCCGGAACCCTGTAGTACCTATCGGGCTTAACCGGGGCCGGAGGTAGAGAATCAGGAGCAGTACAAGCATCATTAAATGCATCATCCACAACAGTAAGTACTGGAGGAATGGCTAAAGGCCTATGCTGTGGCAAATGCAAAAAGGTTCTAAGACTTTTCCTAGAGTCTGAAAAATCTTGGCCCTGCCATTGAAATTGTTCCCTCATAGCATGCAAGGTTTCCCCAAAAGAAAATTCCTCAGGCGGAGAGGCAGAAGGAATGGACTCTTCTGCATCAGAGTCCTCATAAGGAGAAAAGGGGCCCTCTGGAGGGTTTGAATTATCTGAATCATCAGAGGAGCCATCTGAAGAAACTGGCTCAGGGGGCTCTACTCTAGTCCTCTTCTCTGGAGGTGGGTGAGAGGCCCTGTCTGGATGTGGTTGGGATCCCCGGATCAAAGAAATGAGATCCTCTGCTAGACTAAGCATTTGTGAACTAGAGCTAGGCCTGTGAGAGGGGTCTTAGCAGGCACAGTTTTGGTAGTTTTGCTGCTTTAGCCCTGGCAAAGGCCTTAATCGACATGGATGCAGGAGGCCTAGCAGCTCCACGTGCAGGGGTGGATATATCCAAAGGGATAGTGTCAGATAAATCCTGTGAACCTGCAAGAGCAGGTGAGATTTCAGTAGCAGATTCAGCCAAGCTAGATGAGGCCTCGGTAAGAGGTAAGTTTTCGGCCGAAGGAAGAACCGTGGACTCGGTTTCAGCCGAAACCGAGACACTCACGGTTGGCTTAACCGCGGTTTCGGCCAAAACCGCGGACCGCGAGTGTCGGTCCTTTTCCTTGCGCTTTTTAGAAATTTGCGTAGTCGGAGTATCCGACGGCATAATGTAAGCAAAAGCGGAGCCGAAAAACTCATCAAATTCCGACCGACGTCTAAGCGTCCGTCGGTTGAAAGAAGCACAGGCTAGACAAGCTGCTACGTCATGGTCTGGGCCTAAGCAAGGTAAGCAGTAAGAGTGGAAATCTTTAAGAGGTATTTGTTTCCCACAAGTTAAACAGTTATTCACTTTTTCTGACATCGGCTGAGGCAGTCCCCAACGGGGTACTTAGCTTTTTAGAAGTCTTCGGTAGTAGTAATCTCTGGTTCTGACCGACCGGCACTTGCGAACAGCTTCTGCTTCGGGCGCCACGCGGCAAGAAAGACTGGGGAAAATGGCGTCGGCTGATGCCTTTATACCCGAAGAACTGCAGCTATGACGTCGGGTGAAGTGCGACACCAGCCGAGGCCAGACCCAGACTTTGGAATCCGGCCGACCGAAGGGCTGCCTGACGACAGGACAACCCATTTGTAAGGACTGCAGATGCATCCTTGAAGGACATCAGCTTAATACTACAACAAAAAAACAATACAAACACTATAATATACGTTTTTTTTTAAAACAGGAAAAAATGCCAACAACACTAAACTTTAATAACTATAGGAGAAAAGGGGAGGAGGCAGTTCTCTGCTGCCTAAGCTATAAGGTGTGTGTGTGTGTGTGTGTGTGTGTGTGTGTGTGGGGGGGGGTAGATAAAGGGTAGCCGGGTAACTAAAAAGTACAGTTTTGTACCTACCATAAATGTAGATGTTCGAGTGCTAATACAGCTGCAGTCATAACAGATGGGTTCTCCTGCCGTCAGGCGGGTCCTCGGTCGGCCGAATTCCAAAGTCTAGGTCCGGCGTCAGTTGTCGTCGCTTCTTCCCTGACGTCAGTGCGACAGGGGTATAAAGGAACCAGCCGACGCCATTTTCTTCAGTTTTTCTTGTCCCAGATGTCAGGTGCCCCCAGAAGGAAGGCAATACATAAATTTGTGTAATAAAGCAATGCAATATAATCAAAATACAGTAGTTGCAAGCAAATACACCATAAATGAATACCCCAATCAGGTTATATGAGGAGGTGTTAGCCAATAGGCCTGTCCCAAGAGGGGAAGGAGGGAGGGAAGCCTGGACTGCAGCTGTATTAGCACTCGAACATCTACATTTATGGTAGGTACAAAACTGTACTATGTTCATCGTGCATACAGCTGCAGTCATAACAGATGGGTACAATCCCAAAGCTAAGAAAGGGGTGGTAGGCACTAGGTGGAACTAGGAGGAGCCAGGATGCCCTGCAAGACTGCAGTGGCAAAGCCTGCTCTAGTTTTGGAGTATAATGGTAGGTGGTAGTGCTTGGAGAAAGTATGCACAGAACTCCAAGTGGCTGCTTCCAAAATATCTTTGGTAGGAACTCCTCTGAGGAAAGCTGCAGAGGTAGCTGTGGCCCTTGTGGAGTGAGATCTGATGCCTGTAGGTACAGTTTTGCCATGAAAAGAATAGCAAAGCGTATGCAGTGGGATATCCATTTTGAGATTGTCTGTTTGGAAATTGGCTTTCCTTGAGCTCCTATAGCATAGGACACAAAGAGCTGTTCTGATTTTCTGAAAGGCTTTGTTCTGTCCAAATAATAACGCAGTTGTCTGTGGATGTCCAAGGAATGTAGTAATCTCTCCCCTTTGTTTTGAGGATTAGGATAAAAAGTAGGTAAGTGTATGGCCTGATTCAAAGCTACCCTGGATACCACTTTTGGCATAAAGGACGGATTGGTTCATAAGGAAACTCTGTCCTGATGGAAGATGATAAAAGGCTGCACAGCCATGAGAGCTTGTAGTTCTGAAACTCTACGAGCTGAGGTAATAGCCAGAAGGAAAGCTGTTTTCCAGGACAAATATTGTAAATCTGATGAGGCAGCTGGCTCAAAGGGAGGCATGGTCAGTTTTTCCAGAATGAAATTGAGATCCCAAGCAGGTATTGGTTGTTTCCTTGGGGGTTTTAGACTCTTAGCCCCTCTGAGGAACTGTCTTAAGAGAGGGTGAGAGAATAAGGGTGGATCAGTGTTGTATTCTGCAGAAATGGCTGAGGCATGGATTTTGATGGAGGAGAATGAAAGTCCACTGCTTAGCAGCTCAGCTAGATACTGTAGTATTTGAGGTAAATTCAGTTTTCCAGGATCCTGGCCCTTTTTCTCATTCCAGACACAAAACCGTTTCCATTTTGCGGAGTAAGCTTTTCTAGTTGATGGCCTTCTGGCCTCCAAAATGACATCCTGCACCTCCTTGGAGAGTATGGTCTGCTGTGATGCTAAGGAATCTTCCATGCGGCTAGATTGAGTGTTTTTAGCAGGCTGTGAAGAGTTTTGAAGCTGTACTGAGTCAGGAGAAGAGACATTAGAGGCAGGGTCCATGGTGGGGAATGCGTCAGGCTCCTCGGGAGTGGGTACCAGTGTTGTCTTGGCCAGTCTGGAGCAATGAGAATCATCTTTGGTCTGTCTGCTCTGGTTTTCAACAGAACTTTGGGCAGCAGAGGAAGAGGTGGGAAGGCATAAACTGTGATTGATGTCCAACTGAAAGAGAGCGCGCCTTTGGATGGAAAATCCTTGAGGAGAATTTTGTCAATTGGTGATTTTTGTGGGAGGCAAAGAGATCTATGTCTGGCCTTCCCCATGCTTGGATTATCTTTGTAAAAACTTTTGGATGCAACTTCCATTCATGTGGATCTGTCATATTTCTGCTTAGGTTGTCTGCCAGCGTGTTTTCCTTGCCTGGCAAGTACTGTGCTTGTAGTTCGATTTGTAAGTCCATGGCCATGTTCCAAAGTGACATGGCCAGTCTGCATAGGGGGTATGAATGTGCTCCTCCCTGTTTGTTTATGTACCACATAACTGTGGTGTTGTCCGTTCTTATCAATAGTTGACCTGGTTGCAGAAGGTCTTTGAAAGCTATAATAGCATTTATTACTGCTAGCATTTCCTTTTGATTGATGTGAAGGTGCTTTTCTTTTTGGGACCATTTGCCCTGAATGCACCGATCTGTCATGTGCGCCCCCCAGGCGTAGTCCGAGGCGTCTGTTGTGATGACTTGATTTGCTTGAGGCTTGCTGTATGAAAGACTTACGTTTGTTTGGCATGCTTGAGCCCACCACAGAAATTCCTTTTGAAGACATGGAATTAGTGGTATTATTGTTTCCAAACTGTGGCTGTGTTGAGACCATTGGTTTTTCAGGTACCACTGAAGTTTCCTCATATGCAGCTTTGCACATGGGATTAGTAAGATGCAAGATGCCATGAATCCCAGAGCCTGCAGGATTTTCCTTGCAGTCAGCCTGGTGCAATTTGCTAGTGCTCTGAAGTATTGAGTTAGTTGCCCCTGCTTCTCTGGCGTGAGGTAGGCCATCTGGGTGTTTGTGTCCAAGTTGGCACCCAGGAAAATTATTTTCCGAGAGGGTATTAGTCTTGATTTCTTTTTGTTGACTGTGTATCCCAGAGAGTTCAACAACATTATTACATAAGCCAGATGTTTCAGAAGAATGTGCTTGCTGTCCGCTTGGATCAGGCAGTCGTCCAAATAGGGGTATATTTGTATCCCTTGAAGTCTGCAGTAGGCAATTACTGATGCCAGGCATTTCGTGAATACTCTGAGCGCAGTAGATAAGCCAAAGGGCAATGCAGAGAATTGATAATGGGTTGAACCTGCAAGAAATCTGAGGTATCTTCTGCAATTTTGGCTGATTGGGACATGCAGATATGCCTCCTTGAGGTCCAATGTTACCAGCCAAGACTCCTTGCCCAGCATGGGAAGAAGCTGCTGTAGAGTGAACATCTTGAATTTTGGTATGAGTAGAAATGTGTTTAGGATGGATAGGTCCAAAATAGGTCTCCAATATTTTCCCTTCCTTGGTACCAGGAATAGTCTGGAATAAAAACCTTGACCTTGTTCGTGCATAGGTACCTTTTGAATAGCTTTCATGTCTATGAGATCTGTAATTTGCCTTTGTGCCTCTGCCCTTTGATTGTGTGGTAGGTTTGGCATGCCTCTCATTTTTGGAAGGCTGTGAAAATGGAATCTGTAGCCTGTTTATAATGTCCAGGATCCATTTGTCTTTTGTGACAATATGCCAATTTTTTGAAAATAATGCCAGTTTTCATCCTAAGGGTGCTGCCATTTGAGTCTTGCTTGGCATGCACAGGGGAAAGTCATTGGGCTTGCTTTCTGAATGGCTGCGAGTTATCCTCACCACCTCTTTGTGTAGGAGCTTGCCATTGTCTGCCTCTAAACGATCCTTGGGATTGTCCTCTGCCCCTCGGGCGCCTGTATCTACCTCTTTGGGGTCTGTCCGTGGCTGGAAAGGACCAATTTTTGGAAGGACAATTTCTACTGAAACGTGGGGGTTGTACCTGTAGAAAATCTTTCACAGTTTGCATTGGTTTAGCCTTTTCCTCCATTTTCCTTAATACCTCCTCAGCATTAGCACCATATAATACATCCTTTTATAGCGGGGCATCTAGTAATTTTGCTTTGACATGATCTGGCAAGGTTTGTTCCCTGAGCCAGGCATGTCTACATATGACTGATCCTGTAACAGCAGCTCTACATGAGGCCTCTAGAGCATAAAAAACCACATTGTAAGGTATGCTTACCCACTTGTTCTGCACTATGCATCAAATCCTGCAACTCCAAGTCTGGTTGTTCGGGTTGTGACATTTTACTTTTCAATTGTGATAACAAAAATGGTTGGTATTTCAGCATATGAAACTGAGTGTTTAATGCCCTCATGGTTAAGGTAGCCGAGGTATATACCTTTTTCCCCCACCTTTCTAAGGATCTGGAATCTCTCTCGGAAGGTAATGGATTTTTAGCAGTGAAGGCCTTAATTCCCTTGGGGCCCTGTGAGATGGTTTCTGGGTCAGCAGCATGGCTTTTGTATAGAAATTGGTGCGAGTCAGGAACCCTGTAGTACCTGTCAGGCTTGACTGGGGCTGGAGGTAGAGAATCTGGGTTAAGGCAGGCCTCCGAGTAAACATCATCTAGGATGTCCAAGACAGGAGGTATAGCCAGAGGCCTGTGCTGAGGTAGCAAGAGAAATTCCCTAAGCCTTTTCTTGGAATCTGAATAATCTTGGCCTTCCCAGTGTAAGTGTTCCCTTAAGGTATGCAAAGTTTCCCCAAATGAGTAATCCTCTGGGGGGGGATACAGAAGGAATGGACTCCTTTGCATCAGAGTCTTCAAAAGGGGAGTAAGAATGTTCCTGATCATCACAGTGCTCTGAAATAATGGAGCCCTGATCAGAGGAGGGAGATTCTTCCTCCACTCTGGGCCTTTTGTCCAGTGGGGGTTGAGAACCCCTGATAAGAGTAATTAAATCCTCAGCCATTTTAAGCATCTGTTTTTTAGGCATGGGGCCTGGAGATGGGCCCTGTGTAGCTTGTCTCTTAGAATGCATGGCTGCTTTAGACTTAGTGAAAGCCTTGATGGAAAAAGAAGAGGAAGGTCTGAAGACACCTTGAGAGGAGGTAGACCTGTCCACATTTTGAGATTCAACGCCAAGAGTGGCTTCGGTATTTGTAGTCGGGGTGTGGGCCGAGGAGCCTGCGACCTCGGGCACAGGAGACACCGCCAATGAAGTGTCGTCGGTAGTCAGGGTCTGCGTAGGCGCCTCGCTGAGAACCAGACCATGTGGTGTCAGTAGAGGCCGCGGACCTCGTGTGTCGGTCCTTATCTTTGCGCTTTTTAGAAAAAACTGGAGTCGGAGTATCCGACGACATAATATAGTTAAATGTTTTGCCAAAATAATGCTGGGCGAACTCCACCCGATGCTTAATGGTGCGTTTGTTGAATGTAGCACAAAAGCGACAGACCGAGACGTCGTGGTCTGGGCCAAAACAAGGAATACAGAGGGAATGGAAATCCTTATGCGGTATTTGCTTCCCACATGAAATACAATTATTAACTTTGTCTGACATCGGTCTGAGGCAAGAAAAGTTTCAACGGGTACTTAGCTTTCAAGAAGACTTCGGTTTCAAAATTTTCGTAATTTCAGGAGCTGGCCGACCGGCACTTGCGAACTGCTTCTGCTTCGGGCACCGCATGGCAAGAAAGACTGAAGAAAATGGCGTCGGCTGGTTCCTTTATACCCCTGTCGCACTGACGTCAGGGAAGAAGCGACAACCGACGCCGGACCTAGACTTTGGAATTCGGCCGACCGAGGACCCGCCTGACGGCAGGAGAACCCATCTGTTATGACTGCAGCTGTATGCACGATGAACATCAGACAACGGCACCCTTCTAACTCAAACGAGCTGACGCTTTGAGTTGAACAGAAACACAGTAGCACTAAAACATTTCACAGGGCTCTCTAACTTAAACGAGCCTGCATTCTGACTAAAAAAAAAAAAAAAAATCCAGATGGAAGCCCTCCAACTAAAAACGGGCTCAAACATAAGAAGTTAAGGCCGGGACAGGGAAGGGAAACAAAGGCCCATCAGAAAGATTTGACTGCCAGAAGTAAAAAATACAACAGCGAACACTCCTCTTCTTCTTTCATCTTTTCCCGGTTAGGGATCGCCACAGTGGATCATCTATTCGCTCATGATTGGCAGCGAAGTTTTACAGTGTCGAGTTGTCAGCCCAGAGCCCAACCTTCCACATAAGGCACACACACGCACACACACACACCTAGAGCCAATTTAGTGTGTCCAATCCACCTACTGCATGTCTTTGGGATGTGGGAGGAAACCGAAGCACCCGGAGGAAACACACTCGACCACAGGGAGGACATGCAGACTCTGCACAGAAGGCACCCCAGCCGAGGATCAAACCGGAGAACCTCTTGCTGTGATTCAACAACACTAACCGCTGCACCACCATGGCCACCCTACAACAGCGAACACTCAAAACTACTAAAAATGACTAAGCTCTAACGGTTATATATGAAAAGGATAAAAATGAATTATTTTTATGACAAGAAAAAGAGAAAGTGTCCCACTTAGCCAGAGCCAAAATGAAAGCACCTGATCTGTTTAGAGGCAAACAAGATCTGGGGACTTTTCCTAGGGCATGACAGGATAGGGATACAGCCACGAGCTAGTGGAAGTCCTCAAGCTTTCTGTATAAGGCCAAGTCGAAACAGAGGATTGCTTCTGAACCCAACCAGTGAAGAATGAAGGCGAGACAGGACAACATCACATCTTATGTTAACACTTCCAAGCAAAGATCCTAAATCTTCTAGATATTGTCGTATATATGGGAGACATACAAATACCCCACATTGTTACTTTGTGAATTGCTTATCCAATCTCCTTCCTAATCCTTAATAACCTTCACTGATTCTTATAGTTATCATGCAATATATTATATGCTCTACTAATAATTCCTTTCTTAATGGCAACTTCTGTTCTAGATTCTACCAAAAACTCTACCAGTGCTGGTCTTTCATTTAGGACCCCCCTATTTCTCTCTCTTTGCCTATACTCTGATTGCCAGTCTCTAACCTACAGTTCAAATAAGTTCTTGGTATCATCCCATTATATTACCTTTCCCTCTATTTGCTCCCAATACCTTGGTTCCTTTGCCATTTTTTTCCAATATATTCCCACCCCATCTTGCCAACTGTCTGCATCTCTAATTGCAGTCATCCCTATTGGCAGAATCTCCTTACTTCATTCCCATACTGGCTTAGTCCTTACAACACCTTCTGCTACTTTTTGAATATAATATTCTGTATGATTGGTATTGTTCTCCTTAAAGGTCTGCATCCAAAATCCCATTCTCTCCCTGTTACTTGAACTTCCCCCCATTTCATCATCTCTTTCCATTTTCAATTATTGTTTTCTGCTTGTGCTGTGTATAGCAGCATTAACTGTGTTGCTGTGAAATACCCCTTCATCTCGGGTAATCCCAATCTGCCCTGCTCTACTGGAAGAATAAGCTTATTCCACTTGACTTTTTCCTTCTTTCACTCCCATATAAAATCCTTCAACTCTTTATTACTATCCACAACTTCTCCTCTGGTTGATAAAAATATGCCTGACCCATGTTATAAACTAAAGGGACTAAAAACATTTTAACAGCTTGCATCTTACTACTGATATCCATATAACAGAGTTTCCATTCCCTCAGTTTTTGTATAATCTTTCATATTGTCTCTTCCCACATATCCTTAGCTGCAACACCGGTATCATTTTTAATCCATACTGCTAAATACTCCATTTTCTCATGTCCCCGTAAGTATGGATATTGCTGAACCAATTCATATGTGGGTACACAGTTTACCACTATTGCTTTTGCTTCATTAATTTTGCATCCTGAAAAGGTTTGAAACTGTCTCAGTATGTTCCACAGCATGTAATGTCCCTTTCTGGTTTTGTCAGGTATAAAACATCTGCATATAGATCCAGCTTTTCTCAACTACCATACCAGTTATATCCTTGAATTTCTGAGACTCTTATTTTCTTTGCCAATGGTTCTAAATACAATACAAGTAAAGCAGAGAGAGGACACCTGTGCCTGATTCCTCTGCTCAAGCAGAGATCATCAGAGAGGACCCCAACCACTTCAATTTTTGCCTCTGATCCTTCATATATCCTAATCAACCTTATAATTTTATCAGGGAATGCAAATGCTTCCATTGCTCTGCGCATAAGGTCCCAGCTTATACTGTCAAATGCTTTCTCTGCATCAAAACCTAGGGAACAACAGTGCTATTTTCTTATACTCTGCTACCCTCTGGATAATCATTGTTCTGTTAATGTTGTTAAAATGCCTCCCCTCCGCAAACCCCCAATGATCCACATCTATGTATTTTGGCATTACTTTTGACATTCTTTTAGCCATTACAGACAAATACTTCATAATCCTGATTTAGTATTGAAATGGACTTATATGAAGCTGGATCTGATGGGTCTTCACCCCTTTAGGTATTACAGATACCACTGCTTTCTTCCAGGATGTTCGTAATTCTCCTCCTTAAAATATTGGTACACAAAACCTTCCAGATCTTTATCAGTTTTTTTCCCTACTAGCTTCCAAACTTCCACATGAATACCATCTATCCCTGGGGACTTTCCTGTAGATTGGATATATACTGCCATTTTTATCTCATTCCCTCCTATCCTGTTAGTAATTGAGCCTCCTCTACCTATAACCTTGGCATATTTAATTCTTCCTTAAACATTTCCATTTATACCTTTTCTTGATTTCCATAGTTCTCTGACTTTCATAGGATTACTTGTTATATGCTCCCTAAGCTTGCTGACAGCCCTTACTACGTTGTTGCCAGAGTCTTTGCGCTAAAAGTTTTTACACTCTAGAGTTATCAAAAATCAGATGCTTAACCACAGTCTTTTTAAACTCATGCATATTATATTAAGGTAATCTCTTATTTTCGGGTTTAGCATTCTGCAATTGCTCCTCCTTTTGTTCTGTGAGATTTCCCCTATTTTGCAATACTTTAACAATTTGTCAATTCCTCTAGGTAATTCTGGTTACTTCTTAATCATATCTCCTTTTCTTTTATTTCCACCTTATTTTTAAATTCCACTTTAATATTATCCCACTCCCTAGCTATACTTTCAGAAGAAATTTCTATCTTCTCTTATATCCCCTGAATAATTTCCACTGCCCATTCCTTAAATTCCTCTTTTTTCAACCAACAGGTGGAAAAGTGCCAATGTCTCACATTTATTTCACTATCCCGTGTTTGTACTTTAGTTATTATTGGTGCATGATGTGAAATAGTTATTGAGTGCATATCAAGAACTTCAATTAAATGTAAATTCTGTCTAGTCTAGCCCAGATCTTGGGTCATAATACATAAATTCACTCCAAACTCCTAGTACTGAATTCACATCTTCCATGCCAAATATTTTCATAAATTTCTTCACGATTCTACCCTCCTTTGTTATATTTTCCCCTCTGGGCCCCCCAGACACATCTTCACTATTGCAAATCAAATTAAAGTCCCCACCTATTAGTATTCCTTCCTGAAAGCCAATTATTTCTCCCAGAATTTTCTTAAGCTCTATTATAGCAGGTTTCAGTGGAATGTAGATACATGCAAATGTAATCCTTCTCCCTTGTCAGTAGCCCCTTAGTACTACAACTCTGACATCATCTTTTATATTTTCTTCTATTACCAGAGCTCCTCTTGCAATTAATATAAGCACTCCTGTCTTCCTTTGCCCCAGGTATTCTGCGGAATAACCATCCTGAAAACCATTCTTTATCAAATTCATGTGTTCAGTTCTTTCCACGTGTGTCTCCTGGAGCACAACTATATGCAATCTATATTTTTAATATAGTTCACTACTCTTTTTTTTTTTTTTTTTTTGTATTTAACTGCGAGACCATAAATATTTAAGGACATTATAGAAAAAAATAATTCTTGAGCGAGTATTTTTCCCACCATTTATATAGAACAGCTGTTTTTAAATATCTGGTTCCAGTTTTTGTGTTACATGCATGCACCATTTGGCAAGCTAATCTTTTACACAATTGTTTCTTGTCATCTCCATTTGAGCCTATGTCGCATCTTGCAGAATTTTTTTTTTATTGAAAATCCTCAAACAAAAATGCACAACCTCCTCAATACCCCCTAAAACCTAGTAACTTAACACACAAAACTATGTACATAATAAGAACACATGTTCTAAAATGATAGCCACACCCACAGGCTAGAGACAACCAAAAAAAGGTCAATCATGCTAAGACACAAGATGCAGCCTGTGCTTTTAGCAGTGACTTTGTCTTGTATTATAGCTCTCTCAGCTAAGAAAACACTTGAATGCTTTCAGTAAACATTTTCTCCAAGCTGTTTCTTTATCAGATTGTCTTCTGGTGACACGCATACCAGACACAAACTGCTAAGGATACCTTGTTTACCAGAAAAAAATTATAATATTCAATATCCTTTTTTATTTATATGCTTTGTAGTAAACTTGTTACTGACTAAATCCTAGTGTTAACTTAAGCATTTCCCTATGCAAGCATGAGGAAAAAGAAAAATAATTTTTCTTTTGTCATGCTCTCTTAAACAGACCTTTCCTCTCTCCCTTTCCCCCCACACTGCAGTGCCTAAATTTCTTAAAACCGAACAAGGAAAATGAGAGAAGAAAAAGAAAAAAAAAAAAAAAGCACCTGCTTATATTAGTATCCCTAAGAAATCTTTACATTTGACATCTTGGGGGTTCTGATGACAGTACAGGATGCACAGTTAGCTGATAGGGAATTATCTGTAGTCTTGGATGGAAAGAAGGATTTTGACAGGGTTGAATGACCCTATCTCTTTTGATTCTGGTCAAGGATGGGCTTTCCCCTTTGCTGGGACAGCTGTTAGACAAAGTCTATAGAGGAATGCAAGCCAAGGTTAAAGTGGCAGCAGCTCTGTAAGGGCAGATATGGATTACTACGGGCAAGAGACAGGGCTTTCCTCTCTCCCCGATCCTTTCTGCAATCTGTTTGGAGACACTAGGTATTGCAGTCAGATCCTCAGGACTGGCAGAATGCAAACAGGGCCCCCCTGGACCTTAAGATAGTTAAAATTACGTCATCCACAAAGACGACATGTCTCAGCCTAAGAGGAACACGAGTCTACTGTTTGACATCATAGGGAAACTTGGATCCTTCTCAGGATCAACAGTTAATTTAAAAACTAAAACTTTAGCTTTTAATCTAGATTTTAACATAACTGACTGCTAATGACACCTTATGTTATGGGGTGACAAAATAAAATATCTGGGTATTTGATTGGAGCCCACCTATTAAACGTTCCCAATACAAATCATATGATCAAATAAATGCCAAGGCAAATTCAACAGAAACTAGTAAAGTGAAAGTTGTTGGGATTAGACATGTTCTCCCTCACATACAGTATTTGGGCCAAGGTGTTTGCATGCCCCACCACGACAAATGCTAGTCAAGGTAGGAGACTTGACAGAGTTTACTTAGCTGGGTGAGAAACCCAGCATGAGCTGAGACAAGTGACTTCTCCCCAAGACTTAGGGTTGGGCTGGGAGTTCCAGATATTCCAAAGTACCTCACTGCTATCCATCTAGGGGTTTAATACCACATGCTAGACTATGATGTGGTGTGGAAAAGGGTTTACTATCAAATGGGCATTTGAACTTTGTGCGATTTATGTTAGTCCGAAAACCTAATTCGATAATATCGAAAGAACAGAGAAGTAAATGTTGAAATTCACAAAAGGGAATGCTGTAGTCCATTCACGGTTGTTCATTTCAACATTTTAATGCAGGTCGCACTATAGTGGGAAATCGGGAAATGTACCCTTTCCCTCACTGTAGTGCGATCGCAGAGTTTGTATATATAAGCAGCAGGGGCTGTGGGGGGTGCAGAGGGGGCTTCCCCCCCTGCAAAAACATTCTTTATTGTGTGTTGCACAGTCGTAGCAGTTGCGAAGTGT